>NW_026042317.1:2680000-3018511 GCF_023856365.1 Brienomyrus brachyistius
CACATGCTGCTATCTCAATTATTCAAGGCACAACACTAAGACACTTTTCATTACCACATGCACTAATAATCTGTTATTTTATATTTGTTATAGCTTAGTTACAGTTTTTTTTTTTACTTTGTACAGAGTATGAGTATTTAGGAGTATTTATATAGTTATAATACAAAGTATTACTCATAGTTATTTGCACTATTATTTTCTTTACCTTACCTTTATTCCTATTGTTGCACTGAGCATGTAAAGGACAAAAGAATTTCCCTCTGGATAAATAAAGTTTTTTCTTATCTTATCTTATCTGTGCGTGTGTGTGTGTGTGCGTGCGTTTGTGTCTGTGTGTGTGTGTGTGTGTCTGTGTGTGTGTCTGTGTGTGTGTGTGTGCGTGCGCTCGCATGAGTGTGAACAAACATTTACTGAAAAAGCTTGTTTATTAAAATAACTAAGACATTATTCTACCAAAGTTTTAAAATGTTTTTAATGTATGTCACTACTGTAAATACCGGGCACTAGTTCCTATAGCTAATACATGTAATTAAATAAACCGGGGGCGACTTATTTAAAATAAACTAACAAAATACAGCTAAAATGTTTTTGATGCTGGTTGCTAAATGCCGCTCACTACACAGCAAATGTGCCAGTGTTAAATTAACACTGCATGGTGTTTATATGGGTCCAGTGTTATCTTTCACACTTTACAGAGTGCCTTGAGTGTTGTTTTTACAGTGTTAAACTTTATTAACTTAAATAGTGTTCAATTTACACCATAGGGTGTTACTGTAAGTCACAGAGTCCCCACCTCCACATATCTGCCCCATTTTAATATGCGCACAAGAAGTCCTGAGGACCAGAAGAGCCGTCCCACATTTACCCACCATCATGAGAAAGACTCTGACCAAGAAGGACCTTACAGCTGTTTCTTGGTTTATATTGAAGGTTTGCTGGCTCAGTTCTGGCTGATCCTGAAGGTTAGAGAGCTGTGGTGCTGGTGGGTTTATAGTATGTTGGTGGGAAGTCAGCAAAAATCTCTTGGAAACCGACAGCACACGTCTCCAGAGTGGTATATGTTTTAATGGGGTGGGGGTGTATTTGATTGCCGGTCCTGCTCTTGAATGTTTAGCATATGTGGAAAGGTGTTAGGACAGTTGTGATGCCCTTTTCTGTGCAGCTCCTGGTATGGTGTGAACCCATATAGACACCATGCAGTGTTAATTTAACACTGGCACATTTGCTGTGTACTTTTAATAAGTCAACTATTTAGCAGAGCTGGGCAGCTTTATAGCTATTCAGAGTTTCTGTCAGTTTTTGAAATCCCAATAAGCGCTAAAGTTTGCCATTGTTTTTGATACAACCCCTGATGGAGTAGTTATGTTGTTGAAGAATTTTGTTCCATCTATGGATCCTGTTGAATCTGCTGTAGGTAAGGTGTGTTTTTCTATACATGCTTTTCAAGAAATAATAATGAAAAAATCAGGACATTCTTTACCCAAAACTACACCTTCGTTCCATATGTTGTTTCATACTGGAATGGCATAGTGGATAATATACCTTGGAAAAACGTGTGGACTTTACCATGTAAGTTTTTATTAACAAATAATGTAGAAGAGGTCACCTTTAAATTGTCACATAAAGTTTATCCGTCCGAATATTTTCAATCTAAAAGGATGAGAGAGATTGACACCAGCTGTTCTTTCTGTGAATGTGACTGTAAAACTAATGTTCGTTTATTTTGGTCTTGCCCTTTTTCTGAAAAATTCTACTCTGATATGCTTAACATGATACAAACAAATGTATGTCATAATTTTCAGTTTTCTTGTAAAGATGTTTTTTGCGGGTTTTTTGTGTCTGGAAGAATACATGTCACGATCGCCGTCGAGCGAGCAGGGAGCGGAGAATCAGGAGCTCCGGCTTATTAGGTAGAACAAACATACGAGGCGAAACCCGGAGCACGACGTCTATGACGGAACTGGGGATACGTACTCCGACGTGAACTTAAATACACAGGACTGAATGAAACAAGAAACATCTGATAACGTCGGGGTTCCATATGAAGTTAATGAGGGGGCGTGGCACACAGGAGGATAGTACGAGCCGAGCGTGACAATACAGATAAATTTAATACTACTAATTTTATATTCATAAATGTAAATACAATAAATCTAACCTATTTTTCCTTGTTCACAAATTAGACCTAATGAATTATATTAATCTAATCAGAAAGTCTAAAAATAAAAAACAATCAGAATGTATCATGATTTGATGCTTTTTTACCTGATGTATAGACATAGTGCTAAAATGTTCTGTCATATTTGGTATTGAGATGGTATGTTTTACTTTGTAATAACTCTGTCTGAATAACATTTTTTGTTTTTGTTTTGTTTAATATTCTGTCTGTAAAATATATTACCTGTACTTGTTGAGTATTGGGAATTTTTTTAAAAGTGTGATTCAAGTGTTTAGTTTGACCTTTATTTCGCTACACCAGTTAATATATTTTGATGAAATTATAAAATTACACAGTTTTGTCTTTGACCCCCCCAAATAGCTTGGATTCCCCCATTTCTAAATTTCTCAAATCGCCACTGTTAATGATTTAAGTTACTGCAGTGCCGCTTTTTACATGCACGATCATCCTGAATCTGTGTTATAAGGCCACTTAAAAAAAATTGGTTCTCGTCCTTTTTTTTGGAGGGGGTGGGTCGGGGGAGGGATTTTTTATTATTATTGTTATTATTTTATTTTTTTTACAAATTTTGATTGACTGTTTGGACTTTCAAATATGTAAGAAAATACATATTTGAAAATACATACGGAAGAGAGCAGACCTACTTAGTACACCTCCTCAGTTCTTCCAGTTTGTTGCGTTTCAAATATATTAAATGTAAGAAAATACAAGAATGTAAATTCCTTGATCCATGTGTATCTCATAAATGCCTTCCCAACTATTGATTTGGATACTTTATGCTGATGTTTCATTCGTGAATCTAAAAATGATACTATTTGAAACCAATATTCTGTTTGTCATTCCCATTCTAAATGAACAACCAAGATTTTAAAATATATATCTAGAAAGAAAGTGTATTAGAACATGTTAAAACACGAGGAATTTACAAAATACAGGAACCTGAATGGTTGAACAAGGAAATGCAACTCTACAAACAAGTACTTAAGAACATGTACCACATCACTTCCCCAGATTTAAATCTTTGCACCAGCCCATCTCAAGTAGGGACAAATTTAGGTTCATGAAACCATTCCAAGACTAGGATTACACAATGTGGATCAATCGTCGATGTGGAATGCACGGGAAATTCAAATTTCGTTATTCTTGGGCATTTTCCATGCGATTTTTACGAAATAAAAAAAAAATCGGGTCAGAGGCATTTCGGCGGGTCGGGAGGGAACGAGAACCAATTTTTTTTTAAGTGGCCTAACCAAATTACGGTTATTGTTACTAATAGATGTGGACCCCTTGTTAGTTTCCCATATGCTAAATATTGTGTTCAATGTTATTATTTTGCACTGTTATTTGCATTGTTCATCTCTTGTGATAGTGTAATGTACTGCGTGGCTGATGGGTTTAGGGCAGGAACAACTGTGGTGCGATTCAGGCAGGCAGGGTAACAGGAGCGGAGCACACACAGGCACTTTGGCCAGCTCGCGGGGGGTTCCACTGAGTGGAGTGCAAAGAGCGCATGCGTCATGCAGAGCACTCGACAAGGATCGCTGCATACAGTCCTGTTTAACAAGCGGGTTTTTGTGCTTGTGTTTCAGTGCTTTTCCGGTGAAGTAAAAATCATCACATTATTGAAAAAGAACCCTATGCATGCCTGGAATTTATTCACCTTGTCCAAGTGTGCAACATAGACACATAGATAATATCCCCCCAAAACCCTACGAAGTGCCGCTGAGTCCGTGTCCATTTTTTGCATGAGACGGAGCTGATCATTTCCTGCCTGTAAACGAAAGTGAAATTAAGTGTCGGGATTTTAAAGGCAGAGTCGCCATTTTATCAAGATTCTGGAATAATGTAAAGATATTCTATGTTTCAAGGTAAGATTAAATTAATAATAATAAAATTTATATGTTTAACACAGCCTAAATATACAGCGGAATTTAAAATTTTCAATACAATTAAATATTAAATATACGTCCGTACAGCACAGTAGGTTACTGTACGTGTATCAGAAGAGTTTTCAAATTAACATCAATAATATTTAATTACTTACGCTCAGCCATGAGTTGTAATATACTGTGCTGCGTAATTATGGACCGGGACGTAGGCTGTAATATTTTGAAGCTATATTAAGTTTTTCTTTTATTAAGTGTTGGGGATTAATGCCAGTGTGCCGAAATATCCGGGTTAAACTCAATGCTTAACATTTTATTAAATCAAAGCTTTTACTACGGATCTGTTCTGTGTTCTCCAATCTGAAATGTGCTGATCTTAATTGTAGTCATACTTTGCAGTCGTATTTAAACTGTTTAATGCAAACAGTACGCAAGTCTGATATAAATAATCGGTAAAGAATAAGTCAAACGCAACCCACGGCGCAGCTGAATGACAGAAGGTGGTGCCACTTACTCCGCCAAACCGTGAGTAGTGGAGCCGACCAATCACAACAAATCATTAACAGTAATAAGCTAGAAAGAGATCTCTCAATGGAGGAAATTGATGATTTTATATCGTCCAAGGCGTTTAGAGATTTTTCAATACCATCGATACGAGCCAAAATCCGGTCCAGCACAGAATCGGCGCCGCCCGCGATAGAATGGGAGTCGTCGTCTGCCTGACCAGCGGATACTTGTCGAGCTGATTAATTTTTTTTTCTTGTCAGTGTGAGAACGAGTTGAGGAAAAAATGGGAAAATCTTTGTGACTTCGACATGGTTAAAGTATATTCGGAACTGTTGTAATAGCGATTTGGACTTGTCATACTTTTAGGTCCCTTGGAAATCAGTCTCAGAATCAGAATCGGGTTTATTGGCCAAGTATGTGAGCGAACACATACAAGGAATTAGATTCCGGTCGATGGTCTCAAGCACAACAGTGTAAAAACAACAACAATCTACAATATGAATATGTATTATGGATTTATATTTATAAATATAAAGGTAAATGTTAAAAAATGTATAAAAGTGTTATTTGTAGATATATGTTTATACTATTTATAAATGTAAATATATTTATGGATACTGTATATATATACAGTATATACAGTACATGTGTACATATATACATACATATATACATACACACACACATATACACAAAGTGTGTAAATGAACAATACGATATAGTAAGCAACGTAAATCTTATATACAGAAAAGATTACAGAAATATATCCCACAGACTGTACATACAGTGCAGTTGCAGTGCTGTAGGTGTTTAGCAGTGTGACAGATCAGCTGTTTAGGAGGGAGATGGCGAGGGGAGAGAAGCTGTTCCTGTGTCGGGTGTCCTGGTCTGCAGGCTTCTATATCGTCTGCCAGAGGGCAGCAGCTCAGAAAGTCTGTGTCCAGGCTGTGTGGGATCTGTGATGATTTTACTGCCATTTCCCTGGATCTTAAGAGAGACAGGTCCTGGATGGAGGGCAGGGGGCGCCTATGATCTTTTCTGCTGTCTGTACGGTCCGCTGCAGTCTCTTCCTGTCCTGTTTGGTGGATGCTCCATACCAGACTGTGATGGAGGGCAGGGGGGCACCGATGATCTTTCTGCTGTCTGTACGGTCCGCTGCAGTCTCTTCCTGTCCTGTTTGGTGGCTGCTCCATACCAGACTGTGATGGAGGGCAGGGGGGCACCGATGATCTTTCTGCTGTCCCTACGGTCCGCTGCAGTCTCTTCCTGTCCTGTTTGGTGGCTGCTCCATACCAGACTGTGATGGAGGAGCAGAGGACAGACTCAGTGACTGCAGTGTAGAACTGGATCAGCAGCTCCTGTGGAAGACTGTACTTCCTCAGTTGTCTCAGGAAGTATATCCTCTGCTGGGCCTTTTTGAGGATGGAGGAGATGTTGGTCTCCCACTTCAGGTTCTGGGAGATGGTGGTACCCAGGAACTTGAAGAACTCCACAGTAGACACCGGGCTGTCTGATATGGTGAGGGGGAGCAATGATGACGGACGTCTCCTGAAGTCCACAGTCTTGTGCGTGTTCAGCTCCAGGTTGTGCTGACTGCACCAGAGTACCAGCTGCTCCACTTCCTTCCGGTATGCAGACTCATCACCATCCTGAATGAGTCCAATGATGGTGTCATCTGCAAACTTCAGGAGTTTTACAGCTGAGTTCCTGGAGGTGCAGTCATTGGTGTAGAGGGAAAAGCGCAGTGGGGAGAGGACACATCCTTCAGGGGCACCGATACTGAGGGACTGTGTTTCAGAAGTAACCCCCCCCAGCCTTACTTGCTGCTTCCTGTCTGTCAGGAAGCTGGTGATCCACTGGCAGGTAGCTGGTGACACATTGAGCTGGGAGAGTTTGGAGGAGAAGAGATTAGGCACAATGGTGTCGAAAGCCAAACTAAAGTCCACAAACAGGATCCTGGCATAAGTTCCTGGACGGTCGAGATGTTGCAGGATAAAATGCAGCCCCATATTCACTGCATCATCCAGCGACCTGTTTGCCCGGTAGGCAAACTGCAGGGGGTCCAGCTGGTGTCCTGTAATGTCCTTCAGATGGGCTAAAACCAGGTGTTCAAAGGATTTTATGACCACAAATGTCAAGGCGACAAGTCTGTAGTCATTCAGTCCTGTGATGGTGGGTTTCTTGGGGACCAGGATAATGGTGGAGCGTTTGAAGCAGGAGGGAACTTCACACAGCTCCAGGGATCTATTGAAGATGTGGGTGAAGATGGGAGCCAGCTGATCAGCACAGGTTCTGAGGCAGGAGGGGGAGACACCGTCTGGTCTGGGGGCTTCTTGGATTTCTGTTTCTGGAACAGCCGGCTCACATCCGCTTCGTGTATTCTGAGTTCCAGGGGGGAGGGTAGGGGGGTGATAGTTGTGATGGAGGTCGTGGTTTTTGTACTGTACTGTGTAGATGTACTTTGTTTAAGTACATCTGCCCTCCCCTGGTCTGCTGTAATATCACTGCTGTATACACGCACCCACTGCAGTCACCGATCCGCCTGTCGATCACCAGCTCCATCCTTCCTTCACTCGTGAACAAGACCTTGAGATACTTAAACTCCTCCACTTGGGGAAAGACCCCCGACCCGAAGACAGCACTCCACCCTTTTCCGGCTGAGGACCATGGTCTCGGATTTGGAGGTGCTGATTCTCATCCCAGCCGCTTCACACTCGGCTGCGAACTGCTCCAGTGAGAGCCGAAGGTCACGGTCTGATGAGCCCAACAGAACCACATCATCTGCAAAAAGCAGAGACCCAATCCTGAGGTCACCAAACCGGACACCCTCAACGCACTGGTTGTGCCTAGAAATTCCATCCATAAAAATCTAGTGACCCGCGTCCAGGGGAAGGAGAACGTGAATCCATGTTTTTACTCATCATAAGGGGTCTAATGAGCCGCAGTTCGTCTGGTTCCTCACCCAGGACCTATTTGTCTTGGGTGACCCTACCAGGGGCATAAAGCCCTGGGCAGCTTAGCTCCTGGGATCACTGGAACACGCAAACCCCTCCACCACCATAAGGTGTCGGCTCCAGGAGAGGATGTTTATACATATATTTATAAAAAAATGTGGCATTGAAATTTTGCACTAAACCTCTTTACTATGTGTAATTCTACACATCGAACATAACAGAATGGAGACACAATTCATCAGTTTGATGTAAAAATGCTGAGTCCTCGATATTGTGTATTTATCTATGTATCTACTTACCCTTCATGTTCACAGAGGCCCCAGCAGGAATCATCTGGTCTGGATCAGCATCAAAATGGACGGATCTGCTTCTGAAATGCGCCCCCCTGTGGGGTGTAACAGAAAGAGCGCTGAGAGGTAACAGTGTTACAGCCCACTAGCATGCATGTCTCTCTGGGTCTATAGTCAGGCCATAACATAAAAGTAAACTGGGCTCCTAGCTGGGGCTGGTCAGTGGGCAGCACTTTAATATGTGTAGCTTAATAAAAAGACCTCGCCATCTTCTGTCTTCACCGTCTTCTTCCACAATCAGCCAGTTCTTTTATACTAGAGGCGAGTAACAGACCATCCCTCCTATACAAAATGGCCACATAACAAAACTAAACAAACAAACAAAAACATATATAAACAGGTAAAAAGGAACATCAGTCAAGTCTAGTTATTGGAGGTTTTTAACGGTCATACTAAAAGTTTCATATAATATCTAAATTTTAGATTATACAATTTCCTTAACAGCTGACTGTAAATAAGTCTGTTTACATCAAGAGCTTCACAGCATATCAAAGTACATGAAGGCAGAGCAGAAGGATAAACAGCAGTGTGATGTTGTCCCCATTGTATGAATTTTATTTATACCATGAGGGTTTGTTTCCTCTCGCTGCCCACAGTGTCCCGATGAAGAGAACAGACTCCCCTGTACCCAGCTGTGTTTCCATGAAGAGTGACTGGTCAATGGGAAAACCACTCAACTTCAGAGAGGGACCTTTTCCTACAGATCAAAGGTAAATGTACATTTAAACAAACACTGTTAATGACATTCAGACTCTCATTCAAATGGCACAGAGACACATACAAGCTATGAGGAAATCACATATTTATAATGAATGCACCAATTTTTACCTTTAACAGATTCCATCACCTTGAGAATTTAAACAAAAGTTTTGTCTGTATTCTATATAAATACCATCTGAAGTAAATGGATGAGGATTACTGTAAAACCTGACTTTCTGCGAGCCGGAATTGGAAGTTATTTAATCGCAAAGTGGATTTTAAATTTCAGTCCTCAGCACAGAGCTGGAAAAAACTGGTTTACCTGTTACCCCCCTGCATGTCCATTAAAGAATGACTCGACAATAGATTGTCGTCTCGTGAGATGGATGTTTCTGTTATGATAACAAATAATTTCACTCTCATGAATTCATTAGATCATATTCAGACGAAGGCTTCAGTTTAACATGTTTAGTCAAACTGTGTGGCTTAAACAATAAACTACTATCATCAGACAAAAAAAAGTGAAAGACTATTGGTTTCTTTGCCAAAGGTGACGTTTATACTTGCTGATTCAGATCATAATTAATGTGACACTGTAGTGGTTCTCATCCCCTGAGTATAAAATAAGATGATTTGTTGATCCAAGAGGGGAAATTCTCTTGTGTTCAGCAGCAAAGTGTTATGTTATTTATATGATTAAAAACAGAGAGCAGCTTTTACCACATTAAAAATGGGACGTTAAGGCTGGCTGTGGGGGCTGCACATCGACAGCAGGCATTGTGGTGTCTAACGGCAGCAGGCAGGAAAGATCCCCAGTAGCGCTTCTTAGCTCACGGTGGGGGAATGAGCCGGTGGCTGAAGGTGCCCCAAGATAGCGCCCCCTGGAGCCTTGGCTGGGTTATGCACCGGGCCAATGGGGCCAGTGCCCTGGGGCCTCAGGACATTAGAAGCTGTGAGTCGCAACATTTATAGTTCAAGCCATGAAATGCTCCCCCCTGTGGGGTGTAAGAGAAAGAGCCCTGAGAGGTAACAGTGTTACAGCCCACTAGCATGCATGTCTCTCTGGGTCTATAGTCAGGCCATAGGGCACTTGGTACACGCCAGCCGCCTGGGGCACTTGGTACACGCCAGCCGCCTGGGGCACTTGGCACACGCCAGCCGCCTGGGGTAGTTGGCAGGTTTTTCGAAAGTCTTGCTGGATGTGTTGTCATAGCAGCACATCCAAATCCTCAAACCTGCTCGGAGCAGGTTTGTTCTGCGTAAACTAGGATTAGCTCACAGACTTAATAGTGTCCGTGCGTGGAAATGGGTTCAGTCATGGCCTCGCCATTCATATACGTAAAATCAACAAACACATACATACACACACAAACTCATACATACAAACATATATATATATATATATATGGGGCGGCATGGTGGTGCAGTGGTTAGCACTGTCGCCTCACACCTCTGGGACCCGGGTTCGAGTCTCCGCCTGGGTCACATGTGTGTGGAGTTTGCATGTTCTCCCCATGTCGTCGTGAGGTTTCCTCCGGGTACTCCGGTTTCCCCCCACAGTCCAAAAAACATGCTGAGGCTAATTGGAGTCGCTAAATTGTCCATAGGTGTGTATGTGTGAGTGCATGGTGTGTGAGTGTGCCTTGTGATGGGCTGGCCCCCCATCCTGGGTTGTTCCCAGCCTCGTGCCCATTGCTTCCGGGATAGGCTCCGGACCCCCCGCGACCCAATAGGATAAGCGGTATGGAAAATGGATGGATATATATATATATATATATATATATATATATATATATATATATATGAATGAAATGTTGTGTTTGTACTTCACTTTAACTTGTTCCCATATCCTGCATGATTGTGCTTCTATTTGATCTGTAATTATGACAATAAAATAATGATGAAACACTGGGAACGTAATACTACATTCAAGTGATAAATACAATAACTAAAAATGACATTTAATTTGTCGGACACTTTTTGCAGCCTTCTTTTCTGGTTTGGGTCGCTTTTGATGTGTTTCCTTTAGTAGATACTAAACCTTTGAATTCATCATACTCCTCTGTAGCATTCCCCTCGGATTGATGGCCGAAAGACTTGACTGATGGTTCACGATTTATTTAAAATAAATTAATTACCAAAAAAAACGTAGCTAACGTAAGAGCTTGTGCCTTTACCGGGGGGGGGGGGGGGGTGATAGTTGTGATGGAGGTCGTGGTTTTTGTACTGTACTGTGTAGATGTACTTTGTTTAAGTACATCTGCCCTCCCCTGGTCTGCTGGAATATCACTGTGTATACACGCACCCACTGCAGTCACCGATCCGTTTCCAGAGGAACACAGAACCACTAAACCAATTTGAGGAAAACAACTCATTTAAACAACTCATGAGGAAAACAACTCCTTTTCCCTCTAGATTCTTTTCCGTTGAGACATGTTTTCATAAGATCAGGACATCTGTGGAGTCCATACTCTGTCGTTAGTTGATGTCTCTTTATCTCTTGCATGAGGCATAGTTTGCAAACAGGCATTTAAAAATAAGAAAATGTCTGTAACCCTTCGGCATCTTTGGACCGTATTTGTGGCCATTTTGAGAGCCTCTCCGGAAATGCCCTTTGGATGATGAATGGCTGACCGTATGGCTGACCGTATGGCTGACCGTAACGCTGACCGTATCACTGACCGTATGGCTGACCGTATCACTGACCGCATGGCTGACCGTATGGCTGACCGTATCGCTGACCGTATCACTGACCGTAGGGCTGACCGTATGGCTGACTGTATGGCTGACCGTATGGCTGAGCGTATCGCTGACCGTATCACTTACCGTATGGCTGACCATATCGCTGACCATATCACTGACCGTATTACTGACCGTATGGCTGACCGTATCACTGACCGTATGGATGACCATATGGCTGACCGTATCACTGACCGTATGGATGACCGTATGGCTGACCGAATCGCTGACCATATCACTGACCGTATTGCTGACCGTATGGCTGACCGTATCACTGACCATATGGATGACCGTATGGCTGACCGTATCGCTGACCATATCACTGACCGTATTGCTGACCGTATGGCTGACCGTATGGCTGACCGTATCACTGACCGTATGGATGACCGTATCGCTGACCGTATCACTGACCATATCGCTGACCGTATGGCTGACCGTATCGCTGACCGTATGGCTGACCGTATCACTGACCGTATCACTGACCGTATCGCTGACCATATGGCTGACCGTATGGCTGACCGTATCGCTGACCGTATGGCTGACCATATCACTGACCGTATGGCTGACCGTATCACTGACCGTATCGCTGACCATATGGCTGACCATATGGCTGACCGTATCACTGACCGTATCACTGACCATATCGCTGACCATATGGCTGACCGTATCGCTGACCGTATGGCTGACCGTATCGCTGACCATATCACTGACCGTATGGCTGACCGTATTCCTGACCGTATCGCTGACCATATCACTGACCGTATGGCTGACCGTATCACTGACCGTATCACTGACCATATCGCTGACCATATGGCTGACCGTATCGCTGACCGTATCACTGACCGTATGGCTGACCGTATCGCTGACCATATCACTGACCGTATGGCTGACCGTATCACTGACCGTATCACTGACCATATCACTGACCGTATTACTGACCATATCGCTGACCGTATCACTGACCGTATCGCTGACCGTATCGCTGACCAAGCTTATTCCAAGCATCTTTGCATGCCTCATCATCACTTTGGTAGAACGTGCCCTCAAGACATTTATGAGCAGGACCACTGATATATTTCTTAAGGTAATACAGCTTATCTGCTGAAGAGATACCTGTTCTCTGAATGAGTACATAAAGGATGCCTTCCATTCAATAAAATGAATTGGATCCCCGTTAAACATCGCAGGCTCTGGCATTGGGAGCCTGTTAACGGCTTTGCTGTTCTGAATAGCTTGAGCCAGGTAAGACACATCAGTGAGGGATGGTGTTGTGACATCATGTGAAGGCTGATGTCTGTCATAGGTGCTTTGTAGTCAAACTTAAAGGTCTGGCCATCCATCCATCCATCCATCCATTTTCCAAACCGCTTATCCTACTGGGTGGTGGGGGGTCCGGAGCCTGTCCCGGAAACAATGGGCACGAGGCAGGGAACAACCCAGGATGGGGGGCCACCCCATCGCAGGGCACGCTCACACACCATTGACTCTCACACGCACACCTACAGGCAATTTAGCAAGTCCAATTAGCCTCAGCATGTTTTTGGACTGTGGGGGAAACCGGAGTACCCGGAGGAAACCCCACGACGACATGGGGAGAACATGCAAACTCCACACACGTGACCCAGGCGGAGACTGCATGCGCAACTTCCTTCACTGCTGTGATCCCTGAAGCGGTTAGTATTCTGTAATAAAGTAGGACATTCCAGAGGGAGTGGCGCACGCTGATGACATCATGCACATTATGTCTACTGGGATGGAGAACAGGTGCAGGATGATGACATGTTTAATGTTTCGTCATATTTAGGCAACAGTATCGCCCCAGCTAGTGGGGACCCGGGGACCAGCTGGTACAGAAGCGGGGGGGCAGGGATGTGGTAAACAAGGTGATACGAGTCCCTCCCTTGCCTGCGCTGGGGCTTGGTCGGCGCCTGCGGGTCCTCGCCCTCCGGGTTGGCTGTTGCCTGCGGGTCCCCCTCCGCAGCCTCGTCGCCCTGTCTTACTCCCCACTCTGGTGCCCGGTCAGTCGCCTGCGGACTCCCCTGCTGCAGCTCCTCAGTTGCCTGCGGTTCCCTCCACTCCGGCACGTCGGAGGAAGTCGCCGCCTGCTGCGGCTCCCCCCCCCCCTTGCCCTCGCCTAGGTCCCCTCCAGCTCCCTCGTCCGCTTCCCTGGGTCTCCCTCCACCTCCCTCCTCGGCCCCTCCATCAGTGCCTCGCCCTGCCTCCTCTGCTGCTCTGAGGTCCCCTCCTGTTCCGGCCTCCCGGCCGCCTGCGGCCCCTCTGACGGCCACCCGTCGCCCGCTGGGGCTCCCTCGGACTCCCCATGGTTCCCCCTCCTTCTCTCCCTACTCCCCTGCCTGTCTCCCTCCTTCGTTTGCTCCTCCTCCCGGCTTTGTCTCTCCTGTCTCCCTTCCTCGTCCCTTTGTTCCTCCTCCGTTCACTCCTGGTCCTTTTGTCCAGCCTGTTCCTGCTGTGTCTCCTTTCCTAGTCTGTCTGCCCTCCCTGTCCTTTATCAGGTTTTGTCCTACTTCTTGTCTCTGTGCCTGTTCTGTGTCTCTGTCATGTTTCCGGTGTCCCTTGAATGGTTTTGTTCTTCTTTTCCAGGTCCCGTTTCCCTCGTCTCGTCCGTCGCCTCCTCTGAGGGGGGGGGGGTCTGTCATACCCGGCTCGTACGATCCTCGTGTGTGCCACGCCCCCCTGATTATCCACGTGTGCTTCCCGGATCGTACCCATCTGAGTCTGATTATTTTCAATCAGTCCTGTCTATTTGAGTCCATGTCTTGCCCTGGTTCCCGGTCTGTCATTTATGTTAGTTGGCGTCTGATGTTTCCTGCCCTTAGTCCTGTGATTAAACCCCGTTTCCCCCTTATTCTACCTGCCTGCCTGATCCTTGCCTGCCTGCCTGTCCGTGCACCTTCCCCGTTCACCGGCGATCTTAACATTGGGTTTTTGTACCACTAACTTTTCCAGCCTCCTATTGCCCCTGTCCCAACTTTTTTGAGACGTGTTGCTGTCATGAAATTCAAAATCAGCCAATATTTTTCATGAAATAGCAAAATGTCTCACTTTAAACATCTGATATGTTTTCTATACTTTGTTATGAATATAATACAGGTTTATGAGATTTCCATATCATTACATTCTGTTTTTATTTACAATTTGCACAATGTCCAACTTTTTGGAATTGGTGTTGTAATATACCACAATGTTATTCTTTATCTGCAGTAACAGCAATTTTAATGGGGAACTTTTCAGCCTTTCTGTTACATTTGTGTAGATGAATTGAGGTCTTTATGTTTCTGCCTAATTCACAGAGACCAAATGGAAGATTGCAGTTCAGATCTACATGATAAATCGGGTTTATCATCCATATTGAAGGTTTGTATTTATTGCTGATATATATTTTCTTGGCTGTTATGTGAATTAGCTTATATTTTATACAGCTGCATAATAATAAATTCATCATCTTAAAGAAAATATGTTTTAAACTATGATTCACAAGTGAAACTCTGAAAAGGTTTGGTGTAAGTATCAATAATTAACTCTGACTGTTTATTTTAGTCGCTAGAGGTAAAAGCCATGAAGTTCCTAAAGGAGGAACTGAAGACGTTTGTGAGGCACCTAGATCAGAATTACCCAGAATGCTCTGAGCCTCAGCTGGAGGAGGACAATGACCTGGACTGTGATGGTCAGATGCAGAAGACCAGTGTTAGAGAGGTAGCTCTGAAGATCACAGTGTACATCCTGAGGATCATGAAACATAATGATCTTGCTGACCTGCTGGACAAGAGTAAGAACTTTATAATATTATCTACATGTACAATATTGTGTAAACGTCTTAGGCAGTCAAAGAAAAGGAAGTTTAAATGGTCTTTATGTTGGTGTAGAACTACTATAATATGTATGTCAAAGTGTGTTTGCCATTTCAGAACCTCTCCCAACATCACCTTAATATTTGCTGATATTGTGCAGTATATCCCTGTATTTTTTTACTTGACCACTAACACACCTCATGTGGCTGATCAATATCTCATTGAGTTTTAAACTTATTTAATTAATGAATGAAGTGAGCTGGTGGTGAAATTTAACAAATACATGGACTGGCTGTGGTGCCCCTGAGGAGAGGTTTGGGAAATGAAAAGGGGTTTTGGGTTTTTTTTGGTTCTGAGCAGATATACACTTACTACCCAGATAAATGGCTTTAAACATTTCCTTTGGCTGCCTAAGGCTTATTCACGGTCCTGTATGCAGTGTTCCAGTAAAATACGCATGATAAAACTTTCAGTTTCACATTCACAGTCACAGGGAAATATCAGGATATGTATGTGCAAAAAAGTGTGTTTTTGGAAAATATTCTTCCTCTCATATTGGTCGGGATCACGGTGAGAATTAGTGCATTTTTCTCTCATTTCTTTTCAGGACAGCTCATGCTGCAACATCAACAGGAAATGAAATGTAAACTTAAGAAGCAATTTGAGTGTGTATTTGAAGGGAAAGCTAAGGAAGGACAGCCAACACTTCTCAGTGAGATTTACACAGAACTCTACATAACTGAAGGTGGGACTGGAGCAGTCAATGATGAACATGAAGTGAGACAGATTGAAACAGCATCCAAGAAAAGGCGAACAGAAGATACTACAGTCAAGTGCAATGATATATTTAAACCCTTATGTGGGCATGAGACACCAATCAGAACTGTACTCACTAAAGGGGTGGCAGGTATCGGGAAAACAGTCTCTGTGCAGAAATTTATTCTCGACTGGGCAGAAGGAAAAGCAAACCAGGATGTTCACTTCATATTTGCTCTTCCTTTCCGGGACCTGAATTTGATTAAGGGTGAATACAGTCTCATTGAACTGCTTTGCCACTTTGTCCCAGGACTGAAATCTCTTGAATCCACTGAGCTGTTTATGTACAAAATCTTGTTCATCTTTGATGGTCTGGATGAGTGTCGCCTTCCTCTCGATTTTCAGAACAATGAGAGCTGGTTTGATGTAACAAAGAAAACGTCACTGGATGTGCTGTTGACTAACCTCATTAAGGGGAATCTGCTCCCATCCGCTCTCCTCTGGATAACCTCCCGGCCAGCAGCAGCCAATCAGATACCTCCTGAGTGTGTCCACCAGGTGACAGAGATACGAGGGTTCAGTGATGCCCAGAAGGAGGAGTATTTCAGGAGGAGATTTAGGGATCAGAGCGTGGCCAGCAGGATTATCACACATGTGAAATCATCAAGGAGCCTCTTCATCATGTGCCACATACCTGTGTTCTGCTGGATTTCAGCCACTGTGCTTAAGAGGTTTTTTAGTGAGACTGACAGGGGAGAAATTCCAAGGACTCTGACTGAAATGTACACACACTTCCTGATCTTTCAGACAAGTTTAACAAATGACAAGTATATGAAAAAACAAGAAACTAAGCTTAAAGAATACAGCAAGGAATTCCTTTTAAAACTTGGTAAACTTGCTTTTGACAACCTTGAGAAAGGCAATCTCATATTTTATGAGCAAGATCTGACAGGGAATGGCATTGATGTCACTGAAACTTCAGTTTACTCTGGAGTGTGCACAGAAGTCTTTAAAGAGGAGTATGGGTTGTACCAGGAGAAGGTGTACTGCTTTGTGCATCTGAGCATCCAGGAGTATCTCGCTGCTTTATATGTGTTTCTGTCAAACACATCAGCTGACCTGCTGAAGACTGCAGTGGATCAGGCATTAGAGAGCAAGAATGGACACTTGGACCTCTACCTCCGCTTCCTCCTGGGCCTCTCAACAGACTCCAGTAAGACTCTGTTACAAAGGCTACTGGGGCCGACAAGAATCAGCTCACATACCATTATGGAAACAGTCCAATACATCAAGGAGAAAATACAGGAGAATTTATCTCCAGAAAGGACCATCAACCTGTTCCACTGTCTGACTGAGCTGGGTGACAATTCTCTAGTAGAGGAAGTACAAAGATACCTGAATTCAGGAAACATTTCAGTAGATGACCTCTCACCTGCACAGTACTCAGCTCTGGCCTTTGTGATGCTGATGTCAGATGAGCAGCTGGATGTGTTTGATCTGAAGAAATACATCAGATCAGATAAACAGCACTGCAGGCTGCTGCCTGTGGTCAAGAACTCCAGGACGGCTCTGTAAGTGACGTGGGGATGAGAAATCATGTCTGGTCTGGCAGTGATACATGAATATTGTTTGAAATGTGTAATATATATTATATATTTCTCCTCATGGATTAACTGGGTTTTATTTTGATAATCACAGCTATAGCTGTTTGTACAGCAGTAGCTAATCTTGACCACAGACTTTATAATGACTGAAGGTAGTGATGTCACTTTTTGTTTGTTACTACGTTTCCATTCCCATCCAGTTTGCCTCCTGATCACAGCACAGCATCCTAACCTGCTATAGAAACAGTGAGGGCTCTTTATCCACAGGGTGTATAAGTGGTATGTGAGTGTTATTGTCAGCAGGCGTGTTCATGTGATGGAGCCCAGAGCTGGGAGCTTCCGTATGACTGCTGTCTCTGGCTGCTCACTGGCGCCCTCTGCTGGCCTCAGCTGCACCTGGCTGAGGATGTGATGGCACATCTAGTCCGGCAGAGATAGATAAACATTGTTTAAAATATTAAATTAATATATATATATATATATATATATATATATATATATATATATATATAAAATTTATTTCCCCTCTTTTAACAACAAGGTTCCTTTTTAATCTGGTTTATATTAACTGAAGGTAGTGATGTAGTAAAAACAAAAAAGACAAGATTTCCACGACCATCCTTTGTGTAACAAATAACCAAAGATACAGCATCATACAGAATGGTCCAGTTTTCATTAATAGTGGGAAAACCACTCATATTCGTTTCAGTTCTGGATGCTGTAGGAAGCATTTCTGTAAATACTGGGTGTGGTGCGTGACTCTTTGGGTTCGGACTCTGTGTCCATGAGCGGAAGGTTGCTGGTTCAGATCTCATTTTGAGTCCCCCCCCCCCACCAAACACTGAATGCAGTTTCAGTTCAGTACAGTTTTATTTGTATAGTGTGTTTTCACAACATTACATCATCTCAAAGCACTTTACAGCATCCCTGCCCAAAGCCCCCAGTGAGCAAGTCAGAGGGGACAGTGGCAAGGAAAAGCTCCCTAGAAAGAAGAATCGGTGGGAGGAACCAGACTCAAAGGGGGAGCCCATCCTCCAGGGGGCAGCAGAGGAAGCCCTAACCCTAACCAGACTGAAAGGGGGAGCCCATCCTCCAGGGGGCAGCAGAGGAAGTCAAATGATCAAGATGGCAAAGTCCTAATTCACATTATCCCAATCTTAACATTTCAGTCACAAAGTGGGGGGCAGGGAGGTGATGACAGCAAGTGCTGGAGCTGCTTCAGATGGGGGGGCGAACAGTAGTACGGCAGCAGGGTAAACAGGGAAGATGTCACAGGCAGAAGGGTGAGCAGGCCGGAAGGACTCACAGGTAGTGGAGACGTCGTAGACAGCAGGGTAGGCAGGATATCTTGAAAATGTGGGGTCTCCAGGCAGCACAGCCCAAGGGGATTAGGGGAAATAAAATGTGCAGTTAGCCAAAGTAGGGGAGACTAGAGGCAGTGCAAACAGTTAGGTGAGTGCAGTATGTAAGCTCCGGCAGATATGGCTATGGCAGCATAAGTAGGAGGGAGAGGCAGGTGGGAACGCAGGCATGGGGAGTCCCTGAATGTCAGCACTCCAATTCCACAAGGGGGTGTGAAGCTTCTTTAATCTGCACCACTTCTGTTTATCAAGCTCGTCCAAAGTAAATTTCCTCATCGCCATCGTACATGAAGGTAAAACAGTTTCCAATCAGGGGCATAGCACTCTATCTTAGGTTTTCTCTGGCCTTTAGTGCTGTCCAGAAAGAAACAGATTTGCTCAAGAGAGTAAACCTTGGTCCTACCTACAGGGGTGCTGGAGTCCATGGAGGCCTGTGAGTCCTCCAAGTCATCAGCCAAACTCTCTACATCCTCATGATCTTTATCAGAATCCAGTAAGTGCAGGTCCAGCTCAGGCTCGGGATGTTCCGCTGCGGTGTGTCTACAGGTGGGTCAGTGCCTGGCTCAGCAGGTGCGGAGTCACTCACCGCGCCGCCCCCAGCAGGCCCTGCTGTGTCCGGGCCGGGCTCCTCTGCCAGCCCACTGTCTCAGCGGGAGCGGAGTCACTCACCGCGCCGCCGCCAGCAGGCCCTGCTGTGTCCGGGCCGGGCTCCTCTGTCAGCCCGCTGTCTCAGTGGGAGCGGAGTCACTCACCGCGCTGCCACCAGCAGGCCCTGCTGCGTCCGGGCCGGGCTCCTCTGTCAGCCCGCTGTCTCAGTGGGAGCGGAGTCACTCACCGCGCCGCCGCCAGCAGGCCCTGCTGTGTCCGGGCCGGGCTCCTCTGTCAGCCCGCTGTCTCAGTGGGAGCGGAGTCACTCACCGCGCTGCCACCAGCAGGCCCTGCTGCGTCCGGGCCGGGCTCCTCTGTCAGCCCGCCGTCTCAGCGGGAGCGGAGTCACTCACCGCGCCGCCGCCAGCAGGCCCTGCTGCGTCCGGGCCGGGCTCCTCTGTCAGCCCGCTGTCTCAGTGGGAGCGGAGTCACTCACCGCGCTGCCACCAGCAGGCCCTGCTGCGTCCGGGCCGGGCTCCTCTGCCAGACCGCTGTCTCAGCGGGAGCGGAGTCACTCACCGCGCTGCTGCCAGCAGGCCCTGCTGTGTCCGGACCGGGCTCCTCTGTCAGCCCGCCATCCCGGCGTGGCTCGGGAGCGGGGGTGGGGGCAGTGACTACGGGCAGGGGGGGCTCGTCCTCCCGGTCCCCACGGTTTGAGTCCAAGTCCGTTACTACAGTATCGGCGCCCCCGCAGTGCTCGGTGTCCCGCACCAGCGCCGGGGCCTCGCGCCCCTCCTCGCGCTCCCCCGGGGGGAGCTCTCCTCGTGGGCAGGCCTGCTACACATGCCCAAAACCACCGGCCGCGAGCAGACAGTCCTCCACCGAGACGGCGGGTCAGGGACACACTTAAAGCCGTGCCTAAGACTCAGACACGAAAAACTGAGTCGGGAAGCTCAAAATTCCCACCAGAAAGCTGCACTTGAATGACTGACATTCTGGCTGCTGACTCAGAGATAGAAGTTGCTGATGTGACAATACTGAACTTACAAGAATGGCGAACGCATGGTTACTGCAAGGGACAATGCTTGTGAAATTCTGTGCAATGTTTCTTTTTAACTGCTTCAGAATCTTTGGCTAGAAAGCTGAACTGAAAGCAAATCATGGATCCTTCTGTTATCTTGCTTTGTATGTAGCCTAAGCGCGTTTCCTCAGCAAAGACGATAATTGCCGGTTAGTCACTGTCAGATATCGACACCGGAATACTTGTCTGATTACACTCATTACCGATAATATCGTCATATCACCCAGACGTGATTGGTGATTTGACATGTTCTCAGGTATAACAATACAGGGAGAAAAAGGATTTTACTCATGGGATCAGGAATCCAAGTGCCAGTTGCTGCTGCATTAGCTGCTGGGAATGTTCACATCTCCTCCTTTCAGTGATACGTGTCGAGTGTAGGGACACCTGGCAGAAAGATGGCTAAGGACTGCACTGGAAGCACTGGTCTGACTGTTATGGGAGGTTCACATCCATCTTGCTGTTGTGTTCCTATATATTCCTGTATATTCTGTGATTTTTGGCTGTAGCTTCTACTTAATGTTTTTACCTCTAGTTTTGAGCAAAGATGCACTGACTCACAATTAGTGATCATATAACTGCAGCAGATTGTCAGACGCACAGAACATTCTGCAGACTATAATTCATTTTGAGGTGTAAGCTATGCTGCTAATTATACTGAAAACAAATGCTTATTGTAATGCTTTGTATTTTACTAATGTGTAGGATGTGTGTATGTCTGTGTCTTAAAGTGTTTTCTGTTTCAGGCTGAACAGCTGCGATCTCATAGATAAACACTTTGAAGTGCTGTCTTCAGCTCTAAGATCAAACTCTTCCCCCCTGAGAGAGCTGGACCTGAGTGACAATAACCTGAAGGATTCAGGAGTGAAGCTGCTCTCTGCTGCACTGGGGGATTTACACTGTAAACTGAAGATATTGAGGTCAGTATTACTGGGTATTCCACACTGTAAACTGGGGATACTGAGGCCAGTATTACTGGGTATTCCACACTGTAAACTGGGGGTACTGAGGCCAGCATTACTGGGTAATTCACACTGTAAACTGGAGATACTGAGGCCAGTATTACTGGGTATTCCACACTGTAAACTGCAGGTACTGAGGTCAGTATTACTGAGTAATTCACACTGTAAACTGGGGGTACTGAGGTCAGTATTACTGGGTATTTCACACTGCAAATTGGGGATACTGAGGTCGGTATTACTCAGTATTTCACACATTACGCAGGAGATACTGAGGGCTGTATTTATTTAATAATTATAATGGTGAGGTGATATTATTTATTGGGGAGTTTCTGTCTCTCTCTCTGCAGGTTGTCAGGCTGTAGAGTCACAGAAGAAGGCTGTTCTTCCCTGGCTTCAGCTCTGAAGTTAAACCCCTCACACCTGAGAGAACTGGATCTGAGCTACAATCACCCAGGACACTCAGGAGTGAAGCTGCTCTCTGCTGTACTGGAGGATCTCAGCTGTAAACTGGAGAAGCTGCAGTGAGTACAGAATATGCATTTTACACAAACGTAACTGGACAGTAAGAAAACCCACAATGCCTTTCAGCAGTTACATAATAAACAAACACAAACAGCTTCTGTTTTCTTATCCTACTTCCTTATATCCCACAATCTTATCAGCCCTCGATCCATGCTAGAAATAATTAAGCAGTGAAGCAGGAAATATCCATTCAACCATATAATCCATGCAAAACATTTGTGTTGGTTAGCAAAGTTAACGGCACTGTTACAGATAAACATGTTGACTTTAACGTGTTATGGAGAAAAAAATAATGGACACCAAACAGAATCGGAATGATTGTTAAAATTATTTTTAATAATTTAATTGTTTTCTGAAAATCCATTATGTCATGGTCCCTATTCTCCTCATTTGAATACAGTGCTGCAGTGTAAAAAGTGGATTTAAAAGTGTTTCATTTTTTTAAGGGTGGGCTTGTGTGAACTCACAGAGAAATGCTGTGAGGCACTGGCTTCAGCTCTCAGATCAAACTCCTCACCCCTGAGAGAGCTGGACCTGAGTGACAATGACCTGCAGGACTCAGGAGTGAAGCTGCTTTCTGCTGGACTGGGGGACTTACACTGTAAACTGGAGATACTGAGGTCAGTCTGACTGGGTATTCCACACTGTAAACTAGAGTTACTGAGGTCAGTCTTACTGGGTATTCCATACTGTAAATTGTGGGTAGTGAGGTGAGTATTACTGGGTATTTCACACTGTACGCTGGAGATAATAAGGTGGAACATAGCTAGTGATTTCAAAATAAAGCAGGAGTATCAAAGTCTATAGGTTGACTTAAAAAATAACATTAGACTCACTACAGTAAGTGGAATGTCGAAAGGAAGATTGCATTGGAGGTTAAGGATGACATTAAAAGTTTCTTCCAATATTTTAACTCCAAAAGAACTCTAAAAGCTGAAATCACTCATCTGCAGGATAGTAAGAGCCTTATAATTGAAAATTAAAATTTATATAGTAAATGAGTTTAATGATTATTTTACACGGGTGTTGACAGTAGAGGACATGCTTAACTTACCACCATTTAGTACAAATACAGTGTCGTATATAAACAATATACAGTCCCTCCACAATTATTGGCCCCTTGTAAAGATTTGTAAAAAGGGTTAGAAAAAAATCCACCTTTTGGCGAAGCAGCTTCATCTCACACTGAAAAAATGAGAAAAATTCAACCTTTCATTGAAATAAATTTATTCAAAGAAAAACAAATCCTTCATCAAGAAATAATAATTTTCAAGAAAAACACATGTGCCACGATTATTGGCAGCCCTGCTTTTAATACTCTGTACAGCCTCCCTTTGCCAGTATAACAGCACTGAGTCTCCTATGACATTTTATAAGGTTGGAGAATACAGAGCAGGGCATCTGAGACCATTCCTCTTTACAGAATCTCTCCAGATCACCCAGGGTCCTCGGCCCTCTCTTGTGCATCTCCTCTTCAGCTCAGCCCACAGGTTTTCAGTGGGGTTCAGGTCAGGGGACTGAGATGGCCATGGCAGAAGCTTGATTCTGCGGTCAGCTGACCATTTTATTGTTTATTTGGACATGTGCTTAGGATCACCGTCCTGCTGGAAGATCCAATGAAGGCCCAGTTTTTGTTTCCTGGCAGCAGCAGCCAAATTTTGATATAAAATGTCCTGGTATCTCATGGACCCCATAGTGCCATGTACCCTAACAAGGTTTCCAGGGTTTTTGGAGGAAAATCAGGAACCTCCACCATATCTTACAGTTGGGATAAGGTTCATTTCATTATAACCATCCTTCTTTTTACGCTAAATCCACCTTTAATGTTTATTGCCACAAAAGCATTTTTGTTTAATCAGGTAGTTGAATTTGATTCCAGTCAATGTTGTATAATGTTTTGAAAACTCCTGGCACTAACATTTTAAGTAACTGACAGAAAAAGCTTCTTTCTGTCATACCTTTCAAAACGTCCATACCTCAATCCCCTCATAAGTATGTCTGCTAGGTGGAGTCGAAGGTGCAGTATAATCCTGTTATAATGGACTCGCTTGTAACGGAATATCGTCTATAACAGACCAGGACTGCCGGTTGTGCACCTTTAATTACATGCAGAAAAAGCATCGGATATAGCGGACTCGCATATAATGCAGTGTGTGTGAGAGTGTCTGTGGCAGGGTACGCGTGTGTGAGAGTGTCTGTGGCAGGGTACATGTGTGTGAGAGTGTCTGTGACAGGGTACGTATGTGTGAGAGTGTCTGTGACAGGGTACGTGTGTGTGAGAGTGTCTGTGACAGGGTATGTGTGTGTTAGAGTGTCTGTGACAGGGTACGCGTGTGTGAGAGTGTCTGTGGCAGGGTACGTGTGTGTGAGCGTGTCTGTGACAGTGTACGCGTGTGTGAGAGTGTCTGCGGCAGGATATGTGTGTGAGTGTCTGTGACGGTAAGTGTGTGTGAGAGTGTCTGTGACAGTGTACGCGTGTGTGAGAGTGTCTGCGGCAGGATACGTGTGTGTGAGAGTGTCTGTGGCAGGGTACACGTGTATGAGAGTGTCTGCGGCAGGATACGCGTCTATGAGAGTGTCTGCGGCAGGATATGTGTGTGAGTGTCTGTGACAGTGTACGTGTGTGCGAGAGTGTCTTTGACAGGATACGTGTGTGTGAGAGTGTCTGTGGCAGGATACGCGTCTATGAGAGTGTATGCGGCAGGATATGTGTGTGAGTGTCTGTGACAGTGTACGTGTGTGCGAGAGTGTCTGCGGCAGGATACGTGTGTGTGAGAGTGTCTGCGGCAGGATACGCGTCTATGCGAGTGTCTGCGGCAGGATATGTGTGTGAGTGTCTGTGACAGTGTACGTGTGTGCGAGAGTGTCTGCGGCAGGATACGTGTGTGCGAGAGTGTCTGTGGCAGGGTACGTGTGTATGAGAGTGTCTGTGACAGGGTACGTGTGTATGAGAGTGTCTGTGGCAGGGTACATGTGTGTGAGAGTGTCTGTGACAGGGTATGTGTGTGTTAGAGTGTCTGTGACAGGGTACGCGTGTGTGAGAGTGTCTGTGGCAGGGTACGTGTGTGTGAGCGTGTCTGTGACAGTGTACGCGTGTGTGAGAGTGTCTGCGGCAGGATATGTGTGTGAGTGTCTGTGACGGTAAGTGTGTGTGAGAGTGTCTGTGACAGTGTACGCGTGTGTGAGAGTGTCTGTGACAGTGTACGCGTGTGTGAGAGTGTCTGTGACAGTGTACGTGTGTGCGAGAGTGTCTGCGGCAGGATACGTGTGTGTGAGAGTGTCTGCGGCAGGATACGCGTCTATGAGAGTGTCTGCGGCAGGATATGTGTGTGAGTGTCTGTGACAGTGTACGTGTGTGCGAGAGTGTCTGCGGCAGGATACGTGTGTGCGAGAGTGTCTGTGGCAGGGTACGTGTGTGTGAGAGTGTCTGCGGCAGGATACGTGTGTGTGAGAGTGTCTGTGGCAGGGTACATGTGTGTGAGAGTGTCTGTGGCAGGGTACGCGTGTGTGAGTGTCTGCGATAGGATACGTGTGTGTGAGAGTGTCTGCGGCAGGATATGTGTGTGAGTGTCTGTGACGGTAAGTGTGTGTGAGAGTGTCTGTGACAGTGTACGCGTGTGTGAGAGTGTCTGTGACAGTGTACGCGTGTGTGAGAGTGTCTGTGACAGTGTACGTGTGTGCGAGAGTGTCTGCGGCAGGATACGTGTGTGTGAGAGTGTCTGCGGCAGGATACGCGTCTATGAGAGTGTCTGCGGCAGGATATGTGTGTGCGAGAGTGTCTGTGGCAGGGTACGTGTGTGTGAGAGTGTCTGCGGCAGGATACGTGTGTGTGAGAGTGTCTGTGGCAGGGTACGTGTGTGTGAGAGTGTCTGCGGCAGGATACGTGTGTGTGAGAGTGTCTGTGGCAGGGTACGTGTGTGTGAGAGTGTCTGTGGCAGGGTACGTGTGTGTGAGAGTGTCTGAGGCAGGGTACGCGTGTGTGAGTGTCTGCGATAGGATACGTGTGTGTGAGAGTGTCTGTGACAGGGTACATGTGTGTGAGAGTGTCTGTGGCAGGGTACGTGTGTGTGACAGTGTCTGTGACAGTGTATGTGTCTGTGAGAGTGTCTGCGGCAGGGTACGTGTGTGTGAGAGTGTCTGCGGCAGGGTACGTGTCTGTGAGAGTGTCTGTGACTGGGTATCTGTCTGTGAGAGTGTCTGCGTCACCCCACCCCCAGTGCACTAGGTGACCTGCCCCACCCAGAGGCACAGGAGAAAAGAACCACTAGCCCAAAGTAGAGGCTAGTTGAAGTGGCAGGAATGGGGGGGCGAATGAAGTCAGTATTTAATGTGAGGAGTCGTAGAGGGGAGAGGAAAAGAAAAGGAGATAAATGCAAAAAAGTAAAAAACTAAGGATTCTATTTATATATGATGATTGTGGATGATTGGAGCCGTAATTGTCAAAAAGAAATTAGTAAATAAAAAATTATCACACATATACACTCCTCAAAAAAATTAAAGGAACACTTTGAAAACACATCAGATATCAATGGGGGAAAAAATCATGCTGGATATCTATACTGATGTAGACTGGGTAATGTGTTAGGAACGAAAGGATGCCGCATCGTTTGATGTAAATGAAATTATCAACCTACAGAGGGCTGAATTCAAAGACACCCCGAAAATCAAAGTGAAAAATGATGCGGCAGGCTAGTCCATTTTGTTGAAATTTCATTACAGTAACTCAGAATCATACTCAGTAGTTTGTATGGTCCCCACGTGGTTGTATGCATGCCTGACAATGTCGGGGCATGGTCCTAATGAGACCATGGATGATGTCCTGGGGGATCTCCTCTCAGATCTGGACCAGGGTATCACTGAGCTTCTGGACAGTCTGAGGTGCAACCTGGTGGCATCGAATGGACGAAACATAATGTCCGTGGGGGGCAGTCAATGGTATCAATTCCTTCATCCTCCAGGAACTGCCTATATGCTCTTGCCACATTGTCGTGCACCAGGAGGAACCCAGGACCCACTGCACCAGCATAGGGTCTGACAATGGGTTTAAGGATTTTATCCTGATACCTAATGGCAGTCAAGGTGCCGTTGTCTAGCCTGTAGAGGACTGTGCGTCCCTCCATGGATATGCCTCCCCAGACCATCACTGACCCACCACCAAACCGGTCATGCTGAACAATGCTGCAGGCAGCATAACGTTCTCCATGGCTTCTCCAGACCCTTTCACGTCTGTCACATGTGCTGAGGGTGAACCTGCTCTCATCTGTGAAAAGCACAGGGCACCAGTAGCAGACCTGCAAATTCTGGTAATCTATGGCAAATGCCAATCGAGCTCCATGGTGCTGGGCAGTGAGCACAGGGCCCACTAGAGGACGTTGGGCCCTCAAGCCACCCTCATGAAGTCTGTCTCTGACCAAACAATCAGAAACATTCACACCAGTGGCCTGATGGAGGTCATTTTGTAGGGCTCCAGCAGTGTTCATCCTGTTCCTCCTTGCACAAAGGAGCAGATACCGGTCCTGCTGATGGGTTAAGGACCTTCTATGGCCCTGTTCAGCTCTCCTTGAATAGCTGCCTGTCTCCTGGAATCTCCTCCATGCCCTTGAGATTGTGCTGGGAGACACAGCAAACCTTCTGGCAATGGCACGTATTGATGCGCCATCCTGGAGGAGTTGGACTACCTGTGCAACCTCTGTAGGGTCCAGGTATCGCCTCATGCTACCAGTAGTGACACTGACCGTCGCTAAATGCAAAACTAGTGAAAAAACGGTCAGAAAAGATGAGGAGGGAAAAATGCCAGTGGCCCCCACCTGTTAAACCATTCCTGGTTTGGGGGTCGTCTCATTGTTGCCCCTCTAGTTCACCTGTTGATAATTTCATTAACACTAAAGCGGCTGAAACTGATTAACAACCCCCTCCGCTACTTAACTGACCTGATCAATATCCCAGAAGTTTAAAAAGTGTTCCTTCAATTTTTTTGAGCAGTGTATATTAATACATAGATATGAATGTCCATACATACACAGACACACTTTCATACATATCTGTAATGATTGAAACATACAATACATGAATTAAACAGTAATAATAATAATTAATAAAAATAACTGCAAAAAAGTAAGGGGGCGGTGGGCGTTGAGGTAGCTTTTATTCACAAAATAGTTTGCTGCAAACATACATCCATCCATCCATTTTCCAAACCGCTTATCCTACTGGGTCGCAGGGGGTCCTATCCCGGAAGCAATAGGCAAAAGGTAGGGAACAACCCAGGAGGGGGGCCAGCCCATCGCAGGGCACATTCATATACCAGTTGGGCAATTTAGCAACTCCAATTAGCCTCAGCATGTTTTTGGACTGTGGGGGAAACCGGAGTACCCGGAGGAAACCCCACGACGACATGGGGAGAACATGCAAACTCCACACACATGTGACCCAGGTGGAGACTTGAACCCGGGTCCCAGAGGTGTTAGGCAATAGTCCTAACCACTGCACCACCATGCCGCCCCCAGCAAACATACATCCATCCATCCATTTTCCAAACCGCTTATCCTACTGGGTCGCGGGGGGTCCGGAGCCTATCCCAGAAGCAATGGGCACGAGGCAGGGAACAACCCAGGATGGGGGGCCAGCCCATCGCAGGGCACACTCACACACCAGTCACTCACACATGCACGCTTACGGGCAATTTAGTAACTCCAATTAGCCTCAGCATGTTTTTGGACTGTGGGGGGAAACCGGAGTACCCGGAGGAAACCCCACGACGACATGGAGAGAACATGCAAACTCCACACACTTGTGACCCAGGTGGAGATTTGAACCCGGGTCCCAGAGGTGTGAGGCAACAGTGCTAACCACTGCACCACCATGCCGCCCCCCAGCAAACATACAAACAACCAGAATTCTAGAAAAGTACTTTATATTTGAATGAAATAACAAATAAAACACTTTCAAGTCACATGAGCCTATATTTTATTCACAACAGAACATAGATAATATTACAAATGTCCAAAGGCCGAAGACCTGTATTGGATGCCCGTGGTCTTCGGGCCCTCAGACGACTCTGCATCACTCATCGGCATGATTGTGTCAGTGACATTACTAAATGGGCCCAGGAATACTTCCAGAAAGCACAGTCGGTAAACACAATCCGCCGTGCCATCTGCAGATGCCAGCTAAAGCTCTATCATGCAAAAAGGAAGCCATAACTGAACCTGGTCCAGAAGCGCCGTCGTGTCCTGTGGGCCAAGACTCATGTGAAATGGACTGTTTCAGAGTGGGAAAGTGTTCTATGGTCAGACGAGTCCAAATGTGACATTCTTGTTGATAATGAAGGGCGCCGTGTCCTCTGGGCTAAAGAGGAGGGAGACCTTCCAGCGTGTTATCAGCGTTCAGTTCAAAAGCCAGCATCTCTGATGGTATGAGGGTGCATGAGTGCATACGGTATGGGCAGCTTGCATGTTTTGGAAGGAACTATGAATGCTGAAAGGTATATAAAGGTTTTAGAGCAACACATGCTCCCCTCCAGAGGACGTCTGTTTCAGGGAAGGCCTTGTGTATTTCAGCAGGACAATGCAAAACCACATACTGCAGCTATTACAAGCACATGGCTTCGTCGGAGAAGAGTCCGGGTGCTGAATTGGCCTGTCTGCAGTCCAGATCTTTCACCTATAGAGAACATACAGTAATTACCTGTGACACCCATGGTGCACTGTGAGCAGGTATACAGGCCAACAGAGCCTGCAGATAATTATCTGTGACACCCATTGTACACTGTGAGCAGGTATACAGGCCCACAGAGCATGCAGATAATTATCTGTGACACCCATGGTGCACTGTGAGCAGGTATACAGGCCAACAGAGCATGCAGATAATTATCTGTGACACCCAAGGTGCACTGTGAGCAGGTATACAGGCCAACAGAGCATGCAGATAATTATCTGTGACACCCATGGTGCACTGTGAGCAGGTATACAGGCCAACAGAGCATGCAGATAATTACCTGTGACACCCATTGTACACTGTGAGCAGGTATACAGGCCAACAGAGCATGCAGATAATTATCTGTGACACCCAAGGTGCACTGTGAGCAGGTATACAGGCCCACAGAGCATGCAGATAATTATCTGTGACACCCAAGGTGCACTGTGAGCAGGTATACAGGCCCACAGAGCATGCAGATAATTATCTGTGACACCCAAGGTGCACTGTGAGCAGGTATACAGGCCCACAGAGCATGCAGATAATTATCTGTGACACCCATGGTGCACTGTGAGCAGGTATACAGGCCAACAGAGCATGCAGATAATTACCTGTGACACCCATTGTACACTGTGAGCAGGTATACAGGCCCACAGAGTATGCAGATAATTATCTGTGACACCCCTTGTACACTGTGAGCAGGTATCAGTACTGACTACTTTTGATATTGAGTCACATGTTTTATGTGAATTACTTTGTACTGAACTGAAGGCCAGTATTTGTCACTGTGAATATGTTGTTGCAGACGTCCATCCAGAAATCAGAGCTGGGGGAAAAGATAAGGTCCTTATTCCAATTAATTTTTGGTACAAATATCAATGTGTCTGTCGCAGATGGAGGATTATATATTCTAGAGGTTTCTTTTTATTTTTAAGTTGCAGAATGTTGTCTCATCTGAGGAGGATTCAGTGTATTATGTCTGTGGTTCATTTTGGTTTTGATGCTGGATTCAGTTAGTAAATATTAGAAAAATTGCTTATTCTCAACTCGTATTTATGGATTAAGTCTTCGAATGTCATGAAATGACTGTTACTGAAAAGGAGGTGGAGATGTGTAATCCCTTTCTGTCCCCGTGAGTGATAGTGAATAGTGATATTGTGAAGTAGGAAGTCCAGATCATTCCAGATTGGCGTGTATTTACAGGGTCTGAGAGTACAGTTAGTGATTTTAATGGCTTTCCTCTGTGCTGTCAGTGCTGTGGAAATGGCAGCACTGTGTTGTTAAAGCAGTTTTGTTTCTTTAATGAAATTTTGAGTAAGTCTGCATGTCTGAGATTTTTACAGTACAGCTGCTCCTGCTGTAACCATGAGCTGCTGTTACTGCTGTAGTGTGACCATTTAGTTAAGTCTTGCAGTTGATTTGCTAAGTAATAATTAAGAAAAATGAGCTTGTAATCCAACTTGAGATTTACTTTTCTGTAATGTGGAATGTTTGATTTTGAGTTTTTGTTTTTCCAGCAAAAATGTGACATTAATGAGTTTGAAAGAATTTTTCTGAATTTATTCTGGATGAGTAATTTTATTTTTATTGATTGAAGTGGGAGACTCATCTATTGTTTTGAATAAGGGGGTGTAGTTGAGAGTAACCAAGTCAGACAGCCTGTGGGAGATGTAGATACCCAAGTACCGGATATTTCCAGTGTGAAATGGACCATCCTGATCGGCTGAATCCCAGGCATCTTCAGACAGTGAGAATATTATGGGTTTTTTTCCAGTTTATTGTGTAGTTTGATAGATTTGAAAAGGTATTAATAAAATTAAAATTTCATATTTTGAGGGTTTCATAAAAACAGCAAGATATCATCTGCATAGAGATTAATTTTGTGTTGTTATTAGTATGAATTCCATTTATTTCACTGTTCTGTCATATTGCTGCCACAATTGTTTCTATGAAGATGGCAAACAGTGAAGGAGAGAGTGGGCATGCAGGCCGTCTTCCCCGTCGGAGTGTGAATGCAGGTGATGTCATCCCATCTGTGACACTGTAGCTTTGGGTGAGGTGTACAGTATTTTAAGCCAGTGGGTGAACGATTCTCCGAAGCCAAATCTATGCAATGTATTAAAGAGGAATGTCCACCTGACTGTCAGATGCCGTTTCTGCATCTAATGATGTAATCATGGTTTTAGTATGGGTATGCTGAGCAGTCTAGACTAAATTAAATAATCTATGGATGTTGTCCGAGGCATGTCTGGTCTTGATGAAATCTGTCTGATCAGGATGGATTATAGTAGGAATGACTGTCTGTAACTGAGTGGCGAGAGCTTTTGTAATGATTTTCAAGTTATTCATTAATGAGAGTGGCGGGTAACAGGAGGGTTGTGTTGGGTCTTTATCAGGTCTCAATAACACTGTAATGGCCGGTAACTGGAGGGCTGTGTTTGGTCTTTATCAGGTTTCAATAACACTGTAATGGCCTATAGATTTCTGCAGGGTAACCATCCGGTCTGGCGATTGGTTGTTAGGCATTTGGTTGAGGACCTTATGGAGTTCTTCTGATGGTGCATCAAGCAGAGGTGGAGATTTCAGGTCCAGGGAGTACAAATCCAGACCAAGATTTTGTTTCAACAAACCAGTTGAGTCTCTGTGATTGTGACTCTTTATATTCATCTGGTTGGTTGAAACAAAATCTTGGTCTGGATTTGTACTCTCTGGACCTGAAATCTCCACCTCTGGCATCAAGGGCATCTGCTGTTTCATTGGTTAATATGGGTAAGTCTAGATTATTTTTAAATGATTCTATATCAACTGGATCTGGTTCTGAGAAGTATAGGTTCTTATAAAATGTTCAAAAGATGTTAATTTTGTGTGATTATTGAAATATTTATTAGAGGAATCACTTTTGCTTAAAAGTAATGCTTGTAATGGTCAGGTGATCTTATTTATTGTGGATTTTTTTTCCATGTTTCTGCAGACTGTCAGGCTGTAGAGTCACAGAAGAAGGCTGTTCTTCCCTGGCTTCAGCTCTGAGATCAAACCCCTCACACCTGAGAGAGCTGGACCTGAGCTACAATCACCCAGGAGACTCAGGAGTGAAGCTGCTCTCTGCTGTACTGGAGGATCCCAGCTGTAAACTGGAGAAGCTGCAGTGAGTACAGAGTGTTTGTCTGACACGCTACAGATACTTATGCATGTATGTGAAGAAGAGGCACCAATAAATAAATGGATACAGCAGTACTATATCATTCTGCTTCTCCTGTAGTGTGGAATACGGTGGAGAGTGCAGGACCAGACCAGGCTTACAGAAATGTAAGTGTCTTTGCATGTTTTTATTAATAATACCATGAATACTACTGTATGTTATGGTTGTATTCACACAGTTGTTGTGATGAGTGTGGCTTTTTGCACTGTGTGTAGATGGATTTCCATGTTTGTGTTTAGGTGAGTTTCATGTCATTTTAGACAACATCCAAACGAGAAACAAAATATCAAAATCATCACCAAAGACACTATCAATTCATTTAATTGTTTTTAAAAATATTTTTTACAAATGCTTTATAGCTGCTTGTATTATCTTTGTGTTTGTGTGGGAGTGTAGGATGGTTAAATATATTATGAATTAGTTATACATCTTTAATTTCACAAAAAAAGAATCCTTTGCATTTGTTCTTTTTGCGGATGCCGTGAGTGTATGTGTTTTCTGTGTGAGATTCGTTAGTATTGTCCTAAGGAGGCACCTGTAGGCAGTGAGACCGGACTCTCTCCTCAAGTGCAAAATGTGAATTTGCATTTTTACAGGGTGGTTCTGGAACATCCTTAATATTCATGAGAGAATATTACTGATTGGTCACTGAATCCCTTAAACCAGGGGAGCCCAAATCCAGTCCTGGAGGGCCAGAGTCCTGCACATTTTTGGGTTTCCCCTCATTTAACACACCTGATTCATCTCCTTGTGCTAATAACCACACAGCTCTTGAGCTGAATTATTTATGGTGGAACAGGGAAAGCACTTTGCTACACAGGGCACCGGCCCCCCAGGACTGGATTTGGACACCCCTGCTTTAGGTAGAAGAAACAGGCAGCACAAGTCGATGTTAACTGGCCAATGAGGTAGTGCCCCTCTCATAAATATTAATCAGCTAGCCAATCGTGTAGGGCTTCACTCATGGATATTAAAAAGTTCTGCTGATCCACGGTGCTAAAAGAAATTAGCGCCCGGGACACACTGGATGTGCGGCGGAAAATATCAAATTTCATTTCGGCGCCCATGTTAACAGATTAGAGCGGCCGCGTGCGTGCGCGAGATGCGGGGCTCACGCCGCGCGGTTACGGCGCAGCATCTACAGTCACGCGCGCGGTAAGCGGTTCTCTATGGAAGCGTATTGCATTCATCTGGGGGAAATTAATTCTGTTTTTCCGAATTAATGAGATAATAATCCCGTTTTTCAGAGCAATATTTTTCTGAATTAATGAAAACCTTCCTGTTTCTTATGATGCACGATCTGTGCCGGAATAATCGTTTATATCAGAATCCAGGTCCAAATGTTTATTAAATATCACTTTAAACGTATAATAATATTACTTAAATATTCTGTTATTGATGGCCATTTTCGAGCCGCATGCGCCAGAATTAGCGGTTTGAAGGAGAGACACTGACTTTAGTATTGATCTCTGGTGCCGTTTTGTGGTAAATATGCTTGTGATGAATATGTCTGATGAATGTCGCTGCTTTGTCATTTTTTAATTAAATTAATTAAGCTGTTAGTTTAGCTCGTGCCCATTTTGGCGGCTCTTCCCGCCGCCGTCGCGCGCCCACTTTATGTTTCATAAACTTCAGTTCCCGCTTCGTTAGGGGAAGCTGTGCTGTTTTTATATCGTACAGAAACATAAAGTACAGGCGGCCTGATGGGATTAATAATTCTTCCTCCTGCCTACAGACTCCTGCCAGCTGACGCTGGACCCCAACACAGCAAACAGACGCCTGTCTCTGTCAGGGGGGAACAGGAAGGTGACACGGGGGGCAAAGCAGCCATATCCTGATCGTCCAGAGAGATTTGACAGCTGCCTCCAAGTTCTGTGCAGAGAGAGTCTGACTGGCCGCTGTTACTGGGAGGCTGAGTGGGATGGAGATTTAGGCCTGATAGGAGTGACTTATAAAGGGATCAGGAGGAAAGGAGGGAGTGACTGTGGGCTTGGATACAATGACAAATCATGGAGTCTGTACTGTAATACTGACAGTTACTCTGTCCGGCACAATAATAAAGAGACTCTCATACCCATACAGCCCTCAGGCTCCCGCAGAGTAGGAGTGTATCTGGACTGGGGGGCTGGTGCTCTGTCCTTCTACAGAGTCTCCTCTGATGGACTGACCCCCCTGCACAGACTCACCTCCTCATTCACTGAGTCCCTCTATCCAGGGTTTGGGGTTTTTAACTCCTCAGTGTCACTGTGACGTGTTGCTGGTTCTCCTGCAAAAAGGTAAAATCTCTGCTTTTTAACCTTTATAATCCTTTTTACTCTGAAATGTACAGAACTGTGCAAAAGTCTGAGGCAGGCAAAGAAAATGATGATTAGATTATCCTCCTGTTGGTGTAAAACTATGATATGATGCCTGTCAAAGTGTGTCAGCTTCGCCATTTCAGAACCTCTGCTAAAATCATCCTAGTATTTGCAGTGACCGTCCAGTGCAGCCATGTATTTTTTGACTTGGCCACTAACACACCTCATACAGCTAGTCAATCTCTCACTAACTTTTTAAACCGATATATTTAATTATTTAATTGAGCTGTTGGTGAAATTTAACAAAATCAGAACGGCTGAGGTGCCCCTGAGGAGAAGATTGGGAACTGAAGCGGTGTTCATCTAGCCATCCAACTAGATATCAGTAACTTTTTAGAAAGCAGAAGAAATTATTACTAGTTTTTATTGTGTTACTTTTAATTTGCAGACGTTCTAATATTAAATTGTGTTTTTTGTTCTAAGCCAAAGTACACTTGCTACCCAGATAAACAGCTGTAAACATTTCTTTGGGCTGACTAAGACTTTTGCACAGTACTGTGTGTTTTACAAAAAATAAATGATTGTGTTCAGTGAGCTGAATAAACATGAAGAATATTGTTTTTTATACGTTTTCTCTCTGACTAAAATGTAATTAAATGTAATCCTGATTGGGGGGGGTATCCCCTTCTCCTGTATATGTACATTTTATATATTTATGTCCATTTACTGTATTCCCTCCCTGTACAGTGACAATAAAGGCTTTCTGTTCTGTCCTATTAATGTCCTGCTTCAGCGTCACCCAAAGTATAACTGAGTAACATAATGAAACCACAGTCTGCTGGATTAAGTTAAATTCACTGTATTACTGCAGCTGAACATAACTGACATAATGACTGTCAATCAGTGTATAAATCATTTAACTAGAGACATAACAGACTGAAAAAAACTGGAAAATATAATTGTCCTGGTTCAGTAGATTAAAGTAAATAAAATTATTATTAATATATTTAAATAAATAAAGAAATTTGATTTGTTAAAAAATTAGCACCCTTGCCACCCCCACCCCCCAGTAATAGGTCTGGTTGCTCCCCCGTTGGACAGAACAGGCGGGTGCCCAGGCAGCCTTGCCACCCCCACCCCACTATAAAAGGTCTGCTTATGCCCCCGTCAGACAGAACGGGCAGGTGCCCAGGCACCCTTACCCCCCCCCCCCCCCCACTGTAAAAGATCTGGCTACTCCCCCGTAGGATAGAAGGGGCAGGTGCCCAGAGACCCTTGCCAGCCCCACCCCACTCTAAAAGGTCTGGTTATGCCCCCCGTCAAACAGAACGGGAAGGTGCCCAGGGTCTCTTACCCACCCCCCCGCCCCTCCCCCCACCACACTGTAAAAGGTCTGGTTACTCCCCCATCGGACAGAAGGGGCAGGTACCCAGAGACCCTTGCCAGCCCCACCACACTGTAAAAGGTCTGGTTGCTCCCCCGTCATACAGAATAGGCAGGTGCCCAGACAACCTTGCCACCCCCCACCCACTGTAAAAGGTCTGGTGATGCCCCCGTCGGACAGAACGGGCAGGTGCCCAGACACCATTGCCACCGCCACCCCACTGTAAAAGCTCTGGTTATGCAACCATCAGACAACGGGCAAGTGCCCAGGCAGCCTTGCCGCCCCCACCCCACTGTAAAAGGTATGGTTATGCCCCCGTCAGACAGAACAGGCAGGTGCCCAGGATATCTTACCACCCCCACCCCACTGTAAAAGTTCTTGTTATGCCCCCGTCGGACAGAACGGACAAGTGCCCAGGCAGCCTTGCCACCCCCACCCCACTGTAAAAGTTCTTGTTATGCCCCAGTCAGACAGGATGGGCAGGTGCCCAATCACCATTGCCACCCCCACCTCACTGTAAAAGATCTGGTTATGCCCCCATCAGACAATGGGCAGGTGCTCAGACACACTAGCCACCCCCATCCCATTTTAAAAGGTCTGGTTATGCACCCGTCAGACAGAACGGGCAGGTGCCCAATCACCATTGCCACCCCCACCTCACTGTAAAAGATCTGGTTATGCCCCCATCAGACAATGGGCAGCAGCCCAGGCACCCTAGCCACCCCGACCCCACTGTAAAAGGTCTGGTTATGCCCACCTCAGACAAAAAAGGCATGTGCCCAGGCTGCCTTACCACCCCCACCCCACTGTAAAAGTTCTTGTTATGCCCCCGTCGGACAGAACGGACAAGTGCCCAGGCAGCCTTGCCACCCCCACCCCACTGTAAAAGGTCTGGTTATGCCCCAGTCAGACAGGACGGGCAGGTGCCCGGGCACCCATACCCCCCCCCCCCAATCCACTCTAAAAGGTCTGGTTATGCCCCCGTCAGAAAAAAGGCATGTGCCAAGGCACCCTTGCAACCCCCACCACACTGTAAAAGTTCTGGGTTCCCCCCCATCGGAAAGAAGGGGCAGGTGCTCAGACACACTAGCCACCCCCATCCCATTGTAAAAGGTCTGGTTATGCACCCGTCAGACAGAACGGGCAGGTGCCCAATCACCATTGCCACCCCCACCTCACTGTAAAAGATCTGGTTATGCCCCCATCAGACAATGGGCAGCAGCCCAGGCAGCCTTGCCACCCCCACCACATTGTAAAAGGACTGGTTGTGCCCCCGTCAGACAGAAGAGGCAGGTGCCCAGGCAGCCTTGCCGCCCCCACCCTACTGTAAAAGATCTGGTTATGCCCCCGTCAGACAGAACGGGCAGGTGCCCAGGCAGCCTTGCCGCCCCCACCCCACTGTAAAAGATCTGGTTATGCCCCCGTCAGACAAAACGGGCAGGTGCCCAGACACCATTGCCACCCCCACCCCACTGTAAAAGCTCTGGTTATGCAACCTTCAGACAACGGGCAAGTGCCCAGGCAGCCTTGCCGCCCCCACCCCACTGTAAAAGGTCTGGTTATGCCCCCATCAGACAGAACGGGCAGGTGCCCAGACACCCTAACCCCCCCCCAACCCCACTGTAAAATAACTGGTTATGCCCCTATCAGACAGAATGGACACGTGCCGAGGCACGCTTGTCACCCCCACCCCACTGTAAAAGGTCTGGTTAAAGCCCCGTCAGACAAGACGGGCAGTTTCCCAGGCAACCTTGCCACCCCCTCCCCACTGAAAAAGGTCTGGTTCTCCCCCGTCGTGCAAAAGGGGCAGCTACCCAGACACCCTTGCCACCCCCACCCCACTGTGAAAGGTCTGGTTAAAGCCCCGTCAGACAAGACGGGCAGTTTCCCAGGCAACCTTGCCACCCCCCTCCCCACTGAACAAGGTCTGGTTCTCCCCCGTAGGACAGAAGGGGCAGGTGCCCAGGCAGCCTGACAACCCCCCCACCACACTGTAAAAGTTCTGGGTGCTCCTCCGTCGGACAGAAGGGGCAGGTGCCCAGGCATCCTTGCCTCCCCAACACACTGTAAAAGGTCTGGTTATGCCCCCGTCAGACAGAAAAGGCATGTGCCCAGGCAGCCTTGCCACCCCCACCCCACTGTAAAAGGTCTGGTTATGCCCCAGTCAGACAGAACGGACAGGTCCCGAGGCACCCTTTCCCCCCCCCCAACCCCACTGAAAAAGGTCTGGTTCTCCCCCGTCGGACAAAAAGGGCAGCTACCCAGACACCCTTGCCACCCCCACCCCACTGAAAAAGGTCTGGTTCTCCCCCGTCGTACAAAAAGGGCAGCTACCCAGACACCCTTGCCACCCCCACCCCACTGTGAAAGGTCTGGTTATGCCCCCGTCAGACAACGGGCAGGTGCCCAGGATCCCTTACCCCCCCCCCCACCACACTGTAAAATATCTGGGTACTCCCCGTCAGACAAAAAAGGCATGTGCCCAGGCACCCTTGTCACCCCCACCTCACTGTAATAGGTCTGCTTACTCCCCCGTAGGACAGAATTGGCTGGTGCCCAGGCAGCCTTTCCACCCCCACCCCACTGTAAAAGATCTGGTCATGCCCCCGTCAGACAGAACGGGCAGGTGCCCAGGCACCCTTTCCCCCCCCCCAACCCCACTGTAAAAGGTCTGGTTATGCCCCCGTCAGACAGAACGGGCAGGTGCCCAGGCACACATACCCCCGCGACACGTATATCGAAAGACTGGAACAATATTGCTTAGCTAACAACATTGAAAATGAGAGAAAAGTGGCAGTCTACCTGAGTGTTATGGGCGCAAAGACATACAACTTACTGAGGAGTTTAACCGCGCCGCAAAAACCTGCTCAGAAATCGTTCAAAGATATAACCAAACTGTTGCAGGAGCACTTTAATCCGAGGCCACTTGTTATTGCAGAGAGATTCAGGTTTCATAACCGAAATCAGCAAAAGAACGAATCAATTCCCAACTACATGGCAGAGCTCAGGAAGCTCGCAGAACATTGTCAGTTTGGCGCGGGCTTGTCTGACGCACTCAGACAGGCTTGTGTGCGGTATGCATAACGAAAGCATACAAAGACGACTCCTAACCAAAAAAGACTTGACATTAGCCAAAGCATTAGAAATTGCAGTGGCAATGGAAACTGCCTCAAGGGATGCATCACAGTTACAAAAGAAAATGACAAGTGAGACTCATAATGTTAACAAATTCTCAACCAAGCCAGTCAAGGCAGCTGTATGCTTCCGATGTGGGAAAAGTTCTCATGACCAAGCAGACTGCTGGTTTCGTGATAAGAACTGTAAACACTGTAATAAAAAGGGCCACATACAGAGAATGTGTAAAATGAAGCAAAATGAGGAAAAACAAAGATTCCAAAAAAGAGATAAAAGGGTGAATGAAATGAATGACACCGATACAAGTGGTTCAACCTCAGATGATACTGACACAGGGTTGAGGCATATAGCACTCCATTCAGTGTCAGGCAGTGATAAGAGGATGATATGGGTGACCCCAGAGATTGAAGGAAAGAAAGTAAAAATAGAACTAGACACTGGATCAGCACTTTCTCTTATATCGCTGAAAGATTACAAAGAGAAGTTTGCAAATATTAAATTGAAACGTACACCACTGTTACTGAAAACATATACAGGAGAAAAGGTGGCACCGGTGGGAAAAATTGAAGTCAAAGTGAAATATGAAGACAAAATGAAAACTTTGGATTTGTATGTGCTGCAATGCGGAAGTGTACCATTATTTAGACGCGACTGGCTGCAGATGATTAAGCTCAATTGGCAGTCTATTAAGGTAATGCAGCCCATTGAGAATGAAAGCCGTAAAGCCACACAGGAAGAGCTGAAAATTTTACTTCAACGGACAGCATCAGTCTTCCAGGAGGGCATAGGAACTTTAAAACACATGAAAGCACACCTCACAGTGGATGAGCGTGCCTCAGCCAAGTTTTTGAAAGCTCGTCCTGTCCCCTATGCGTTGCGTCCAAGAGTAGAGACAGAACTAAAGTGACTAGAGGACCAGGGAATTTTGTCCAAAGTTGAATGGTCAGACTGGGCAACACCAATCGTACCAGTTGTGAAGAAAAATGGCGCGATAAGGCTATGCGGCGACTTTAAGGTAACAATCAACCCAGTTCTCCATGCAGATCAATACCCGTTACCACGTATAGAAGACATTTTTGCTTCATTAGCTGAAGGGCAACATTTTTCAAAGATTGATTTGGCTCAAGCATATTTACAAATGGAAATGGATGCTGAATCAAAAAAGTACCTAACAATTAATACCCACAAAGGCCTCTTTCGGTACAATCGGCTAGTGTTTGGTACTGCATCCGCGCCTGCGGTGTGGCAGCGTGCTATCGATCAAGTGCTACAGCATTCCAGGCACCCAGTGCTACTTAGATGACATTATTGTGACAGGTCATGACGACAGCTCCCACTTGGCTAATCTAGAGGCTGTCCTAATGAGGCTAGCTGAGTGTGGACTTAGAGCCAATAAGGACAAATGTGAGTTCTTTAAAGACTCCATTGAGTACTGTGGGCACAGAATAGACAGAGAGGGTCTCCACAAATCACGAGACAAATTTGATGCCGTCCTGAAGGCTCCAAAGCCCACCAATGTTTCCCAGCTTCGCTCATTTTTGGGACTGGTCAATTACTATCACAAATTCCTGCCAAATTTTGCAACTGTGCTTCATCCATTGAACAGCCTCCTACAAGCAAAAGTGACTTGGAAATGGACAAAGAGTTGTGACCTGGCATTCCAGACTGCGAAAGAACTTATCCCATCCGAAAAAGTCTTGACTCACTGTAACCCAGATTTACCTCTTCGCTTGGCTTGTGATGCCTCGCCATATGGCACAGGTGCTGTCCTTTCACACAAAATGCCGGACGGCTCTGAACGCCCTATTGCCTTTGCATCCAGATCTTTATGTGCTGCTGAAAAGAACTATGCACAAATTGACAGAGAAGGGCTTAGCCTTGTTTGGGGTGTCAAGAAATTCAACCAATACCTATATGGCAAATGTTTCACATTAATTACAGATCACCAACCCCTAGTGGCCATTTTTAACCCTAGGAAATCTATTCCGGCTATGACTACAGCACGTTTGCAAAGATGGGCATTGTTTTTAGGAGGGCACAGATACGTGATTGAGTACAAAGGCACAACACGGCATGGTAATGCTGAAGGAATCTCTCGTTTACCATGTGAACCTGAAGTCAATGCCACTGCAGACCCAGCTGAGATGTTCCATACAACCCTTCTGGAGAACCTACCTATCACAAGCGCACAGGTCAAACAGGAAACATCCAGAGATCCAACTATGGCAAAGGTCTTTGAGTTAACTGTGAAGGGGTGGCCTGCCAAAAACACCTGAATGTCAGCAGACGCAAAAACAGCCTCCATCCGCCCCTGTCCACAGCTGGGAGTGGCCAACTGCCCCTTGGCAAAGGATCCACGTGGACTACGCTGGGCCTTTCCTAGATCGTATGTTTCTTGTGGTGATTGATGCATATTCAAAGTGGCCAGAGGTCTTCATATTGAGAAATGCCACAAGCACAAAAACAGTGGAACTACTCCGCACACTGTTTGCAAGAACAGGATTGCCTGAACGACTTGTCAGTGACAACGGCAGTCAATTCACATCCGAGGAATTTCAGTCCTTCCTCCAGAGAAATGGCATCAAACACACCACAGCAGTACCTTACCACCCCGCCACGAACGGGCTAGCTGAACGATTTGTTCAGTCATTTAAACAGTCAATGAAAACAATGTCAAATGCTCAAGTGTCACTACAAGAGAAGATGGTAAATTTCTTACTTGCATACAGAAATGCTGACCATACTACCACAGGTCAAGCTCCTGCCGTTTTGTTCATGGGAAGAAGACTGAGGTCACATCTTGATTTGCTAAAGCCTGACCTGCGTAGAGATGTCATGCAAAAACAATCCATCAAAGCAAAGACTGGTCATGTTAAAAACTTTGTGATTGGACAACAAGTTCTGGCAAGAGACTACCGTCAGTCTAAGCAGAAATGGCAGCATGGTGAAATACTGTCCAAGACAGGCCCTCTAACATACACTGTGAGAGTTGGGGAAAGTGTTATCTGGCGTCGACACGTCGATCAATTGCTGGAAGCAACCGCTCAACGTTCAGCCAATAAGAGCACAGAGGATGACCTTCATAACCCTGAGGACTCTGATGAGCTCGTGTGCACAGCCTCAGAGCCGCCGCCTCCCGATCATGGAAATGCTGCACTGGTTAATGCGGGTATTCCTGAGGTTCCTGTTCAGGGCTCTGATGAGCTCGTGTGCACAGCCTCAGAGCCGCCGCCTCCTGATCATGGAAATGCTGCACTGGTTAATGTGGGTATTCCTGAGGTTCCTGTTCAGGGCTCTGACCCTCACGAGAGACGCTATCCTGAAAGAGCTCATCATCCTCCCCAAAGACTGGACCTATAGAAATGCATTGCGTTGTTTTTGCCATGTTTAATGAGTGTTAGGTGTGTTAAGTGTTCAGCACGAATGTCGAAGTGTTCAGGAGTATTTGGTTGTAATTGTAAAGTTGTAATTGCCAGTACTGTAGTTGTGGGGTATATTATTGTTTCGTTTTCCTTTTATATGAGATAGACATCAATGCTGTAAGGGAGGAAATGTTATGTTCACATTAATTATATAGGAACTACTTTTCTGGTATGTACCACAATAATTAACATACAGACTGGCTAGCGTAGGAATACGCAGAGTTAGAGAACTATATAGTCCTACACTGAGAAGTGACATGCGATGCAGTACAATTCCGAGTAAAGACATTGCTAACTTTACTTTGGTGTCTGTTGGATGTATGTTGTGAAAGTGAGAAACACAACAATGTACATTCAGAGCTTCCCGATGTCACAGTGGAAGGTGTACATGATGTTGCTCCCGGCTGTGTAGCAATACCATGTAATGCAGCGCGAACACCTGCCAAAACTGCACGTTCTATGGCCTCTAAGTGAGCAGAATTCGCCATGTTGTCCCGCATCAGCCCTAACCTGCGCTCTCATTGGTACCCGCCCATTTTACACAAATGGGCGTGGCTAATTTGCATACGTTCTCAACATTTAGATTTAACATTTATATTTATATTTACATTTAACATTTATATTTATATTTAAGTTTTATATTTAACATTTATATTTACATTTACATTTATATTTAACATTTATATTCACATTTACATTTAACATTTACATTTAATATTTATATTTAACATTTACATTTAATATTTATATATAGACAAACCATTTATATTTACATATGATAAACAATTTTGAACATAATTTACACAGCAAAAAAACCTGATAATCCACAACACCATTGACTTCTAGCTAAATGTCAGAAAATTGCACTAAATGTTGAAAAAGTGGCAAGTACAAAAATGTTTGCTACCTTTACAATCAGTGCCCCATACCAACAAATTCCAATAACCGCTTATCCAGTACAGGGTTATGGGACACACACATCACAGGAAGCACAGGGCACAAGGCAGAGACACCCTGGATGGGATGCCAGTCCATCACAGGGCAAACACTCCCTCACATGCTGAGGACAATTTAGTGACACTAATTCACCAAACTGCATGATCTTGGACAGCAGGAAGAAACCTGAGGAAACCCACAGGAACACGGGGAGAATATGAAAGCTGTACATGCAGAACCAGGAGTGGGAACCACACCCACAAGCCTGGAGGTGTGAAGTGAGAGCAGCTGGTCTGAAGTCCTGAAGGGAGCTGGAGCGCCATTTCTTTGGAACAGTGTGGAGCCGTCCTGCATTACTGCTTATCCTGTACGGGGGGGTGGGGAGCCTGGAGCCTGTCCCAGGTGGCACAGGGCGGGGGACACAATGGACAGGATACTAGTTTATAGCAGAGCACAAACTCACACATACAGACTCACACTAAGGGCAGCTTAGAGATCCCAATCGGCTGATCACGGTTTCATGTTCTCTAAAGTAGGAGGAGAAAGCCCACATTGGAAGAACATGCAGACTTCACACATACAGCAGGAGGGACAGGAAACAAGCCAAGAGACAGAGGTTATACCCCGAGACCCCACACCCCCCACAATCACACATACTGTTAGGATTTATGTAAAAGTTACATTTTAATGCTACAAAATGATGACTGACTATGAACTTCATATTCCAGAACTGTGTTGGGATCTATGCTGACTGTAAGAATGTTACCTTACAGGATTTACCCGTTTCTGTGCCCTGTACCTACAGTAAGGAGCTGGGATCTCTGCTCCTTCAAAGCAGACAGACTCACTCACATATGATTACAGTTCTAGTACATAGCAGATACTGTTGCTGAAAGTGGTGAACAAGTGAGGCAAATATAACAATGCAAACATGCTGCTGTCAAGGTGCTGCCTGGGCACTAGTGCAGCTAGGCTGGTATTTCTGGGCTCCACAGACATCACTGGTGGTTGGTGTCGTGGTCACCGGGGTGAAAGACTCGTGCAGCAGGTGTTTCTCAGACAACAAACAGGGACTTACTGGGATCAGGATGGGAGGCTATGGAACCGGCAACACATAAGGCACAACATCAGTGATCGAACTGGGGAACACAGGACCAGGAAGCACTTAAATGGAGGACTAATGATGGAAGAGACTGGAGACAGCTGGGAGTGTTTAACACGAGGGCTGGAACGAGACGTGAGACCAACAAGCAGCAAACATGGCCTGTTAGAGCCACGTCAGGGAGGAGGCGGGACATTTAATTTCATTTTTATATAGTGCCTCACAGAGTCGTCCCAAGGCACTTTACATAGATGTGTAGTCATACATTACAACATCATTAAAGAGAGTGATACACAACGGGAAAAAGGAAAGAAAGATATTAAATAAAGAAAGCCAGATGACAACGGAGGAGAGGAACCAAAAAACCCCAAGTAAGGAGAAAAAAAGACCTCTGGGGGTCCATGGACAACTGGCTGCCCAACCCCCCCGGCAGACCAATATTACTGAGAACAGAAAAGAGTGGAGCTGCTTGCTAAAGGCCAGGTGTGAGGTGTGATTAAAGTCTGTCAATAAGCCTGTTCTCCACGCTGGCCTGTGTAGGGTGACACTCAAGGCTGCACCCAGGATGACACAGTTAGCAGGTCCAATTCGCAGTGTCACCCCTCCATGGGACAGAACCTGGACTCCAGCTGAGATGGTGCCCCCCCCCCGGGCAGCACCTGGAAATGTGGGGAGGCAGAGAGCATGGATGGTCAGAACATGCGTTGACCCATAGATGGACAAGCATAGTGGATAAAAATGGCATTGCTTAATGTGACAGTACCCCCCCACCCCAACCCACCAAAAGCATGTGCTCTGGCCATGAAGTCCAAGAGGGTTAGACAACAGGGATGGAACCAGACTGGACTCTGGACTAGACAGGGGACGACAGAACAGATGGTAGACAGGACAAGACCAGACAAGACTAGACAGAACACTAGACAGACAGCAACACCAGACATAAGAGCAGTTGCAGGACATCACTAAGGACATGGAGCGGATAAAGGAAAAGCTAGGAACCACAGGTACAGCAGTCCTGTCAGACCCCAAAACAGGACGGAGAGGTGGAGGGTCAACAAGAACAGGGGCACAGGATGCACAAGACAAGGAGAGATACAGGCGGGACAGAGCAACAAGACAAACACTGAGGCACAAAAAGGAATAACATGGGGCATCCAGGGAAGCCAGGCAAAGACTCGGGGCTGGGGACCCTCCTAGGCCCCTTTCCAGGTGAGGCTGAACTCTGCCGAATCACAGGACCAGAGGGTCTGGGGGGGCCAGCAGGGCTGGAGGACGTGAGGGGTTGGGAGGTGATGAGAGAACCGCAGAGCAGTAGGGCAGCAAGGAGACAACAGGACAGGAACAGGAAGATGACAAGGGACATACAGGGCAAGAGCAGAGACTGGCAAACCCTCTCTGGGAGACAGACATTCTGCCTGCCGCTTTCTTGGACTCCTGTTGATACTGGTGACCACCCAAGAAAATGGGACCAGAGTAACCGGAGTCTGGGATGAAGGAGGGACCACGTACCAGGACCCAGGGCAGTCCAGCAGGACATCCTCTGGATCCATCTTCTCTGGGCTGGTGGCAGCCTGCAGGCATGTGCCCATGGGACGTCAGGATAGAAAGTGGGCACCAGCAGGCCGTCAGGAGATGAGGTGGGCACCGGCTGGACGTCTGGGGACATTGAGGTGGGTGCTGGCCAGGCATCAGGGGACAGAGAGGTGGACGCTGGCCTGACATTATGGAGCAGTGTGGCAGGTGTCGGCTGGTTACCAGGGAACCGTGTCAGATTCTATGAGAAGCCTAGAGGCAACCAAGCCTCACCTGTGTTGGACACTGTGGGTGCGGCCTGAGCGGCCCTCTCTGGGCCGGGAGCCTTAAGTGCGGATGTAACGACTGCAACGGCTGGCTCTCCTGGGCCAGATGCTGTAGATGCAGTGTCTTTCAATCACGAGTGCGCTTCCCTAACCATTACGTCACCACTGCTCACTACTATGTGTACTACTAAAAGAGGCAGTAGGGTCTTGTCCAGCCAGCTGACAAAACGTTTCCACATTTAATTGGAACGAAGGACGGTAGGAAACATCTGTATTGTGTGCAGACTTCCAATAAAACCTTGTTGAAGCAATATCCGACCTCTACTGTGGTCCAGCACTCTGACAACCATAGAACTAGGAGTGAAGCCTGTTCTTCTGTGCTGGAGAGCTTTGGGGAGCATGTTTTGGCGAACAGGGGGATCACAGTAAATCCCAGAGAAGCGTCATGTTGTCAGACTTCAAGTGACAATGAGGACGCAGGTCGCCCTACGGCAAACGACATGGAGACGGCGGGCTCCTTTTCTCCAGAGCACCCCACCTCTGCGGGGTTCAGCACACTCACTCCATTCCAGAGGGCCCTGAGGATCTCCGCTATAGCTGTCACACCCTCCACCTGGGAGTCCGGGGAGAGGGCGGCTATGCCCTCCGTCAGAGATGGGCCATTCTCTCTGGGGAAGATGTACTGCGGCCTGAACCAGCGACATTAGGTATGCTTGACACAAGCAGCAGTGATCGGCTGCAGGGACCTGGGGAACCTACTGGGGCTTGTCGAGTTCCGTCAGTCTGATGGGTGCCAGGATGAACGACTCTGGGAGCAGGTGTTGTCAGACAATAAACTGGGATTTACTGGGATCAAGATGGGAGGCTAGGGAACGAGCAACACGGAGGGCACCACATCAATGGGGAACACAGGGCCAGGAAGCACTTATACAGGAATAACAAGGCAACAGACTGGAGGTAGCTGGGAGTGTTTAACATGAGGGATGGAACGAGACGCGAGACCAACGAGCAGCAGGCATGGCTTATTAGAGCCACGTCAGGGAGGTGGCAGGACATGACGTTTGGGGCTATGGTTAGGGTTAGGGTTAGGCTTAGGTTTAGGGTAAAGTGTTTGTGGCAGAGAGCGGTCAGTAGTACAAGGACACGACTATGCCACCTGGGGAATTTCACCACAGGAAAAATTACTCTAAATTAAGAGCAGACAAGTTCATTTACCGAATGGAGCTGGAGACGTGTTTGTACTATTAACAGTTTGATGAAAATATAAAACCAAGAAACAAGACAAGCGCTTTAGCATCAACGACGTTAAAAAATTAACCAGCAACCAGCCTTTGGCCACTGGCTGACAAAACCCAAGCAAGAAACAGGTGTCCGGTGAAGTTGATCAAAAAGGGGAATGGAGTCCCCTAAACACACACACACACACACACACACACACAACTGCCCCACCACACTGATCCCCACACAACTATACTGCACACGGTGAAAGTGTGAACACCACCACCCCAGACCAATCAAATCTTAGTCAGCCAGATCAATAGAGGCAGCCACTGGTATACAAATAAACGGAAAACAAAAAGAAAATACCCCAATCTAACCAAGAATCTGAGTGTTGAAATCTATGAAGAGTGCAAACAATGAGTACCAGAATACAGGCCGTCACTCTGCAGCAGTCCCATACAGAAAGAAAGGGCGGCCTAAAGTCTGTTAAGTCGCAAAATTAGGGAATGAAACAGCTCCAAATGCAGGAAAAGGTGCGGCGATCCTTGTCCAAGGTTGCAGTGATGAAGTGCTGCCACCTTCTGGGAAAACGATGAACAGATTTTGAGATTAAGAACATGTATGGTTTTCTGGTGGGTGGCATGGTGGTGCAGTGGTTAGCACTGTTGCCTCACACCTCTGGGACCCAGGTTTGAGTCTCTGCCTGGGTCACATGCGTGTGGAGTTTGCATGTTCTCCCCATGTCGTCGTGGGGTTTCCTCCGGATACTCCGGTTTCCCCTCACAGTCCAAAAACATGCTGAGGCTAATTGCAGTTGCTAAATTGCCCGTAGGTGTGCATGTGTGAGTGAATGGTGTGTGAGTGTGCCCTGCGATGGGCTGGCCCCCCATCCTGGGTTGTTCCCTGCCTCGTGCCCATTGCTTCCAGGATAGGCTCCGGTCCCCCCGCGACCCAATATAGGATAAGCGGTTTGGAAAATGGGTGGATGGATGGATGGATGGATGTGCAGCAAAGCACACACGTTTTTTTCTGATGGCTTAAACACATTTTTGTAACTACTGGCTATTTTGCAAAAACTCTTCACACAAATAAAAAAACCACCAAATCAGCAAAACATTGTAGGTCTCTTGCAAAAACTAATATATCCAGCTTAACTCTTCAAACCTTTGTAAAAATGGTATTTTTGTACCAATCAGTTAACACAAACCATCATCTTAATAACCAAACAATGCACCAACTACACACTGATGGTAGGAACGGAAAACACATCTGGCTTTTGCTTTCTCTGTGCACAAGGTATGTCAATTTGAGGTCATACTTTTCTCATAAATAGTTCTGTAAACACAATTCAAGATTCAAATTTCAAGTATGAATGTTTATTCACATGCATCAAAAGAAACATAAGACAACATACAATTTCACTGAGAGAGAGAAAAAAAATCATTCTTGTCGTCTCTTTGGGTCCGGCCACAGAATTTCATCAACATCACATGCAATGCTTTCTAGTCCAAGGCACCGGGGAAACTCTCCTGGAGTGCCTTATCCTGGCCTGACATGATGCCTGGTCAATATCCTCGCATGCCTCCTCCATTGCCTGTAAAAGAGCCATGCGTTGATGGGGATGACGGTCATAGACCTTCCAGCACCAGGCAGAGAAGAATTCTTCAATCGGATTCAAGAATGGAGAGTAAGGCGGGAGGTTGAGTACAGTGAAGAGTGGGTGACTGTAAACCAGTTGCGAACTAAAGCAGTCCTATGGAAACTAATATTGTCCCATATGATGACATAACTGGTCTGTGAACATTAGTGAGCATATGATGTAGGCTGTCCAGGAATGTAATAATGTGTTCAGTGTTACATGGGCCCAGGGTTGCATGATGGTGAACAGCACCGTTCTGACTTATAGCTGCACACATAGTTATGTTACCACCACGCTGTCCTGGGACATTGGTTATGGCACCGTGTCCAGTAATGTTCCTGCCATGCCAACGCGTTCACTGTTTCTTTCAAAAGGGACTCTGTAAATGTGCTTCATCCTGATTCTGTTGCATGCCAGTACACGAGATAATGCAGAGATGCTCACATTGTTCATGTTTTGGGAGGTGGTGTCATCCTCTATTATACGCTGCTGTATTTCTCGTAGCCTAATGGATTTATTTGTGATCACCATATTAACTATATGTGTCTCGTTCTTCAGTGAACATTCTTCCTCTGCCCCCAGATTCTGGATGTCTAGCAGGTCTGTAGAGTAACCTTTTCAGTTTTTACCTGTACAGCATTGTTGTGTTTCTCATTAGAGTTTAGTACTATTACAAAATGTACTGTGAAGTAACTGTACTAACCGATTCTCATTTGGAACCGTCCTTATGATGCCTGCTACAGCGTAGCGGCTCAGGTCAGGCTGAACCCGTTGGCCAGCTTCCCTCAGGGTCATTCCATGGTTGATCACATGATCCACTGTTGTAGCTCTGATGACATCAGTTATTATATTTCTTCTTACCCTTCCTCCTTCCTCTTCATCTCCTCATCCTCTAAATTCACCTCATAGTCTTCATCCTCTTCCTTGCCCTTCTCTAATTCTCACTCTTCTCAGTCTTCCTTCTCCCTTCTGTCACGCCCGGCTCGTCCGCTCCTCCTGTGTGCCACGCCCCCTGCTTACCCACGTGTGTTTCCCGGATCGTACCCAGCTGTTTCCGTTTGCTTTCAATCAGTCTTGTGCATTTAAGTCCTGGTCTCCCCAGTTTTCCTTGTCTGTCATTGATGTTAGTTGGCGTTACATGTCTCCTGCTCCCTGTTTATTGATTAAACCCTCGTTAATCCCCGTATTCCACCTGCCTGCATCCTGCTTACCCGTTTTCCCGCACGATCGCCGCTTACCTCCGCGACTGATCGTGACAGAATGACAGACCCAACAAAGAAAAGGAGACGCAGGGGAAGGCGAATCCCGGAGGCATCGCCGGTTTATCTGGGCGCCTGCTCGCTCTCCAGCCCCGGGCTCCCTCAGGAGGAAGAGCAGGAGGAGCTCGTCCTGGGTCCCGACCTGGGACCGTACGGTCTGGGTCCCTGCTCCTTGGTAAGGCTCTGGGCTCCGGATGAGGAGGAAGAGGACGGGTCCTTCGTTTTCCCAGACCTGGAGCCCCTCCTCACGGAACAGCTGCCGCCCCTCGAGCGGTGTGATTACCGGCCCGAGCGGCTGACAAATTGGGGAGGGAGAAGAGCGGTGAGGGACGCCATCCCACGTGTGCCCCGGCGTCTTAAAGGGGCCACGCCGGTCTCTGCAGCAGCGACCCCGGAGGGGATCCCTTTGTCTCTGCCTGCTGCAGCCCCCCAGCCTAAGGCGCCCTCTTCGCCGCTGCCTCTCCCATGCGCTGCGCCCCAGCTGGAGGTCCCGAGTGAGCCCCTGGCCATCGCCGATCGGTTCTTTGCCCTCCAGGGGCTGTACTGGAGGGTGATGGAGGAACCTGCTACACGGGGCTCCCCGGAGGGGGAACAACTGGCCGCGCAGCTGGGGCAGGATTTCGCCACGTTCTCCCCTACCTCGCCTCTGAGAGACCTTGAGCGGTTGGCCGAGGATCTCCGGAGGCTGATCTCGCTCCGGAGAGCAGTCCCTGCGCCCCCACTGCAGCCACCTGCAGCTCCCGGGCAGGCGCCCCCACTGCAGCCACCTGCTGCTCCCGGGCAGGCGCCCCCACTGCAGCCACCTGCAGCTCCCGGGCAGGCACCCCCACTGCAGCCACCTGCAGCTCCCGGGCAGGCGCCCCCACTGCAGCCACCTGCAGCTCCCGGGCAGGCACCCCCACTGCAGCCACCTGCAGCCCCCGGGCAGGCGCCCCCACAGCCTGCAGCTCCTGTCCCTGACCGCGCTCCTGTCCCTGACCGCCCTGCAGCAGCTCCAGAGGCGCCCCCTCCGCCTGCAGCTCCAGCTCCAGTGGCGCCTCCATGGCCTGTCCCTGACCGCGTTCCTGTCCCTGACCGCGTTCCTTTCACCCTAGTCCCCGAGGTGGTCCCGGACGACTCCATCTTGGCTCCTCCCTCTTCGGAGGTGGAGGAGCTGGAATGCGACCCCTCGGGGACAAAACTTGTAACTCCTTGTCCCTCGCCCCGGCGACGTCGACCCCGACCTAGGGTCGGCCTGTCTGTGTCCCGCAAGGGGAGGGGACACAGACGCAAGGCGGGGGTCCCACCCGCCCTGCCCCCTGGCTCGCCCTGCCTCGCCTGCGCTGGGGCTCGGTTGGCGCCCGCGGGTCCTGGCCCTCCGGGTCGGCTGTCGCCTGCGGGTCCCTCTCCGGTGCCTCGTCGCCCTGCCTCGCTCCCCCCCTCCGATGCCTGGTCTGTCGCCTGGGGGCTCCCCGACGGCGGCTCCTCGGTCGCCTGCGGGGCCCCCACCTGCGGCTCGTCGGAGGACGTCGCCGCCTGCGGCGGCTCCCCCCCTCGCCTTGCCTTCGCCCTGGCCCCTTCCTGCTCCCTCGTCCCCTTCCCTGGTGCTCCCTCCTGCTCCCTCCCTGGCCCCTCCGCGGGTCCCTCACCCAGCCTCCTTGGCCCCTCCGGGGTCCCCTCCGGCTCCGGCCTCCCGGCCGCCTGCGTCCCCTCCGGCTGCCGCCCGTCGCCCGCTGGGTGTCCCTCGGGCTCCCCTTCGTTCCCCCGCCTTCTCTCCCTTCTTCCCTGCCTCGGTCCCTTCTGTCTCTGCTTCCCCTTTCTTTGTCCCTCGTCCCTTCGCTCCTCCTGTGCCTCCTTCTCCCTCTGGGTTCCCTCCGTTCACTCCCAGTCCTTTTGTCCCGCCTGTTCCCTCTGTGTCCCCTTTTCTGGTCTGTTTGTCCGCTTTTCCTGTCCTGTGTCGTGTCCTGTCTTGGCTTCTGCCTTTGTGTCAGTTTTGCCTGTCTGTCTTGTTCCCTGTCCCTCGTTGATGGTTTTGGTTCTTGTTTTTCAGGTTTTGGTTCCCTGGTCTCGTCCCATCCTTCGCCTCCTCCCGGGCGCGCCTGGTGCAGCGCGCCTTTGGGGGGGGGTTCTGTCACGCCCGGCTCGTCCGTTCCTCCTGTGTGCCACGCCCCCTGCTTACCCACGTGTGTTTCCCGAATTGTACCCAGCTGTTTCCGTTTGCTTTCAATCAGTCTTGTGCATTTAAGTCCTGGTCTCCCCAGTTTTCCTTGTCTGTCATTGATGTTAGTTGGCGTTACATGTCTCCTGCTCCCTGTTTATTGATTAAACCCTCGTTAATCCCCGTATTCCGCCTGCCTGCATCCTGCTTACCCGTTTTCCCCGCACGATCGCCGCTTACCTCCGCGACCGATCGTGACACCTTCATTGTTCTCCACACTGAAAGCTTACTGTACCTGTGGCTTATTTATAGCGCTCATGCTGATTGCAAAGTGAACTAATTATCTAAAACCGTTTTCACATGTGACAGTGTGGCCAGACAGTTGGCAAAATAGTGTAAACAATAGCCGTCAAATGTGTATAGTTTTACTAGGAGTGTGTTGGTCATTTGGAAATTGTGTGTAAAACAGTGAGTTGTGTTTACAGTTCCGCAAAAAGAGTGCTGTGCAGTGGATTGTATTTACACATTTGCAAATTGTGTGTTACAAAAGTGCAAACTGAGTGCAAAACAGTGAGTAATTTTGCTATAACTATTAATAGTTTTACAGGAATCATTGTTAGTGTTTAAGCATTCAGAAAAACTATAAAAAAAATTAAACGGGGGTGACTGTCCATTAAGCTAATCTGCAATCCTATTACACATAGCATGACACAGTTCTGTTTTTGACTTTTTCTTTTAATCCACCGCGATTGTGATGAATGGGGCAAGAGAACAAAAACCACAGAAATGGCTCTTTGCATGCTATCCAGTGACTACGCGAGATGGTATAGTCTCTATGGTTTAACTAGAGAAGGCTTGGAGGAAAATGCTGTGGAAAACTGATTATTTTGTGTCTTCTCTATGCCTGGGCTCTCTAGGAAAAGCATGGAGACCATATGTATCTCTACAATAGTGGAGATTTCTGTGGGGTGCACATATATAATATATATCAAATTTATATTATATAGATTATATCTAAGCATCATTCATACTCGAGTGAGAAGACAATTATAAATCCATGTTATGAAAAGGTTTCTGTGTCGGAAAGGTACAGAAAGAGCCTAACGCAGGTTTACAGGAAACAAAGGTGTGGTGTAGAACACAAGGACATGGACAGAGAAAGGCAATGGCACAACCCCTCAATATGATCAATTCATCTACTCTGTGTCTTCCTCCCAGCTGTCAAAGTAATTGTCAGCAAATAATGTACTTGACACGTACATTATTTACGTGACAAGCCGTTCGGACGTTTTAACACTTAAAACTACGTGTTAACGCGGCCAATCTGAACGTCTTAACATGTTTAAAATTGGATGCTACCACTTTATCGGTTTTGAGGGGAAGCCCTGCAGACAGTCATTGCAAGAAGAGAAATATGTTCCTCGGTCACTAGATAATGACCTCTGGTGGCTGATTGACTGTCAGTGCCTGATCTGTTCCATGTTTTTACAGTTTTTTATTAGATTTGTTTAAAATACGTGGGAAAACAATTAACAATGCAGTCACAGAATAATTATTTTGCATTTTAAAATAGTTTAATACTGCAGCACAGGAACAATACATGCAAAAGTATGGAGTTTTAACATTTAATCGCTAGACTGGATATGTATTGCAGATATCTCTACTTCAATTCTTCCTAGTCAAAGAGAGCATTTCAGATATCCACAATGACATTCTTCCTATCCACAATTGTCATTTCAGATATCTAGAATGGCTATGCGACGTACATCCGGTAAAATATAAGGCAGCTAAATTATTGATGCCATTCATACTGTTGCTATGACCGTTCACTATAAACTCCTTATTACAAATAAATGAATAACTACATACGTTTCCTTGCTGAATATATAGTTTTTGGTGTTAATGCAAAACAGGAAGTGATCAAAATGATAAGTTTAGCTCATCTGCACTGTTCACCACAAAGACACCAGTGCAATTAAATCAATATTAGCCAGATTTACCATTTTTGCTCCAGTTTCATTAAATGTTAAAACTGCCAGTTATACTTTGTAAAGATTTAAAGATAACTGTTCTGCCAGTTTAAATAAACCCGTGATTCACCCCTCCAAGAAATGGACTGTGCTGAATACCTCACAGTCACGTTTGACACGTAATACATACGTTGCCTATACGTAATAACAACGTAGGACTCACATGGCTGAACGTAGAGACCACGTGACTACAACGTACAGGGCACGTACTGCATACGTATAGCCCTTACGTCAAAAGGGGTGTGTACGTTTATGCCAACCAATAGCATAGATGCATTAAAGGTACAAACGTCTTTAGAGGTTCAAATTGGCCACATTAACATGCAGTTTTAAGACGTGTTAAGATGTCCGAATGGCTTAACACGTAAATAATATACGTGTTAAGACGTAATTTGTTTGACGTGTTGACATGGGCGTCAAAGTAGATGTTAAGTCCCAAATGGCCTTCCATAACAAAGTGGTCTTTCAAAATAAAATCAATACTTATGTTTAATCAATTAGCCTATGATTACGGTTTAAAAGAAAATTGCGAAGAGCCATTATGCTTTGCATCCCAATAATTTTGATTTCATACATCATAAATAAAACCACATATTTGTTGATAGTGATACAAACAAACAAATTTATTTTTATATAGCGCATTATCACAACATTATATTGTCTCAAAGCGCTTTACAGCTTCCCCACCCAAAGCCCCCAGTGAGTAAGACATAGGTGACAGTGGCAAGGAAAAACTCCCTAGAAGGAAGAAACCTTGGGAGGGACCAGACTCAAAGGGGGAGCCCAACCTCCAGGGGCCGGTAGGGAGAGTCGAATAGAGAGATGGTTAAGTGCCAGAGATGGGCCAAGTCACATTGTCCCAATCATAAGATTTGGGAAATAACTGGAGAGCAAGGAAGATGACAAGCCAATGCCGATGCCAAGTCTTCTTCCAACTGCCAGGCAACCAGAGGTAAGGCAGTGGGTCATACATGGAAGATCAGAACGGCGAGCTGGATGCAGGGACGTCACTGGTGGTGGCGACGTTACATGTGGCCGGGTGTGCTGGATATCTTGATAGATTGAGGTCTCCAGGCATCACCCCCCAGGAGGAGTAGGGGATATAAAATGTACATGTGATGTATTTGTGATGTGTGATGTATTTGTGATTTTTTTCTATAGATCATCTGCAGTATATGGAGTCCCTTAGATGTCAGGGTGAGAAAATATATTTTTAATTGTTTTGTGTTTCCTCTCAATAGTTTTGCGTTCCCTCACAATACTTTTCCTAATAATAATAACTGTACTCTGTCCATTTAAAGTACAAAAGTTAGAATTAATGGATTAATAAGTATAAACCAAAATAATACAGACATGTCCAGTTACGTGTACTTTACTGTTTACAGTAACTGGCAGTCATTGGACACAGTGCAATTATTATTATCATCATTATTTGTTATTATTATTATTATCCATCCATTTTCCAAACCGCTTATCCTACTGGGTCGCGGGGGGTCCAGAGCCTATCCCGGAAGCAATGGGCACGAGGCAGGGAACAACCCAGGATGTGGGACCAGCCCATCGCAGGGCACACTCACACACCATTCACACACACACACACACTCCTACGGGCAATTTAGCAAGTCCAATTAGCCTCAGCATATTTTTGGACTGTGGGGGGAAACCGGAGTACCCGGAGGAAACCCCACGACGATATGGGGAGAACATGCAAACTCTGCACACATGTGACCCAGGCGGAGACTCGAACCCGGGTCCCAGAGGTGTGAGGCAACACTGCACCACCATGCCGCCCCACTATCAAGACCACATCATCTAATATAATCTCAATATGTGACTGTGTATATTTCTCACACAAGGATAACTGAGAGGTTATCTGATAATGCTCCAGTCCAGTGTCCATAATATACACTTCTTCATTACACTAATCATTATCAATCGCATTTTCAGATGCAGAACTATGGGGACAGAAGCAAAAAAGTTACTCATTGATGCCTTTAGTGTAACTGAGCTACAAAAAATTCCATCTGCTCAATTTTTGCTCCACTTCTCTTTTCCTGCATTTCCATGAAACTTTCAAGTTGGCGCTGGGGCTTGTGGTCAACCAATAGGAAAAGTTTATCACTATAAGCCCCACCCAGTAAGTCTTGGTCGAGAAAAAAGTATGTTCTTTTTGGAACTAAAAAATGGTTCAGGAACTACCTCCTAAGACCTTCAGTTGGGCCAAGTTCGTGCAGTAGGAAATCGCCTTATGACCTGCACCCACAATGGCTTGTTTAGAGACACCGGTTCAGCTGCCTGTATGCTTTTTCACCTGCGGCAGAAACAGCAGGCAAACCAGCACAAACAAGGTACGAACATGCAGTAATGGGGGTAAAAAATCCCCAGACAGCGCCACCCACTGGGCCACATAGCATTTCATTTATCTGCAAATGTATATTTAAACCTTTGAGGTCCATCTCATGCTCTCAAGCAGAGATCAGGTCACTGAAATCTGAAGCAGTGTGTTACTAATCTTACTACAGCATGACAGAAGTGCTCACTTCTTTAATATTTATTCTGTGATCAAAGCATTTACTGCAAAAAACAAGGAGACCATAACATCTATAAAAGGTGAAAACCCTAAATGTCAAGCGCCCCCTACTGGCTGGCTGCAGTACCATTATTAGCACCACCCATCCCCATGTCTTTCAGTGGTAAGAGGCGATTTTCCACATCACTTTCACTTTGCCCCCCCCCCCCCCCAAAGGGGGTTCTTTGTTTCTACTGTGCAAAATAAGTAAGTAAGTAATACTTTAAGGTATTTTGTGTCATTAATGTATGATTTAAATGCAGGTAGTTTTATTACAGTCAGCTTTTATTCACAGTGAGTAGCTTGTCATCATGAAGAGGAAGTGTGACAATCGTGAGTTTTTGGGCAACCACAGGAAAGTAGAGACTGTGAGATAATTAGTGTCAGTCAGATGATAGACGTATACAGTATGTGAGTCAAGGGTTCTTCATATATTAATCATCCCATTCAGATAACAAATCCTGAGAGATCCATTCCTGAGCATCATGCCAAGAAACACCACTTGTTTACTGATAACTGCTTTCATGCAAATTCTGCTGTGCTGAGAGTAAAGATGAAGAGGGAGAGACAGCAAGAGGCTGCTGACGGCAGAAAATGCAGGTGACATGGAGGGGAGTGAGAAAAGGAGCAAATATTGATGGTTAAGAGTGAATAATGACGTCACAGCAGCCTGATCCTGATGTTAGTTTAAAGATCACACTGGGCTCCATTACAGCCCCCCCTCGTCTTAAGGGGGGTTCTTTGTTTCTACTGTGCAAAATAATTTGTAACACAAATGTCTAAACTGGCATGAAAGACACATTCAGCTCTTGTGAAGACTGGCATGTGAAACTGGAAAAGGCACTGGAGAAATTCAGTGCACATAAAGACAGACAGTGCCACAGATTAGCACTGATGACATGGATTCAGAAGATCAATCCTGTTAATATTCAACCTTCAGATGAGCTGGAAAGAGCAGCAGCAAGTGAGGAAAAATCTTCTGAACTTAAGCACTTGGCACGGCAAGGCCTGGCTTTTCGAGGTGTTGGTAAGGAGAGTGGGAATTTCAAGCAGCTTCTAATGCAAACAGCAGAGGGCGATGCAGAGCTGACCATGTGGCTGAAAGGTCACTTTGATTTCACCAGTGCTGTTTAACTGTAACGCCTGTTCCTGGGTTGTCCTCAGTCCTTGTTATTGGTTATGATTCTCACTGTCCTGCATTGTGTCTTGTTAGCTGTGTATTTAAGTGCCTGTTCTGCTTCTGTTGTTTCATGGTTCATTATAGCTGTATGATGTATGTATGTATATAGTTCTCTAGTTGTGTTTATTCCATCATTTAGTTCATTACTGGTCATTTGCTGTTTATTTTGGATCCATCCTGATCCTTTTGGTTTTGATGTGTGTGTTGTAATAAACCCTATTTTTTCAGCCGTGTCATGCACTGCCGCAACCAGAAGAGGGCAGAGGATATGGCACAAAAACAAAGGAAGAAGCCTAACTTTAAAAAGAACAAAAAACATCAAGACTCATCCAGCATGGGGTGGTGGGTTAACGAATAACACAAACAATCAAAGAATAAGCAAACAAATGAGAGAAAAGATGCAGAGATGACTGAGAAGCAGGGGATGACTGGAGAAGAGACGACAGGACCAGAAGACAGGAGGGATACAGGGAGAGCGGAGAAGGCAGTATAACTGAAGAATGGGAGAAGAGGAGAGACCACAGAGGAAGGAGAACATAGATGACTGGAGGGGAGGGAATATAGGAGCAACAGAGAGAAGGAGGAAGGGCTGCGGAGGAGAAGACAGGAAAAGAGGGGAAAATGTGCGCAGAGAAGGACAAACACCCCCACTGCCCACCAAAGTGCACTTGTAAGTAAACCACAATTTTAGCCTTGGGCTCAATATCTGGACTTGTCTCTGTGTAGCAATGCATAGAATCCCTGACACTGGTTATGACTGTACTGTATTAGTCCTAAACCTGCCATTATAGTGTAAGAAGAAAAGATTTTAAAAATATAAATCATTTTACAAAAAGGTAGAGCGATGTAGCCCCCGGAGAAGTCCCCCCCCCAAGCCCTGTTTGTTCCCTTCTAGCTACCAGATGAAACTCACAATGCACCCCAACGCCACCTAAATTCTCTTCCACATGATGCACCTTATTTACCCTTTGACTCCTGTCCATTATTGAGCGTTCTACTATCCATTTGATTATAAGTTTATTACACTGCATGTACATTAGTCAGCCACATATGCTGTACGGCTTTGTTTTCCGGACAGTCTGGGCTACTCAGATATGTCATAATTCAATTTGTAAATGCTGACAGTCTTGATATCATCCTTCTTATCAGGAAAAACTACTTGTGCATATAGATATTTCTCAATTTTTAGTCTCATCTAATATAAAAATTGGCAGGTAGTACAAATATAATCTTATAAATGCTGAGATTAGAGTATCTGCGATGCAGGAATGCAGGGGTTTCATTGGGGACCTTTCTATGGCTTAGTACTGTGAAGGAATACATGGTTAGTGCCAGGCGCAAATGAATATCTTTGATTTTGCATCCATTTGGTAACTTGTTGAAGTTGTCTGATAGTCAGTAATAAATACATGGTTTAATTATTATGATTGTTTATTTATTACCTTATGACATCTGAAAGAAACTGAAATAGGAAAGCTTTTTTTAATTTATGGTCCACTGGATGAACACAGACATTACAGAAGGTTTTAGAGTTTAATGCTGAATGTTTTTGCTATCATTTTTCTGCCTGCACATGCTGTGATTGGTGCAGTGAAATTTGTGAATGTGTTTGTGGTCAGTATCATAGCCTCAGACAACAAACCAAGGCTGTAGCACGTCACTGTGTTTACATGTGAGAGGGGTTCCAGTTACATAAGGGACTCGTTCTAATTGTTTTGACGGAGCTCGACAAACCTAAAAAATAAATGCTGGTGTTATCAAAAACTATGTCATATAGCTATATTTCAGATTTATTACAGCCAAACACATCTCGGAGCTCCGAGGAACCTCCTTCTCCTTACATTTCCTTCCATCCCACTCTTCTCATCCCTCCATCCCTCAAATACTGTTACATTTGTCTTTTTTCCACACTCACACCCTGTCTTGATCATACTCTGACTGCATGGCATCCATATGCAGGGCAAACTATTTTACAGTCTTATCTAGTATAATAGGACATAAACATTGAATTTGATAGTTATCTTTTATTTTCATATTAGAACACAACGCATGAACATGAAGGGATCGTTTGCATTTTCAACCAACCCCTTCGCAAACCCCCCAGCGGAATACTGGCCGCGGACAGGGGTGGGAATCCCCAAGCTGGAAGACTGTACTGCGTCATGTTAACATTAGCTAGCTAGTTAGCATGGATACAGAGTGCACCGGACTACAACTATAAAGGACGTAAGGTGTGTGATGATGTTAGCATTACGTTAAATGACAACTTTACCAGCTACTTACCAGAATCCTCTCCTATACGGTCGCCGAATGACAGCAGGCAGAAGACGGCGCGTTTTTCAGAACCACACCGGAGTTAAACTTACGCCGCGTTATTTACCAGCACTTGTAACACCAACATTTGCAGCCATTAACACATATGTGGTAGTAACACTGAAATTACTTTCTCTGCGTCAAAATAAGGTAGCTCTGTGATTTTGATACTTTATCATTTATACTTAACCGTATCTTCCTCCCATTCCTCCGTCTCTGCTTATTGACATTTAGGAGAGTGTCAGATATAAATTAACGATGCAAAATTATCAAACCAAGACAGACACAACACTGAAAAGATGACAAAGACACAGTTTGAAAAGTAAATATGTTTTATTGCAAATCTCTTATCTTAATGTAGCCTACCTTATCATATGTTAACTAACCCATCTTGTATTTTAACTTAGCCTATCTTATATTTTAACTTAGCCAATCTTATCATATGTTAACTTTGCCTATCATATTTTATCTTAGCCTATTTTATCATATCTTAACTTAACCTATCTTATTATATTTTAGCTTAACCTATCTTATCTTATTATATTTTTACTTAGCTTATATTAATATATTTCGTCTTAGCCTATCTTATATTTTAACTTAGCATATCTTATCCTATCGTATCTTTTAGCTACATTAACACTTAAACAGTATCTCCTTCCGCTGGGTCCCGCGGGATCCCAGTCCCAATGCAGGGCTCTAACACGGGTATTCTAAAAAAAAGAAAATAAACACTTTACTTAACTTTACTTAAAGCAGTCATATAACTGCATTATACATACCCAATTAATGCCTTATAAATCATTTATAAAAGTATTAAAAACACGGCTGTAAATACTTATACAAAGGCATAACACATTATAGCTATGTTGATAATGCATTATGAATGCTCTGATCTATATATACACAATAAATATCTTCATAATACATTATATCGGCCATTAATCCATAATAAACATGGCTATAATGTGTTATGCTTTTTTTTCTTCAATATTTATACCCATGTCTATAATATATTTATGGATGCATTACAGTGCATTGTGAAGGTGTCAATAATGCAGTTATATTACTGCTTTAAGTCATTTCTAAACCTGAATTCACAGCCTTATAATTACTGTCTCTTGCTACTTCTTCTGAAGGGCAGGGGACAGCAGAAGAAGCACCACTTCATCTTCTTCTTCTTCTTCTTGTGGCTCTTCTCAGTATCATCTTCAGGAAGATCTTCGGCATTCACATGGAATGATACTTCTTCACTGTAGATCTTCTCGGCAGCATCAGCATCTTCTTTTGTTTTATCTGTCTTCATCACTTCAGTCTCGTCCTCTTCCTCAGGTCCTTCTTCTGGTATAGTCAGTAGCTGTGATCTGTCTTCAGATGCCACCATACACTGAAACCTGACCAGTGTGGTAGCATCAGCATCTTCTGCCTGCTGGAATACCACATCAGCTTCTTCATTTTCCTCAGGTCCATCTTCCTGTAAAGTCTGCAGCCATATTCTGGCTACATATGCCGCCATGCACTGCCAACTGTCCACTGTGGCAGCATCAGTGTCTTCTGCTTCCTGAAGCTCCTCATCTGTTTCTTCATCTTCCTCAAGGTCTTCCTCCTGGATGGGTTCTAGCCAAGTTCTGCCTACTTGTGACACCACATATTCCACAGCATTCCCTGTACTTTTCCCTTCTCCTCCCTTAACCTCCTCCACATTCACTCCCACCTCACATCCATTCTCCTCACCTGCATTTAGCATATCCATCATACTAATACCAGCCTCTGTCCCCTCCATCACAACCCTGGAGGCCTTCCCCTCAAATGTTCCCCACTCTGGTACCTCCACATATTCCTCACTACTCTGCCCCCTTACCTCACCTTCCCCCTGGCTTGTCCGGTCCTTCCTGACTTTCTTTTTTTTGTTAAGGTAGCAAGTTTTATAAATTTCCCAGTCTTCAGATGAAAGGCCGTAATTACTCTGAAGACTTTGAGATGAAATACTAGTGCTGGCTAGCAGTCCATCCTTTCCCACACTCTCCCCTCCCTTACCCAAATCAGTAGACCCCCCCAATCCCCCCTTAACCCCCCCAGCCTGGACAGTGGGGAGTGTCACTGGTGAGAACTCCTCCACACCTTCTCCCCAGTTGATCACTTCATCCCACAGGTTCCAGGCTTCCCAGTGTTGGGTGTTGGTCCATCGATCAGCTCTCTCAATTCGCTCTCTGGGGAATAAATGAGAGATTAACCAGCACTTAAGAGAGATAATAAAATAAATAAAGAGCTGGAAATTCTTCAACCATACAGAAAATACAATTGTTATAATTATTATAATAAATAATTACAGGGTTCACATATATAAAAACGAAAGAATAAAAGAAACAGCGAGCAAGATTGCAAAAAAAATCTACTGTAAAATGCACGATACTGTAAGTGCAATAGCATATTAAACAGTAATGTCACCAAATTATAACTAGAATCAAATACGAAACAACTGTGCTCCACATCAAATGAATACCCAGATGAATACTACCAAGAACTGAGTTAACACTAACCAAGCTAAGAATATTTGAAAGTGTTAATCCTGTGTAACAATGTAAATAGATGTAATGATAAACTTAGAAGCATCTAGCCTACTCCGAAAGTAATGCCCCAATTTTTTTTAACAATTTACCTACCACCCTGTACAGTAGGGGGTCCCAACTTCCGGTCGGTGTTCCGGTACCGTCCGCGCGGAGTATTGCACCGGGCGGCAGACAACCGGGGGTAGAGGAGCCAGCCGTCCCGTTTATTAGGGGATCGCGCCGTTTTGGAAAGAAAGCTGCCCGTATTGATGTACGGAAATACGCCATTAGCCCCGCATGTCCGTATACACCGTCAATCTCCCGCCGCTCGGCGTGGGAACCCCCAAATTATACCGCCGTCTTACCGCTCCGTGACACTTTTCTACGACGGAAACCGATCCGCGGACATCGAAAGGTTGGGAAGCCCTACTAAACTAGCATGTTTGAGATGAATTTACTAACCAAATAGTCTGTCATTATTTAAATATTAGCAACCACAGTAGCAATAAAAACCACTGCACTTTAAATGACGTTAAAAAATATGTAATATTAAAAAAATATGTAATGTTTTTATTGTATTATAGACATTTACTATGTCATTATAGTATAAAAGGCTAAATAATCAAAGTAGCACAACATCAGTTGAAGAATTCAAAGACATTTTGGAGAGCTAACAAGCTACTCACCTCTGCGCCATTTTCACTCAGAGTTTGTTGTGCTTCAAACGGTAAAGTTTGTTTACGTTGTTTCTATGGAAACTGCTCTGACTCTCCGCTTGACCGTAATATAAAGGCATGTATGCAGTAATTTTCTGATTGCAGATTTGATCCCTATGCAGTAATTGACCACTGACCTCTTGGACCCTCTGGGCTGCCTTCACCTGCATTGAGGCAGCTGTTACGTTTGCTGTCATTACATTCAGCCCAAAATATCAAAGTACAGGATTTAAGATTTGAATTAGTAACAGGACTGTGGGAAACAAAACATATATGTTATTGATCCCTCGAAGAAAGTTTTCAATTTTCTCCTTCTTTCAGTTCTTAAATAACGTGTCAGTTTTTGCTCTGTTTGGTTGGGATTTACCATTTTAACATTGTAGCAGTTCCTAGGCAATACACAGACAAATTCTTTTTTTTAGGATGGAATTGTTATGCTGTAAACGATTACCTTCACGTTTCAACAAAGGTACTTGCTTTTGATATATAATTTTTTGTACATGTGTACTCTGGTCATAGCCCTTGTACATATGGATGGCATGGAAGGACAGTCACTGCTGTCACCTATACTGTCCCTGTCTGCTTTTCTCATTTAAGTGTTGATACGGCAAAAGAAGATGGACCTTTTGTAGAAATTTCCAGCCAGAGACTTGGTTCCTATATGAAGAGAATATTTTATTTTAATTCAGGCTAAGAAACTACAGAAAACCAGCTCTGCATGTGATCTCCCCTTTACTGCACAAGGAGGGCACACACATCAACAATTAGCAATGCAGCAAAATACAGATGAACAATTTCTCACAGTTTCAGAATAAATCAGATTTCTCTGTAATTCAGAGATTGTCTAAGACTTCTGCTAGATCATTTTCTGCACTTGAACCTAATTTCAAGATAAATGACACCTGGGTCTATTAAAAGAAGGTGATGCTGCCTGACCCACCAACCAAGGCTGGGAGGAAAGGGAGGAATACTAGTCAAAGGAAGGAAGAAAAGCAGCCCACCCTATCTCATGGTCATGGATACAAAAGTCAGGGAGTGTTACGAAGAAGACACCACACTTAAGACCATTGGTTTTATGCACTGAATTACACCAGGTAGAGTTTTTGCATTCTAGCTGTGTTACGTAACATTCCTCAGCCTTCATTTGTTTCCACAGAATGCAGGACATAATTTAGGGTGCCAAACAAGACAACGGAACTGCAGTATAGCCAATTATTTGTTTCAGTAGTTTTATAACAACTCGAACATAAAAAGTTTGTTTTTCTTAGATAAAAGTCCAGTTGAAACAGACTTTATTTTTAAATGTTAGATTGGATTTAAGAGATGGAACATGTTGCTTGTGTTAATACTGCTTTGATTTTGAGGATGAAGTCTGAAGTGTAGGTGACGTGTAACAGGTTGTTATTTTACTTTTAATTTATAATTATACAAGATTCTGTTTTCCTTCTTCTGTCTAACCTGATGGGTACAATATCCTTTAAACTTTCCCATGATGCTTTTGTCCTGCATCGCCCCTCCCTCTGTCTTTTCCCCTTTATAAGGGTCCCGACCTCATTTCCTCTTCCCTTTGGTGTATTGCACACGTGGGAAGAGGTGAGTATCTAGTGGCAGGGTCCCCCGAGTTAGTAAATCAATTGTATAATTATGACCCATATATTATATATTATATTTGATTTATTATTCATCATAAGCAGGGGATAGAAAACACGTCTATACATAAGTATATACATTGTTTTACTTTGTGCAGAGAGAGCGAGAGGGCCAGAGCATATGAAGTTTACCCCTTTCCTTATTGTTCCCAACAGTTTCAATAAAATCCAGGAACGACAACGGCGTCTGTAATATCCCTTCCTCCTGCACCCCACACACACCTGATAACACCCCAAAACACAATGCAGAGTATAGGCAGGGAATGACCGGTTACATAGGTACACTAGTGCGGCTTGTAAATATGCCCTTAATTTATGCCTGAATATCCCTCCCATATAGTGGCTGACCACATATCATGTGAAAGACCCGGAGAGAGTGAGTGTATATATATATATATATGTATGATGTGCATGTGAGAGACACCATCGGAAGTCCGGTTCAGTTCCTCAGAGGCACTACTATGGAGGCGCTTACAGTAATAAACTTGCTGACCACAAAAACTGGCACTATGATGGAAGTTATGCAGAAGTGCAGAGTAGATGGAATAATTTTTGTACCTCAGTAAGATTGTATGCCTTTTGCCTGTGTCTCCAGCCAGTGCCGGGGGTGAAACGCGCCTGCAATTATCAGCGGGATAACATTATCGTTCTTTTTATTCTGTGGAAAATGAAAGACCGATTTGCTGGCCAGATTAATTTATGAATCATAAACATGTTGTGGGCTATATAAGTAAAGTCAGGGCTCTCAAGTCTTATGCATTGACTGTGAGACACTTGCATTTCAACCAGTTCACATGCTCACGCGCCGCACCTTATGTTTGTCAAGCTGAGAAGTAAGGGTTAGGGTTATAATTATCAATAAATAACGTACTTCCCTGTGAAACAATGATGCTGGATGTTTATTTGCATATCATGATATGGTGCAGCCTTTTAATAGGTTTCTGTTTTTCTGTTAATCCATTCATGGTGTTGAATAAGTCAGCAAGCATAAGTGTAAGGCTAGTGAGTGACTGGTGTTTTCGGGGGAGACTCCCTAGAGCTGGAGAGAAATACCTTAAGGCACGGGATGAAAAATCCCAAATCTTCCAGGAAAAATGTCAGCATTATATGTATTTGCCACACAGAACAGAACAAAAAATTCCATAGGGAATCACACGCCTACCATAGTCACTATACTACTCAGAACGCCTGGCAGCCACCAAATCAAACATAGGAAAAGGTCCGGATTTATAGCGTTAGAATGTGGTAGAGACTAATATCCATAACGTACCATCCTAGAACACACTGTGTTCTAAAATTTAAGCCCAATTAAAATCTGAATATTAAATGAGGAAAATAATTTGATTTGTTCTTCTATCCCAAGTTGTGGTCTAAAAGCAATAAGACCACCATCCATTATACCTGCTTTGGGGAAAATGCACTCCTGTAGCCACTAGGGGAGCTCTCACCTCTTCTGGGCCCAGCTAAATAATTATGTTACGCATTCTAACAAGCTTTATTATCTGTGTCAATAAGCCCTACTTTTACACTAACACTCCTGCTGAGAGGCTAGTTTGATTACCAGTCTTGCCCTTGTCATTAGGAACACATGAGAATTTGCGCAGTGCTGTTTCACAGTGGATTCTCACTGGTTTTCCCCAAGACTGGTACAATACATTTTATTTAGTTTCATACCACAGGTTATTGTAAGAGGGATCAATTGGTTTACTTTTATACTGGTGCAAGGAAACTATTATTATAATGGTGGGTTATCAAACACAGTAGCTGGCTACCTCAGACATAAGACGCCCATTATGTACCTGTGTGTCACCTATATGGGCTTGGAATCTGTAAATCAATTGAAATAATTATTCATAGCCCAGATAGCATCATGTTATTGTTTCAGCGTTGAAGTATAGTTAAATGCATTGAATTATGGTCAGTGATAAATTATCAGCATTGAAACTGAATAGATTTTTGGTCAGATGTTCAATATTGAAAAATTAATGGTGGCGAAACCTTGATATAAAGTGACTTTTTCAACATTGAAAATAAGATGCTGAGTTAACATCAATATTATTGAAAATAAAAATGGAAAAATGAATTTATGGGGGGCGGCATGATGGTGCAGTGGTCAGCACTGTTGCCTCACACCTCTGGGACCCGGGTTTGAGTCTCTGCCTGGGTCACATGTGTGGAGTTTGCATGTTCTCCCCATGTCGTCGTGAGGTTTCCTCCGGGTACTCTGGTTTCCCCCCACAGTCCAAAAAACATGCTGAGGCTAATTGCAGTTGCTAAATTGCCCGTAGGTGTGTGTGTGAGAGTCACTGGTGTGTGAGTGTGCCCTGCAATGGGCTGGCCCCCCATCCTGGGTTGTTCCCTGCCTCATGCCCATTGCTTCCGGGATAGGCTCCGGACCACCCACGACCCAGTAGGATAAGCGGTTTGGAAAATGGATGGATGGATGGATGTGCACCAAAGCACACACGTTTTTTTTCTGGTGGCTTAAACACATTTTTGTAACTACTGGCTATTTTGCAAAAACTCTGCACACAAATAAAAAAACCACCAAATCAGCAAAATGTTGTAGGTCTCTTGCAAAAGCTAATAAATCTTGCTTAACTCTTCAAACCTTTGGAAAAATTTTATTTTTGTACCAATCAGTTAACACAAACCATCATCTTAATAAGCACACAATGCACTAACTACACACTGATGGTAGGAATGGAAAACACATCTGGCTTTTGCTTTCTCTGTGCACGAGGTATGTCAATTTGAGGTCATACTTTTGTCATAAATAGTTCTGTAAACACAATTCAAGATTCAAATTTCAAGTATGAATGTTTATTCACATGCATCAAAAGAAACATAAGACAACATACAATTTCACTGAGAGAGAGAAAAAAAATCATTCTTGTCGTCTCTTTGCGTCCGGCCACAGAATTTCATCAACATCACATGCAATGCTTTCTAGTCCAAGGCACCGGGGAAACTCTCCTGGAGTGCCTTATCCTGGCCTGACATGATGCCTGGTCAATATCCTCGCATGCCTCCGCCATTGCCTGTAAAAGAGCCATGCGTTGATGGGGATGACGATCATAGACCTTCCAGCACCAGGCAGAGAAGAATTCTTCAATCGGATTCAAGAATGGAGAGTAAGGCGGGAGGTTGAGTACAGTGAAGAGTGGGCGACTGTAAACCAGTTGCGAACTAAAGCAGTCCTATGGAAACTAATATTGTCCCATATGATGACATAACTGGTCTGTGAACATTAGTGAGCATATGATGTAGACTGTACAGGAATGTAATAATGTGTGCAGTGTTACATGGGCCCAGGGTTGCATGATGGTGAACAGCACCGTTCTGACTTATAGCTGCACACATAGTTATGTTACCACCACGCTGTCCTGGGACATTGGTTATGGCACCGTGTCCAGTAATGTTCCTGCCATGCCAACGCGTTCACTGTTTCTTTCAAAAGGGACTCTGTAAATGTGCTTCATCCTGATTCTGTTGCATGCCAGTACACGAGATAATGCAGAGATGCTCACATTGTTCATGTTTTGGGAGATGGTGTCATCCTTTATTATACGCTGCTGTATTTCTCGTAGCCTAATGGAATTATTTGTGATCACCATATTAACTATATGGGTCTCTCGTTCTTCAGTGAACATTCTTCCTCTGCCCCCAGGTTCTGGATGTCTAGCAGGTCTGTAGAGTAACCATTTCAGTTTTTACCTGTACAGCATTGTTGTGTTTCTCATTAGAGTATAGTACTATTACAAAACGTACTGTGAAGTAACTGTACTAACCGATTCTCATTACATTGTACCACTACAAAACGTACTGTGAAGTAACTGTACTAACCGATTCTCATTACAGTATGGTACCACTACAAAACGTACTGTGAAGTAACTGTACTAACCGATTCTCATTTGGAACCGTCCTTATGATGCCTGCTACAGCGTAGCGGCTCAGGTCAGGCTGAACCCATTGGCCAGCTTCCCTCAGGGTCATTCCATGGTTGATAACATGATCCACTGTTGTAGCTCTGATGACATCAGTTATTATATTTCTTCTTACCCTTCCTCCTTCCTCTTCACCTCCTCATCCTCTAAATTCACCTCCTAGTCTTCATCCTTTTCCTCGCCCTTCTCTAATTCTCACTCTTCTCAGTCTTCCTTCTCCCTCCATTGTTCTCCACACTGAAAGCTTACTGTACCTGTGGCTTATTTATAGCTCTCATGCTGATTGCAAAGTGAACTAATTATCTAAAACCGTTTTCACATGTGCCAGTGTGGCAAAATAGTGTAAAAAACAGTTGGCAAAATAGTGTAAACAATAGCCATAAATGTGTATAGTTTTACTAGGAATGTGTTGATCATTTGGAAATTGTGTGTAAAACAGTGAGTTGTGTTTACAGTTCCACAAAAAGAGTGCTGTGCAGTGGATTGTATTTACACATTTGCAAATTGTGTGTTACAAAAGTGCAAACTGAGTGCAAAACAGTGAGTAATTTTGCTATAACTATTAATAGTTTTATAAGAATCATTTTTAGTGTTTAAGCATTCAGAAAATCTGTAAAAAAATTAAACAGGGGTGACTGTCCATTAAGCTAATCTGCAATCCTATTACACATAGACACATAGCATGACACAGTACTGTTTTTGACTTTTTCTTTTAATCCACCGCGATTGTGATGATTGGGGCAAGAGAACAAAAACCACAGAAATGGCTCTTTGCATGCTAGCCAGTGACTACGCGAGATGGTATAGTCTCTGGTTTTACTAGAGAAGGCTTGGAGGAAAATGCTGTGGAAAACTGATTATTTTGTGTCTTCTCTATGCCTGGGCTCTCTAGGAAAAGCATAGAGACCATATGTACCTCTACAATTGTGGAGATTTCTGTGGGGTGCACATATATAGTATATATCAAATTTATATTATATAGATTATATCTAAGCATCATTCATACTCAAGTGAGAAGACAATTATAAATTCATGTTATGAAAAGGTTTCTGTGTCGGAAAGGTACAGAAAGAGCCTAACGCAGGTTTACAGGAAACAAAGGTGTGGTGTAGAACACAAGGACATGGACAGAGAAAGGCAATGGCACAACCCCTCAATATGATCAATTCATCTACTCTGTGTCGTCCTCCCAGCTGTCAAAGTAATTGTCAGCAAATGATGTACTTGACACTTACATTATTTACGTGTCAAGCCGTTCGGACGTTTTAACACGTCTTAAAACTACGTGTTAACGCGGCCAATCTGAACGTCTTAACATAGCCCTTACGTCAAAAGGGGTGTGTACGTTTATGCCAACCAATAGCATAGATGCATTAAAGGTACAAACGTCTTAAGAGGTTCAAATTGGCCGCATTAACATGCAGTTTTAAGACGTGTTAAGATGTCCGAATGGCTTAACACGTAAGTAATATACGTGTTAAGACATAATTTGTTTGACGTGTTGACATGGGCGTCAAAGTAGATGTTAAGTCCCAAATGGCCTTCCATAATAAAGTGATCTTTCAAAATAAAATCACAATCAAATTCTTCACCCTTTGGTTATTATTCTGTGTGCCTTCTCTTATGTGCAATGAAATAGACCAGGGTGACAAAATAAGTATTATATACAATGTTGTCATGGAAATAAATCAATACTTATGTTTAATCAATTAGCCTATGATTACGGTTCAAAAGAAAATTGCGAAGAGCCATTTTCCTTTGAGTCCCAATAATTTAAATAAAACCACATATTTGTTGATAGTGATGTATTTGTGATTTTTTTCTATAGATCATCTGCAGTATATGGAGTCCCTTAGATGTCAGGGTGAGAAAATATATTTTTAATTGTTTTGTGTTTCCTCTCAATAGTTTTGCGTTCCCTCACAATACTTGTCCTAATAATAATAACTGTACTCTGTCCATTTAAAGTACAAAAGTTAGAATTAATGGATTAATAAGTATAAACCAAAATAATACAGACATGTCCAGTTACGTGTACTTTACTGTTTACAGTAACTCGCAGTCATTGGACACAGTGCAATTATTATTATCATCATTATTTGTTATTATTATTATTATCCATCCATTTTCCAAACCACTTATCCTACTGGGTCGCGGGGGGGGTCCGGAGCCTATCCCGGAAGCAATGGGCACGAGGCAGGGAACTACCCAGGATGTGGGGCCAGCCCATCGCAGGGCACACTCACACACCATTCACTCTTACACATGCACACCTATGGGCAATTTAGCAAGTCCAATTAGCCTCAGCATATTTTTGGACTGTGGGGGCAAACCGGAGTACCCGGAGGAAACCCCACGACAACATGGGGAGAACATGCAAACTCCACACATATGTGACCCAGGCGGAGATTCGAACCCAGGTCCCAGAGGTGTGAGGCAACAGTGCTAACCACTGCAGGACCATGCCTCCTGTTGTATGAGTAATATAATGTAAAAATTAAATTCTATTTTATGTCCTTCATAAAGTACAAAAGGCAAGCATATCACACAGGTAAAACACCCACATTTAAAAAATGTTTTCATGAAAGTCTGTAATCCTGAAGAGGAAGTGTGACAATTCTGTGATCAAAGCATTGACTGCAAAAAACAAGGAGACCATAACATCTCTAATAGGTGAAAACCCTAAATGTCAAGCGCCCCCTACTGGCTGGCTGCAGTACCATTATTAGCACCACCCATCCCCATGTCTTTCAGTGGTAAGAGGCGATTTTCCACATCACTTTCACTTTGCCCCCCCCCCCCCAAAAGGGGGTTCTTTGTTTCTACTGTGCAAAATAAGTAAGTAAGTAATACTTTAAGGTATTTTGTGTCATTAATGTATGATTTAAATGCAGGTAGTTTTATTACAGTCAGCTTTTATTCACAGTGAGTAGCTTGTCATCATGAAGAGGAAGTGTGACAATCGTGAGTTTTTGGGCAACCACAGAAAAGCAGGAAAGTAAGTAGAGACAGTGAGATAATTAGTGCCAGTCAGATGATAGACGTATACAGTATGTGAGTCAAAGGTTCTTCATATATTAATCATTCCCATTCAGGTAACAAATCCTTAGAAATCCATTCCTGAGCATCATGCCAAGAAGCACCACTTGTTTACTGATAACTGCTTTCATGTAAACTCTGCTGTGCTGAGCGTAAAGATGAAGAGGGAGAGACAGCAAGAGGCTGCTGACGGCAGAGAATGCAGGCGACATGGAGGGGAGTGAGAAAAGGAGCAAATATTGATGGTTAAGAGTGAATAATGACGTCACAGCAGCCTGATCCTGATGTTAGTTTAATATGCTTCTTAGTTTGGCCAGTGGTGTGTATTTCAGATACAGCATTTAATCAGGGAGACTGAGTGTGAGTCAATGACAGAGAGAGAGAGAGAGAGAGAGAGAGAGAGAGAGCAGACAGGCAGGTGAAGATGAAGGTGTATTAGGGAGGAGGGGGGAGGAGCTTGGACCTTCACCAAATCAGCCAAATGTAAATGTCACGTCTATCAAACAGGAGACCCTGCTTTCAGGAGAAATGGTTTAAAGATCACACTGGGCTCCCTTACAGCCCCCCCTCATCTTAAGGGGGGTTCTTTGTTTCTACTGTGCAAAATAATTTGTAACACAAATGTCTAAACTGGCATGAAAGACACATTCAGCTCTTGTGAAGACTGGCATGTGAAACTGGAAAAGGCACTGGGGAAATTCAGTGCACATAAAGACAGGCAGTGCCACAGATTAGCACTGATGACATGGATTCAGAAGATCAATCCTGTTAATATTCAACCTTCAGATGAGCTGGAAAGAGCAGCAGCAAGTGAGGAAAAATCTTCTGGAGTTAAGTACTTGGCACGGCAAGGCCTGGCTTTTCGAGGTGTTGGTAAGGAGAGTGGGAATTTCAAGCAGCTTCTAATGCAAACAGCAGAGGGCGATGCAGAGCTGACCATGTGGCTGAAAGGCCACTTTGATTTCACCAGTGCTGTTTAACTGTAACACCTGTTCCTGGGTTGCCCTCAGTCCTTGTTATTGGTTATGATTCTCACTGTCCTGCACTGTGTCTTGTTAGCTGTGTATTTAAGTGCCTGTTCTGCTTCTGTTGTTTCATGGTTCATTATAGCTGTATGTATGTATATAGTTCTCCAGTTGTGTTTATTCCATCATTTAGTTCATTCCTGGTCATTTGCTGTTTATTTTGGATCCATCCTGATCCTTTTGGTTTTGATGTGTGAGTTGTAATAAACCCTATTTTTCCATCCGTGTCATGCACTGCCGCAACCAGAAGAGGGCAGAAGATATGGCACAAAAACAAAGGAAGAAGCCTAACTTTAAAAAGAACAAAAAACATCAAGACTCATCCAGCATGGGGTGGTGGGTTAATGAATAACACAAACAATCAAAGAATAAGCAAACAAATGAGAGAAAAGATGCAGAGATGACTGAGAAGCAGGGGATGACTGGAGAAGAGACGACAGGACCAGAAGACAGGAGGGATACAGGGAGAGCGGAGAAGAGAGTATAACTGAAGAATGGGAGAAAAGGAGAGACCGCAGAGGAAGGAGAACATAGATGACTGGAGGGGAGGGAATATAGGAGCAACAGAGAGAAGGAGGAAGGGCTGCGGAGGAGAAGACAGGAAAAGAGGGGAAAATGTGCGCAGAGAAGGACAAACACCCCCACTGCCCACCAAAGTGCACTTGTAAGTAAACCACAATTTTAGCCTTGGGCTCAATATCTGGACTTGTCTCTGTGTAGCGATGCATAGAATCCCTGACACTGGTTATGACTGTACTGTATTAGTCCTAAACCTGCCATTATAGTGTAAGAAGAAAAGATTTTTTTTTAATAAATCATTTTAAAAAAAGGTAGAGCGATGTAGCCCCCGGAGAAGTCCCCCCCCCCCCCCCCCCAAAGCCCTGTTTATTCCCTTCTAGCTACCAGATGAAACTCACAATGCACCCCAACGCCACCTAACTTCTCTTCCACATGATGCACCTTATTTACCCTTTGAATCCTGTCTATTATTCAGCGTTTTTCTATCCATTTGATTATAAGTTTATTACACTGTATGTACATTAGTCAGCCATTTTCCGGACAGTCTGGGCTACTCAGATATGTCATAATTCGATTTGTAAATGCTGACAGTCTTGATATTATCCTTCTTATCAGGAAAAACTACTTCTGCATATAGATATTTCTCAATTTTTAGTCTCATCTAATATAAAAATTGGCAGGTAGTACAAATATAATCTTATAAATGCTGAGATTAGAGTATCTGCGATGCAGGAATGCAGGGGTTTCATTGGGGCCCTTTCTATGGCTTAGTACTGTGAAGGAGTACATGGTTAGTGCCAGGCGCAAATGAATATCTTTGATTTTGCATCCATTTGGTAACTTGTTGAAGTTGTCTGATAGTCAGTAATACATGGTTTAATTAATATGATTCTTTATTTACTACTTTATAACATCTGAAAGAAACTGAAATAGGAAAGCTATTTATGGTCCACTGGATAAACACAGACATTACAGACGGTTTTAGAGTCTAATGCTGAATGTTGTTTGCTATGATTTTTCTGCCTGCATATGCTGTGATTGGTGCAGTGAAATTTGAGAATGTGTTTATGGTCAGTATCATAGCCTCAGACAACAAACCAACGCTGTAGCGTGTCACTGTGTTTACATGTGAGAGGGGTTCCAGTTACATAAGGGACTCGTTCTAATTGTTTTGACGGAGCTCGACAAACCTAAAAAATAAATGCTGGTGTTATCAAAAACTATGTCATATAGCTATATTCCAGATTTATTACAGCCAAACACATCTCGGAGCTCCGAGGAACCTCCTTCTCCTTATATTTCCCTCTATCCCACTCTTCTCATCCCTCCATCCCTCAAATACTGTGTAATGATGATATGTGTGCATGTGGAGGGTGAGGGATGGGCGTGGAAGGTAATAGTTAATTAAGTGGCTACACCTGGGTTGTGAGGGATCTGGGGTTAAGAGAGGGAGTGGGAGGCGCGTTAGGGAGATTTGGTCTGGTAGGCACCGTACGCGTTGGGTCCCGGGGGGAGGTGCCGCTCGCATGCCGTTTAGGGCGGCCGGCGGTGAAGCCAGAGAGTGGGCGGTAGGGACAGTTCCCGGTGCGGTAGGGCGAGGACAGTCAGGACAGTGGGGGTAGGAGGCTATGACCACTGCTTAGACGGGGTGGTTGATAGACGGGAGTAGCGGCACCCTCATAGGGACGGATTGGCGGTGGGGGGGTGGGATTCCCTTTCCGTGGGACGTTCTAGGTGACGGACCGGTGTGATTGTTCCTTCCCCGGGGGAGGGTCCTGATACCTGGGGGGGAGGGGGTGTTCTGTTTTAACTATGTCTTTATTGTATGTGTGTTACGTGTGGTTTAAATGCGCAGTGTAACCGCTTAGGGTCGGGACAGGACTATATACAGTAGGCGGTTCTGGTCCCGTAACGCTTGCCTGTGCCCGAAGTGTGGGGATTACTGTGCATTGCAGTGCTATTGGTGTGCCGTGCCCTAATAGGGATGTTGTGTGGTGCGGGATTTACTGTGTGGTAGCGTGGGTTAACACACGCTTAAAAAGGGGTGGTGTGCTACGGGGAGAAAGCGGGACCGAACTCTTTGTGAATCCAGATCCGACCCAATGGGTCGCTGCATGAATTGTACTGAATAAAAGTATCTTTGTACTTTTAGCTGCAGTCTGGTGGTGATCTGTTCTCCTTTCACAGCCTCTGACGCTAGTTTAGGTTAGTTGCACTGGTGGCAGCGGTAGGATCATTTTCCTTTGTGGTTTTCCCGTTTAGAAATCTAGAATTAGCTTTAACATGTCGGAGGCCGAGGATAGTGTACAATCTCCTAATTATGAGGGCGCTGATTGTCCTGTTACGTCTAGAGAGTGTTTTCTCAATCTCCCGGTGGCCCCCCTGCTCACCCAATATTTATACCGGAAACTTTTAATGGTGTGGGGCGTGAGTGGTCTGACTGGTCGGAACAATTTGATCTGGCGGCTGAGGTAAACAGGTGAGATGATTCTCTGAAAATTAAGTTTATGTCTTTGCTATTGTGTGGCCGTGCTAGGGAGATGCTAACTACATCAAAAACCAAATGAATTAAAAAACGCGGAAAATAATGTTGAAATGAAAATATATTTTTTGACAGCGATCGACGACCTGTAATATTTTTGACGATGTCGCTGCTATATCGCTATTTGTAAAAAAAAGGAAAAAAATAGTTACTGGAAAAGCTACAGCGTTTTAAAAGTATTTGCTCTACCGATAAGCTACTGAAAGAAGTAAAGTTAGTAGCGTCGATTATTTTAGTTAGCTACTCCACAACACTGGACATAAAAATAACTGAACAATGTTAACATTTTCGTAATTTAAGCCCTCTCAACAGAAGCACTTTAATGAGAATATTTGAAAAATTAACTGATAACATATCAGTTATCTATATTTTTTTAATTTACTTTGAAAACAGACTCAAATTAAGCCTATACGAAAAATTCAGAAGCCTATACAGTCTCAAATGAAGCCTGTTGCGTTTTTATACAATCGGTCTGGGATTCCGCTTAACGTCACGCCCGAAGCTCACACTTTGATTGCAAACGGGAAGAAACATAACTATTGTCACGTACACCGGCGGATGTTCATCAATTAAGCCTGCATACTGGAGACTACAAAGGGACAGCACACGCAACGGGGGTTGCGAAGTATTGCCAATGTTTCATTTCTATATCGAGCGCTTGCTTGTCCAGTGTCATTCCCTCGTTCCTTACCTTGCCTGCCTTCCTTTCCCAGAGCAGCCCTCGTCCCTGAACCTCCCGTCCTGCCTTCCCTGCCAGCCCCAGGATCTCTCGTCTCCCCTTCCCTTCGTCTCCGTGTCCTGTGCCTGCCTGTTGGACTGGATCTCCCCGGCTACCGAATCTACCTTCTGTCCCCGACCATTCTTCTTGCCTGGCCCATTGAAAGCCTGTTACCTGCTCGATCTAATAAAGATCGCTCTGTTCCGCATTCCTGGGTCCGCGTTTCCCTGCCGAGGGTGTCCTAACAATTATGTCTCCAGTAATAATTTTCTGCTAATAGCATTAATTCTCTTATTTCGGTATCGGTGTACTGCATGTACATGTTATCACCATCAAAGAAAAAAACGCGTTATGACTTATCAGTCATTATTATTGTTTTTGTCGTTTATTTAATCGTGTAGCAATACTGCCACTTGTCATATTATTAATTGCGTATTTATATAATATTAACCAATGACCAATCTCTGTATCTTACTAGCATCTTTTGCGCATTTGTCTTTGTATCAGCCGTAGCGGTCTGCAGGGGGAATCGCAGAAGCTGGAGTTTCTTAGAGCGCTGCATGGGTTTGGACAAACATTAGGTATTGGTAATATTACTGGACAAAAATATATCGTTATTGGTGTCCACCAAAGTTTCCAGCACTAGCTACAAGAAATGAGATTGAATGCATTTGCTCGTTTTTTATTTGTATTTATTTTTTTAAAAGTTTCTTACATTATATCCGTGCTTTTTAAAGGTTATATCTCAATTTTTCAAAAGTAAACACAAAAAGGATTACACTTAATGCCCCCTCCCTGCCCCCACCCTATTTAGAACGTTAGCGTTCCATTACGTAAAAAATGCAGTACTACGTCATGATGCACCGCTTATAAATAATCTGTTTGATAAGGGAGAAGCAAACACAAACGATTCGTGAGTGCATCGTACGTGTTGTAAGAGCAAGTGAAGCTGAAAGACATTGACAGTGAAGGTAAGGCCTCCCCTTCAAAATGTATACTTCACTTAGATCAAAGGTCTTAAACTAAAAAAATCGCTGGGAGATGCTAAACTCCTGACCGCAAAACATGCAGACTGGCGGGTGTCAATTGCGCTGGAATGACATTACATGGTTTTAATTTTTCTCTGATATCGGCCGGCCAGATACAGTAATTTGTTTGAGACCCCTGAATTTAAATAATAATTAATTTTTATAACGATGGTGGCCTATATAATGTGCCGATTTACTTGTGAAGTTGTTCAGCTGGTTGACATGGCATTGATTACTGCTTTTTAAGAAAGTGCATGTAGTCTCACACTGTAGAAGTCCATTGCTCAGTTGTCAGCATGCTCAGCGTGTCGCCTGTGATGTGTCCTGCACAGCAGCAGGCTACATTGCGTTTAATGGACTAATACTTCTTCAACCCATTAAATGATTCCTTTCTCTCTCCCTGCCAGTGATGGCTCCCTCTATTAATCTCTTCACCTTCCTCGTCCTGTCCCTGGTGGGGGGCAGCTCTTCATGGGACGAAGCTTCGCCTTGCGGATCCGGCTCCATCCTGACAAGGCCCTACACGGCCTTGTGTGAGCTGGATGCGGTGTGGGGCTTGGTGGTGGTGGTGGCGGCAGCGGCGGCGGCCCTCGCCTCGCTGATCCTGCTCCTGGTGGTACTGTGTCGCCTGCGGAAGATCACAGAGGCTGAGGAGCGCAGCGGGGTGGCGCCGCTACTCCTGCTGTTCGCTGCCATATTTGGGCTCTGTGGCCTCAGCCTGGGATACATCGCTGAGCAGCAAGAGAGCCTCTGCTTCGCCCGGCGTGTCCTGAGGGGGGTGTTGCTTGCTGTCTGCAACACCTGCCTCGTGTTTCATGGTCTGCGACTGCGCCGGTTGGGACAAGGTGCTCATAGCCCCAGCACAGGTCAACTGATGGGGCTGGCGGTGGCCTTGGCCGTGTTGGATCCGGAGTGGATCCTTCTAGCCACGATGTCCATGTGCCAGCCAGCCTGTGAATACCAGCCGCTGGACTTTGCGCTGGCCACCACTTATGTGCTGGTCCTGCTCCTGGCAGCACTGGTGGGGGCCGCCTGCAGTCTGTGGAGGCAGCAGCCACGGTGGAGGTGCAGGACCACGTGGCTGCTCATCACCTGCCTGGCCTCAGTCCTGCTGTGGGTGGCCTGGATCACCTTCTGCCTGTATGGCAACGCGGCGCTTGGCCTGTCCCCAACATGGGACAACCGGGTACAGGCAGTGGTGCTGCTGGCACAGGCATGGCTGCTCATACTGCTGCACGCTGCTCCTGAGGTCCACGCCACCTTACGGCCCCCGTCCCGCATGAGAGAGGCCAATTTAGAGGAGGGCCTTTCTCACCTGTAGTTTGGAGCAAACCGGGACTTCGTGTTCAGTGACAACAACTCAGGTATGGTACTTTGTTTTCGCTTCTTTGACCTACTCTGTGACTCTGTGTGTACTTGAGAGAGAGCATAGCCCTCGCTCTTTCCTCACATGGAGCCCCTACTGGAAGTCTGTGGAACAGCAGCATATAAACAAGGTCTATGGACCTTTCCCTGTAACTCAGATCTCACTTGAGCAGAGCTTAGGTACCATGGCTGCATGTGCCCCCCCCACAACAATCCCAATAAAAAATGTGAAGTATGACTACTGCACTGCTGAAGGATGTTTACATGATCAATATCTGTCTCTCTCCTGCAGGTGTCCTCCCCAGCCCCCAGGAAACATTACATTTTAAATAAATAATATATATATATATATATATATATCATCATCTCTGGAAGTGGTGTGTTTTTTTAGGGTTAAAAAGTTGAGAAACATTCAATGGTCATCATCATACCATATATCAGTAGCCCAGCCACTGGTCAGTTCCTTCACTCTACTGTTACAGACTTTCATGAAAACATTTTTTAAATGTGGGTGTTTTACCTGTATGATATGCTTGCCTTTTGTACTGGACATAAAATAGAATTTAATTTTTACATTATATTACTCATACAACAGGCAGCATGGTCCTGCAGTGGTTAGCACTGTTGCCTCACACCTCTGGGACCCAGGTTCGAGTCTCCGCCTGGGTCACATGTGTGTGGAGTTTGCATGTTCTCCCCATGTCGTCGTGGGGTTTCCTCCGGGTACTCCGGTTTCCCCCCACAGCCCAAAAACATGCTGAGGCTAATTGGAGTTGGTAAATTGCCCATAGGTGTGCATGTGTGAGTGAATGGTATGTGAGTGTGCCCTGCGATGGGCTGGTCCCACATCCTGGGTTGTTCCTTGCCTCATGCCCATTGCTTCCGGGATAGGCTCCGGACCCCCCGCGACCCAGTAGGATAAGCGGTTTGGAAAATGGATGGATGGATGGATGGATGGATTACTCATACAAACACACACATCTGTAGGTTCTCAACTCTAGGTTTATATCAAACACATTAAAGCCAAACAAATGCAAAAAGTCCATGTATCGTTTGTCCTTGGGTTTTCCAGTCCAAAACGAAATCAGAAAAACTAAACAACAGCAGCGTTTTTTGGTTTTTCTGTCAGAAGGGGAAAAAGCGAAAAGCAGAAAACAAAAAATCAGGCTTCATATTTTATCCTAAAATGTAGAAAATATTACAAAAATACACCATTCTAAGGGTGGGTGTTTCCAAGCTTATGACTGGGACTGTTAATGTTGTAAAATTAAGATAAAGTTCACATTAGGCTGTATCTTACATCTCTGGTATCTGTTAGATCTGAATTTACTCATAGAAAAGAAACAAAAAAAGGTGATTTTACGGTTTTCCCATTTGGTTTTAAAACAGAAAAACAACAAATTTATTTTTGTATGACGCGTTATCCCAACAATACATTGTCTCAAAGCGCTTTACAGCATCCCCACCCAAAGCCCCCAGTGAGTAAGACATAGGTGACAGTGGCAAGGAAAAACTCTCTAGAAGGAAGAAACCTTGGGAGGGACCAGACTCAAAGGGGGAGCCCAACCTCCAGGGGCCGGCAGGGAGAGTCGAATAGAAGAGATGGCTAAGTGCCAAGTCACATTGTCCAAATCACAGGATTTGAGGCACAACCGGGGAGCAGGGAGGTGATGACAAGCCCGTGCCGACTCTCCTTCCAATCGCCAGGCAACCAGAAGTAATTAGGCAGCGGGTCATACATGGAAGATGGCACAGGCAGAACGCGAGCTGGATGCAAGGACGTCATGGGTACATGTCACATGTAGCAGGGTGTGCTGAAAATCTTGATAGATTGAGGTCTCCAGGCAGCACACCCGAGGAGGAGTTGGGGAAATAAAATGTGCAATTAGTCAAAGTATAGGGGAGACTATAGGCAGTGCTAACAGTTAGGTGAGTGCAGTATGAAGTGCAAAGTGCAAGCTCCGGCAGATATGGCAATGGCAGCATAAGTAGGAGGGAGAGGCAAGTGGGAACACAGGCATGGGGAGTCCCTGAAATGTCAGCACTCCAGTTCCACAAGGGATGGTGAAGCTAGAGTGACAGCGCTGACAGTTCAGTTTATCTAAAGCCAATGGCATCGAACGCCACCCAGCTCTACACCTCACACTGTAGGTCTGACTGGTGGCAGCGGTGGGATCATTTCTTTCCTTTGTGGTTTTCCCGTTTAGAAACCTAGAATTAGCTTTAACATATCGGAGGCGGAGGATAGTGTACAATCTCCTAATTATGAGGGCGCTGATTGTCCTGTTATACGTGTAGAGAGTGTTTTCTCAATCTCCCGGTGGCCCCCCCTGCTCACCCAATATTTATACCGGAAACTTTTAATGGTGTGGGGCGTGAGTGGTCTGACTGGTCGGAACAATTTTATCTGGCGCCTGAGGTAAACAGGTGGGATGAGTCTCTGAAAATTAAGTTTATGTCTTTGCTGTTGTCTGGCCGTGCTAGAGAGATGTATAGTGGGATGCCGAGTGAGGCTAAAAGTAATTATGGGTTGTTAAAAGCGGCTATGGCAAGGTGTTTTGAACCTGGTGATAGTAGTGATTGGAATAGAGCTAGTTTTACCGCCCGTCGCCGCCTGCATAGCGAGACGGCAAGGGAATTTGGTAACGCCTTACGGAGATTAGCCGCTAGGGCTTATCCCACGGCTGATCATCGGATTTGTGATCTGTTGGCAAGAGACCAGTTTATTACGCATTTTGCTACCGGTGATTTTCGGGTTAGCCTGTGTAGTGCCAAGCCTAATACGCTGGAAGATGTCATTGAACTTGCTTCTGAAATGGAGTTGCTGAGAAGTTTGGAGCAGACTTCTTTGCCACCTGACGTTAAAGTGAGGGGAGTGGTGGAGCATAAATTAGAAAGGGATGAACAAATGGAGGTGTTGTTGGGGGTGGTAGAGGAGTTAAGGCAGGAGGTAAAATCGCTTCGTACCACGGTGTCTAAGATGCAAGAGGGGATGAAAAGCTTTCTAAGTAAATATGGGGTGGTGTTGGATTTTGGTAGGAAGGAGTGTCGGGTTATGGGTCAATTATTACCTCTCCTTGTGCCAGCAGATGTGGACAAGCCTCGGGTCGTCATGGTTCCAGAAGATACTGTAATCCCCCCCCCCTCGAAGTGAGGCAATCATTGCTGGTAAGGTGGAGAATACAGGTGGGGCTGCTTTTGAGGGTATGTTGGAGCCTTTGGATTCGGCATCTAGCCAGTGTAATATAATGATGGGGGGATGAGGGTAGGTACCTTGCATACGGGTATTGAGGTGAGTCGGAAAGCAGAGAATGTAGACCTGGGTGAGGATGAGGAGGATTCTGTTGTGCCCTGGACAGTCGATAGGCTTGTAACATATTTTGATTGCACCAGAAGGGGTTTGCCTCATCCGATATGACTGGTATTTATACCGCGTTGCAGAAGAATTTGTCTGTATTTAGTGCCGGAGAGGGAGATTTGGGGAGAACTCGCCTGATGTTGTATAACATTGATACTGGTGAGGCGAAGCCGGTAAAGTTGCCTCCCCGCCGTGTCCCCCTCCATTTGCAGGAGGAAGTATCTGGTCACTTAAAGCAGATGCTGGAGAATAACATCATTCAGCCCTCGAATAGCCCTTGGGCAGCGCCGGTGGTTCTGGTACGGAAGCGAGATGGTGGCCTTCGGTTTTGCGTTGATTATCGCAAATTGAATGATGTTACCCGTAAAGACACGTACCCCTTACCCCGAATTGATGATGCGTTGGGTAGTTTGAGCAAGGCTTGCTGGTTTTCTACATTGGATTTAGCCAGTGGGTACTGGCAAGTCGAGGTGGATCCAAAAGATAAGCATAAGACGGCGTTTATCACTCGTCAGGCCTTTTCCAATTTAATGTGCTGAGTTTTGGCCTGTGTAACAGTCTGAGAACTTTTCAGCGTCTCATGGATTTAGAGTTGGCGAGTCTTCAGTGGACTACTTGTTTGGTGTACTTAGATGATACAATAATATTTGGCCGTACCTTTCAAGAACATCTGGACCATGTGGATGAGGTTATAACGAAATTGCGTCAGGCTAATCTGAAGGTTAAACCGGCGAACTGTAACTTGTTTGCCACAGAAGTGCAGTATTTGGGTCATATAATATCGGCTAGGGGTGTGAAAGCTGATCCGGCTAAAGTGGAAGCTGTGCGCCAGTGGCCGGTGCCTAAAAATCAGACAGAGGGGAGGAGTTTTGTGGGCCTTGCCTCTTATTATAGGAGGTTTATTCGGGGTTTTGCTGAACTTGCTCGTCCTCTGCTCCAGCTGACCGAGAAGGGCAGACGGTTTACATGGACAGAAGCTTGTCAGGCAGCATTTGAACAGCTCAAACTTAGTTTGATGTCTGTACCAGTCCTGTCTTACCCCGACCCTAATAAAACCTTTATATTAGATACGGATGCAAGTGATGCAGGTATTGGGGCAGTATTGTCCCAGGTAGAAGGGGGACGGGAACAGGTGATAGCATATGCTAGTAGGGCTTTGACTAAACAAGAAAGGAAATATGCAACAACCAAGAAGGAGTTAAGTATGGTTACCTTCATAAAACATTTTAAATACTACTTGTTGGGGAAGGAGTTCGTCTTACGGACAGATCATAACGCCTTAAGATGGTTGCATAATTTCCAAGGTTTAGAGGGGCAGTTGGCTAGGTGGGTGGAGCAGCTGGCCAGCTTCCAATATAAGAGAGTGCATCGGCCGGGTCGGGGACACGCTAATGCGGACGCCCTCTCTAGAGTGCCCGCTTTTCTGCCAGTAACCTCAGACTCACCGCCAGCTACCCAGGAAAAAGGGGGAGAGGTGATATGTGCTGTGAGAGAGGTGTGTCAGGAGGCAGTGGCATGTCAGGAGGAGTGTGATGAGCTGGGGCAGGATCAGCAAGGAGATGCTGAGCTGCGGGAGATTTTTGCTTTAAAGGAAGGGAGGGAGGGCAGGTAGTCAGCCTCCAAATGAGTTGTGGAAATATGCATCAGCGTGGGATCAGTTGCAGGGTTCTAGGTTGGTACGATATCCACCTTTGCATTCTGATGCAGCAAACCAAGTCCAGGTTGTTATCGACAAGTCTTTGGTGCCAGAAATTTTGAGGCAGTTGCATGATGCTACCACTAGGGGTCATTTGGGAATACAAAAGTTGCAAGCAAAGGTGAAAGATCACTATTATTGGCTGGGATGGTTTGGGGATGTTAAGCACTTGTGTCGGGAGTGTGTGGATTGTGGTTCCCGGAAAGTGGGGGGGAAACAGGGGTGTGCCCCGCTGCAGTCTGTTGTAACCGCTAGGCCATATGAACGGGTAGCATTGGACATTTTAGGGCCATTACCGGTAACTCCAGGGATAAATATGTACATTGTGGTCATTGGGGATTATTTCTCAAAATGGACTGAGGCATTCCCTCTCCCTAATCAGGAAGCTTCCACTGTGGCCCAGGTCTTGGCGGAGCAGTGGGTCTGTCGCTTGGGGGCCCCTCGCTCTATCCATACAGATCAGGGCCGAAATTTTGAATCAAATCTATTCAACGAGGTGTGTCAATTGTTGAACATTCAAAAGACTAAGACATCAGCTTATCACCCCCAGTCAGATGGGATGATTGGGAGGTTTAACAGGACATTGTTGGCAATGTTGTCTCTCTTTGTGGAGGAAAATCAGTCCAATTGGGATGTTTTGTTGCCTTGTGTGATGATGGCTTACAGGAGTAGTATTCACTCTAGTACTGGGGTTACACCGTACAAGGTTGTTTTTGGGCAAGAGATAGTGTTGTCAGTGGATGTTATGTTGAATCTCAACGAGGGGGAAAGATTTTCCTTTGTAACGGAATATGTGGCTAGACTAGGGGACATATTGTCCACAGTGGTGGGAGTAGTAAAATGTCATCAGGCAAGAGCTTCGGGTAAGCAGAAGCAAGCGTATGACTTTAGAGCGCAAGTCAAGTACTATTCAGAGGGGGAACTGGTATGGGTTTGGAGGAAGGCTAGAAGACGGGGGTTATGTCCAAAGTTACAGAGGAGGTTCAAGGGTCCATATAAGGTGGTGGAAAGGGCAACGGAGGTATTGTATCGAGTGGTACCAGTGGAAGGGGGAAGTGAGGTGGTGGTGCATTTTAATCGACTTAAACCATTTCTCTCTACTGTAACAGAGGCTGCGAATCAGGAGAGCAGAGACCAAGTGATGCCTGTTGGTACCCTGCCTGAGCTAAGGGGTTCCCCCCCTGGTGGTGGCTATCCGCAACCACGGCCTTAAGTAGAAAAGGGTGGCGAGATGGAGGGGGGGGTGCCAGGGGTAGAAGTGTGGGCAATGGCAGCGAATCGGCCAGAAGAGGCAAGTGCAATTGGACCAGGTCAGCAGGGGGAAGGGGACCAGCCTACCTGAACCTGGCGGAGCCGAGCCCGTAAGGTCCCTCCAGAGCCACACAGAGATGGGCCTGCTGCTATGCATGGGGCCAAGGAACAAGAACGGAGGGAAGGGGCTCCAGTTCAGAAGACTCGTCTGCGACGTCAGAGGAGGCCACCAACATGGTCCAAGGACTATGAAATGTTGTGACTCGAGGACGAGTCTGCCCTAAGGGTGGGGGGTGTGTAATGATGATGTGTGGGGTGTGAGGGATGGGCGTGGAAGGTAATAGTTAATTAAGTGGCTACACCTGGGTTGTGAGGGATCTGGGGTTAAGAGAGGGAGTAGGAGGCGCGCTAGGGAGATTTGGTCTGGTAGGCACCATACGGGTGGGGTCCGGGAGGGAGGTGCCGCTCGTATGCCGTTTAGGGCTGCCGGCTGTGAAGCCAGAGAGTGGGCTGTAGGGACAGTTCCCGGTGTGGTAGGGCGAGGACAGTCAGGACAGTGGGGGTGGTTGATAGACGGGAGTAGCGGCCCTCATAGGGACGGATTGGGGGGGGAAGGGAAATTCCCTTTCCGTGGGACGTTCTAGGTGACGGACCGGTGTGATTATTCCTTCCCCGGGGGAGAGTCCTGATCCTCGGTGGGAGGGGAGTGTTCTGTTTTAACTATGTCTTTATTGTGTGAGTGTTCTGTGTGTTTTAAATGCGCAGTGTAACCGCTTAGGGTCGGGACAGGACTATAGAGGCGGTTCGGGTCCCGTAACGCTTGCCTGTGCCCGAAGTGTGGGGATTACTGTGCATTGCATTGCTATTGGTGTGCCGTGCCCTAATGGGGATGTTGTGTGGTGCGGGATTTACTGTGTGGTAGCGTGGGTTAACACACGCTTAAAAAGGGGTGGTGTGCTACGGGGAGAAAGCGGGACCGAACTCTTTGTGAATCCAGATCCGACCCGATGGGTCGCTGCATGAATTGTACTGAATAAAATTATCTTTGTAATTGTAGCTGCAGTCTGGTGGTGATCTGTTCTCCGTTTACAGCCTCTGACGCTACTGTAGTTTGGGTTCGTTACAATATCAATTCGATTACTCGCATATTCCCTATAATATAGGGTCTATATTTTCTAATTTTAAGTTTTTTTAATGTTTATAACCTTAGATCTATGCAAACCATTTCATATATATCCAACAACACAGTACAATTATGGTGGTCATCTGGTTTATGACAGTAAAACAATGTACATTTTATGTACACTGAATGTAAAATTAAAGTTAATAATGAAAGCAAAATTATTGAAAACAGCTGTTGTGCCTTCGATTTACTAAAACACATGTTGGTACAATAAAACCATTAAAATTTTACAGATAAAGCATATGACCATCCATCCATCCATTTTCCAAACCGCTTATCCTATTGGGTCGTGGGGGGTCCGGAGCCTATCCCGGAAGCAATGGGCACGAGGCAGGGAACAACCCAGGATGGGGGGCCAGCCCATCACAGGGCACACTCACACACCATTCACTCACACATGCACACCTACGGGCAATTCAGCAACTCCAATCAGCCTCAGCATGCTTTTGGACTGTGGGGGGGAAACCGGAGTACCCGGAGGAAACCCCACGACGACATGGGGAGAATATGCAAACTCCACACACATGTGACACAGGCAGAGACTCGAACCCGGGTCTTAGAGGTGCGAGGCAACAGTGCTAACCACTGCACCACCATGCTGCCCCTGCATATGACCCTAAGTTTAATTTCTGTAAAAATACAGAAAAGAAATTGACCAGTTTCACTGAAGGGGTTTCTTTTATTTTACAAACTGTGCGTAAAAATATGTTTATGCAATGTAGTTTTGATAAACCTTTACTGTCATTTAACATAAGAGGAAAAAAATAATTATACTGTAGTCAAAATGGCTGATATAAAATGGTTTAAAACTGTGAAAAAAAATTGCTTTTTTTTACAGTGTATACTTCCATTCAGAAGGTACCACACCGGCAGATACGGATTTCTGAAATAGCAAAGTTAAAGGTCGACGAATAATATCCCTCATCTCTTTTACAACAATAGGTAAGATGCTGTTTTGATATCCTGTCTAGGGTTGGAGTGTAACAGTATTCACGGGAAAGGGGAATGGGACAAAGGGACAAACAGGGTGAGGGCAAGAAGGGAACACCAGTGGGCAAAGGGATATTTTTTGTATTTTTATTTTTTTTCATGTATAATGACACTGAACAAATAACCCGGTGCAAAAGACTTTGGGAGTGACCACAGCCAAAATAACAAACAAAATCCCCAACTATCAAGTGCGACCCACAGCTAATCTCACCTGAGTGCAAAAGAAAAGGAAACCAAAAGGCAAACACTCCACCTCACTCCCTAACCAAATAAACAGAGTTCAACACACACTTGCAAAACAAAACAGCAGTCACTCCCTATGCAGCAATACAACCACACATACATAACTTACACACAAGTCAAAGCAACGAGGGGGCTAGTGAAGACGTAAACCAAAGAAAACCAAGCGGGGAGACAGCAAGCCAAACTGAGGTCGCGGGGGGACCGGAGCCTGTCCTTGGAACAACAGGCGTAGGCAGGAACCAACCCTGGGCAGAAGTCAACACACTGCAGGGCGCAAACACTCACAACTCAGATTTGCCAATTAACCTACCCTGCACACTTTTGGACTGTGGGAGGAAACCGGAGCCCCTGCTGGAAGTCTTTCCCCATTCACCAGATTATATTGCCAGAAGACTGAAAATTAGATATCAAATACTAGAGTGACATAAAAACAAAAAACAAGTTTGCTTGTTATGAGACGCAAAACAGAAGATTCTCTCTTTTTATATTTTGAGAAACCATTTGAACATTTATCCAACCGGTCAAATGGTTTAATACTTCATACACCAGCATTTCTAAACTCATTCCTCAGCCCAACAGACAGCTCCACGTTTTTGCTCTGTCCCAGATCCCTGCATGCATGAACCAAACAGTCACCTTTTACTGCTGTGCTGAGAGCTTGGACAGAGCAAAACTGTGGATCTTTGCAGTGGGGTCCAAGGACTGGCTTGAGAAACCCTGGCATAGAGGAGACTGCAGTGAGAGCCAAGAAAAAAAGAGATTAGAGAGGAAGGTAAAATGCTTCCATTAGCATGGCAAATAAGCTGCAAGTACAGACCCTGTGCTTCCATTACAAACAAAAAGCCTGTATGACCCTCCTAAACACACAAGTCAGATTAACTTAACCAGGGGAAATAAGCATAAAACTTGACAAAGACTAGACTATGAAAAGGGAAGGTGAACATCATACTTACACAAACTTCTGCTAAAGCAAATGGACAAACCCCTTTTAACTGAATCAAGTTACTTTAAAAAATTAATAATCCAAAAATAAATCAATAAAAATTAAGAAAAACACAATCATGCTTTGAACTAATACTGCAGTCAGTCCTAAATGTTCCCATGACATTCTTTTCGTCACGACGCACACTCGGTACATACTGGTTAAAAACCATTTATAATCATTCATGTACCAGTCTATGATGGAGCACCCCAACCTGGGCCACCCATCCAACATGACAGATTTCTGCCCCCTGACCCCGGAGACTAACATACCAACCTCTGGAAACAGGGAACCAGGGGGACATGGGCCGCTGACTGGATGGGCGACTCCAGAATGAGGTGAAGCAGAAGGTAGACTCCACAGCAGAGGACCGAGGAATGTAGACCAAAACCAGGGAACCTGAAGTGGCAAGAACACAAACCAGGACAGACATATAAAACCAAAGCAAAGGCATCAGTGGCACAGGCCACCAGCTTGTGAAAGATGGCTCCCTGGCATCATGAATCCCTTAATCAAAAACCTTTGTGATGGCAAGTTTGCCACCCAGGACTGATCCCTTCTAAAGACCTCAAGTTTCAATGCAAGGTTTCTGAAATGTTTTGAAACATCAGTCCATGTGACTGCTGTGGTATTGTTCCAGGCAGTGAAAACAACTTAGGAGAAAATTTCCGTGCATGTTGGGTGTTTGTGGTACTGTTGGGCTGAGGGGGTAATTGAGTGACAATTAACCTTTGAGATCCAATTACACTGAACAAAAATATAAACGCAACACTTTTGTTTTTGCTCCCATTTTTCATGAGATGGACTTAAAGATCTAAAATGCATTCCAGACACACAATATTACCATTCCTCTCAAACATTTCTCACAAATCAGTCTAAATGTGTGATAGTGAGCACTTCTGCTTTGCTGAGATAATCCATCCCACCTCACAGGTGTGCCACATCAAGATGCTGATCTGACATCATGGGTAGTGCACAGGTGTACCTTATACTACCCACAATAAAAGGCCACCCTGGAATGTGCAGTTTTTTGCTTTATTGGGGGTCTGGGGACTCAGAACCGGTCAGTATCTGGTGTGACCACCATTTGCCTCATGCAATGCAACACATCTTCTTCGCATAGAGTTTATCAGATTGTCAATTGTGGCCTGTGGAATGTTGGTCCACTCCTCTTCAATGGCTGTGCGAAGTTGTTGGATATTAGTGGGAACTGGTACACGCTGTCGTATACGCCGGTCAAGCACATCCCAAACATCCCAAGGTACACCTGTGCACTACCCATGATGTCAGATCAGCATCTTGACGTGGCACACCTGTGAGGTGGGATGGATTATCTCAGCAAAGCAGAAGTGCTCACTATCACACATTTAGACTGATTTGTGAGAAATGTTTGAGAGAAATGGTAATATTGTGTATCTGGAATGAATTGTAGATCTTTAAGTCCATCTCATGAAACATGGGAGCAGAAACAAGAGTGTTGCGTTTATATTTTTGTTCAGTGTATATTATTTAAACAGGTTAGTAGGTAGACAGTGTGATTTAGATGAGGATAAGGATGTTTTATTGTCATTACAAAACGTGTTCTACATGAAGGGAACAAAATGAGGCACTCAGATCCGGTGTATTAGCAATAACAAAATAGAAATAAAATTGAAAGAACAATACAATGAATAATATGGTAAAAATGAAAGTAAAATAGAATAAAGACATTAAGATAAATTCCATTAGACCCTCTGGGCCAGGCGCTCTGCCGCTCTGCATTGTTTTCTTTGCATGTACAACTTTGTACACCATAATTTAAATATTTTATCACGAAGCCTGAAGAGCAATATGAACTATATCATGCTTTAAGTAAATTGTCTCATCCTTTATTTGACTAAAGTATATTTAACTTCTACAGAACTTTGCAGGCTCATCTAGGATGGAGAATTTCTGCTGCTGAGCGCATTAGAAGAAATTCTCAGAGGGAGATACGAGTCCTAGGTGCCTGCTGGGTACATATTCAAGACAGAGTTAGGACCGACTCCAATAATTCTGCACTGTCTCCCAAATTAGAGGAAAAAATTGTATCTTACTGAAAATTTCATTTATGGAATTTTACCTTAGACTTGGTCAGCAGCCATGTGGATAAAATTCAGAACGACAGACGGTCTGTGGGTTGGGGGGGACAGGCAGGTTGGCCAGTGGGGGCACACGGAATGCTCCTGGGGGTGTGGTGGGTGTGCTTATATGATTTACAGGAGCCGAGGCTAACAAAGGCACTAAACTGCACAAACAGCCTCCTGTACGAAGTTTTACATGAAAAGGGGCCATGGGCTTGTTGGCACTATGTTTCTTAGCAGACTGACTAATACAGCCAACTGGACCATCTACCTCTTCAAAAACATCCATGCAGAGTTTCCTGCCTGTTTCTGACAGCTTTCACTGTTATTCTTTTGCTCCAGTCCTTTGTACTTTTCCAGGTTTTAGTATCTTGACCTTTGCAATCTGGAGGATTGCTACCCTCCAACTAGCTGTTTTGGGTCAAAATGGCCCCATCTGTGTTAATTTGCATCATTAATTACAGCATAAATCAATACATTCCAGATGAATTTTAAGGAATTTCAACAAAAGCCTGTAATATCATTTTCGACCACCATGTGACACCACAAGCCATTGGAAAACCACTAAGCTGTCAATATGAGATTTGGCAGAACAGAAAATATGATGTTAAATATATCACAGTGCAATAGTTTTAAAAATAAATCACTAACTTTGCACGACTATTTTATGTGTTTTGTCAAATAAAAAACCTGAAGTATTTGAGCTTGAACTGATACTGAGCAAAACATTACCTCTTACTTATATGAAGGTTCGCATTATCTATGATGTAGAATAAAAGACACAAGTAAACAATCCATTTCTTTGTTTTAAAGAAACAGATTAGCTAAGAAAACCAATTGCCACCCTGTGGAATCAATGTGCATCACCTGTTTGTGGCCACTGCCCCGTGCACAATCTGCCACTGAAGATAAACTGTGTGCTTCTCAATGGGGGGCTTGTACAGGGACCTCCAACATCCCCGCGGGGAAGATCCAGGCCTCAACAAACCTGACCACCTAGAATCTGCCATAAGAAAAAGTGGACCAGTGTTAAATCACTGTGACCTCACACCTCTTCAGATTGCAAGCCCATTTAAATGGCACAGAGGTACACAATGGGTGGCCTGTATCTGCCTCACTTAATGTGCACCAAAGACCTCATATGAGGACCACAAGAGCCACCCCAGATTTACCCACCATCATGAGAAAGACTAAGATCAACATGGATCAAATGGCCTATTTGGGTGTACAATCAACCCAGACCACTCTGACTTGCTCTCTGGGGCTTTGGGTTTTTGAGACAATATGAGAAGGGCAGGTGCCCTTTTGCGTGGAATGTCTCCCATTCCTGTTTTTCCTTCTTCCTCTTTTTGTTTTCTTCAAGTGCCAACAAGAGAAATTAATATGACAATGCCAAAGCATCTGTAATTGCAACAATTTTCTGGGAGAAGGGGTGTGTTTTTTGACATAAATGCAGGGGTGCCAATATTTTTGGCCATAACTGTAATAGTTATTTGTGATTTGTAATCATTATTTAATTTTATCGATCCATCTACCTACCTACACTAAAAAATGTACAGTTGGATGTAATTAATTTTAAGACAAATGGTTACATGAAATTACTATCCAAGAACATTTTATTTTGTAATTCAAATTTTTCTTATTTTTCAAACCAAAAAGTTACAGCACTTCAGCCATTCACATTTGACAATATGACCAATCACTAGTTCAACCTCCCAGCCATTTATCCTTCAAAAACATGGCCCTAGAAACGTTCCCACATTTTCATCATATCTTTTTTCCCATTTAGTCTGTCCAACATTTTTTCATATGAAGCTGCCTTAATCATCTCATCAGCCCATTTCTATATATTAGGGATTATTGAGGATTTCAAATGCCTTAATATTACCCTCATGGCAGTTATGAGTCCCACCATCACAGCCTTAAACTGTTTATTATTCCCCTTTGGCAATTCCACTCTATCTCCTAGCAGACAGAGTCGGGTTTGCGGGGTAAAGTAAAGCCTAGCCATTTGTCCAGGAGACCAAGAACTCTACCCCAAAATGGATATACCTGAGAGCACTGCCACAGCATGTGTAAATAAACCCCCACCTGCCTTCTAAAATTCCAACACTGATCAGTATTAATTAGTCCAGTTCTATTTAGTCTAACTAGTGTCCAGTACTATCTGTGTATAATTTTATACTGAATAAATTTACCTTTTACTTCCCTATAATATTTCCCCACTCTAGAAAGTATTCTTAACCATTCATCTTCTCTATTTTAACACTCGTGACTCAATGCCTCAGTTGCAAAAACTTCCAAAAACTCCCTCCTCCTCCTACATCATACTTACTCTTTAAGTCTGATTATGACATAAACATCCCATTTACGAATAAATCCCAAAGAGTTTTCACCCCTTTGGATTGCCATTGTTTCCATACTTTTTCCTATTTGTATTTCAGGATTGTGCCAAATTGAGGAATATGGCTGCATGTCATGTGATACTTTAAGCTTCTTATGTATTTTGATCCATATATTCCTCGAAAAAGATATTATCGGGTTTGTGTTTCTTATATTGTCCCCCCATTGTGACAGAATGTGCAGAGGTTGAAATAGTGAAGCCAAATTGCTCTCGATAGCTATCCAGTCCACATCAGAATTCACATTCTTCCAGTGATAGTAGAGTTTGGCTATTTCAAATGACATGCTATATAATCTAACATCTGGCAATCCTAGACCTCCCTTGGCGAAGTAATTTTAATCCTATAGGTTTTTTTCTTTCCCAACAAAAATCTTTTACTATACTCTCGTACTGTTTAAATATCCTTTCCGGAATATTAAATGGAAGCATCATAGAGAGATAATTAACTTGAGGCACCACAACCATTTTAGTAACATTAACTTTCCCCCCATAAGGATAATTTTTAATGCTTTCCATTTGTCCATATTAAGTTTAATTTTGTTCAATGAGGGTTCAAAATTCAGAATTATTATTTTGTCAATATATAAACTCAACAGATTTAAATTTCATGTTCATAGTTCAATTTTATGTTATATAAACAAAATAATTTTTAATACAGTGCATTTTATAATTAATTCAACAGCACCCATGTTCAATCCACTTAAGTTTGGAAGGTGTATTGGAAGGTAATGCAGATATTTCTTAAGTGGGCATCCAGAGATATCGTCTCCCCTCCAAGCACCCCTTTTCTCCACTAGTTCTGTATGGAGCTCGACAGGAGGAATGGAGAGGTAGAGAAAGAGGTTAGTCTCACACATAATGTAATGCAAAATAAAGAGTAAATACAAGTGCCATGAAGCAGAATTGAGCTCCAGCAGGCCTCGACTTACAGTAAAGGAATTGTAAGGCAGACATGCTAACAAAACAGCTTTACATTCCCAATTCCAAACCATTAATGGGCAACCTTAGAGTGACGACGGCTAAAAAAAACCTTAGCTATACGTAGGAATGAAACATTGTGAAAAGCCAAGACTCCACGTGAACATGTTCTCCCCTTGCAGAGTCAGATCACGCATTTGAAGTGTTCCCAAGTGTTTGTGTGTTTTAGGTTCCTGTTAGTGAGGGGTCCTTTGCCGTTCTGTCTGACATCCAACAGAAAGTCCACTGTGTCTCTGCAACTTAAGCTGAGTCAGTGTAAGTGTGTGGCTCAGTAGCTCAAGTATTTGGGCTTGTAATCCAAAGTTTGCTGGTTTAAATCCAGCTTCAGATGGATAACTGTATGTTTATGGGCCATTGAGTTATGAAAAATAATCAATGCAGTGAATCACTATATTCTCAAATTACTTGTTGTACTTTTACGAACATATTTATTAAACAAACAAATCTGCATTGGCAGAATGAAGAATTAAAAATGAAAATAAACTATCATTTAAGAAACTGTGGAAAACTGAATATACAATATTTGTAAATTGAAGGAAGAGTCCATTAACTTAACGGAAAATGTGCTGGTAATTTTCTGCCAGTACATTTTCCATTTTTTGGTGGATTTTTTTTTTACAGTGTATGACGCGCTTGAATTCACTGAGCTCAAGTGTATGTGAAAATTAATATATTTACATCTAGTATGTTTCATGGCTTCACTGTATTTCCCTCTGCAATGATCAGTTTCATCTAACTGCTGATGTTAAAGGCAGAGCTGAAATTTAGTTTAGTCATGACCTCAAAATTTAATTGAAGTAGGTATTCTGTACAACCAGACGGAACTGCTGGTTGGGCTGGTCATCACCTGCGTTTTCTAAGTGAGGTCTAAATGTAAAGTTTCAAATTGCACAATATATATAAATCTGTTTTTAATGTTTTTACAAAATATTTTTTATGTGTTTGCATCTTATATTTTGTATAATGTGCTTGTACATTTGATTCTTCCTTGATTTCGGTGTAATGAAGTGTAACTAGTGAAAAAGAGAGAAGCTTTTGGGAAGCTTTATTGAACTTATTGTCCAGAGTCACTTGGGTGACAATTAAGGTCAATATAAATCACCTATTTCCCACTGTAATCCTTTGTATTCCACCCGCACACTCTGTTAACAAAATAAGAGGGTTGAAGTCAAATCAGGTTAAAAAGGTAAATTTGATCCTCCGCCTATCGCGGAAGATGCGTTCCAGACCCATCAGCGATAGGTGAAAATCCACGATACAGAAAGACCATATACATTTTTTTTTTAGTTTAAGCCATAACATACCCATCCCACATGCTTTAAACACATGTAAACTCATTAAAACAACACATATATCTGTTTGTCGGGCTAAGGATAAGAGTGACATAATAATAATAATAATAAAAATAAAATAATAACATGTAATATATATATATATATACACACACACACAACTTTCTCTCTATATATGTAATGGAATATATAAAAATAAAAACATATATGGCTCTTACACGTTCTTTTCATCCTTCTTCATGTAGCGTACATGTAGCGTATTCAAGCCATAATGGCGAACGCCGTCCGCATAACGCTTTCCTTCCCGAAGCACATCCAGAAGTTTTACCTTCTCCTGAATGGTCAACGTCTTCCATCGTAGGGCTTAGAACAAAACGAAAACAATCGGACCACAAACAATGTACGGGATATGCAGAGAATTGTGAGGCGTCAGAGAAAAATCCGCGATATAGTGGGGGAATCGCTGTAATGTGAAATCTGCCAATCCTGGTTTTCAGCACCATGGACAGAAACCTGTCGTTTATAGGGACCTATTATGCCCATTTTCACTGTTCATAATTGGATTTTTATGGTCTGCTAGAATAGATTCACCCTTTTAATAGATGATATCCTAGAATCCAATATATTATTGCAGGGCTGTTTTCATTTGATATTAACCAAACGTGATATATTTATTTTTACTTTTGATATCTCATCCTTTTCCCCTTAAATGATAAGAGCCGCTGTCTGCTGAGACAAGCTGGTGTGTTTTTACTTCTCATTTAAAAGTGGGTGGTGTGGACTTTGTGTATTACATCACACTCTGAGACAGTCACTGATTGGTGGGCTCTGAGGGGGCGGTGTGACCTGAAAATCATCCATCAATCAACCCAGGATGGGGGGACAGGCAAGTGTAAGGCAACAGTGCTAACCACTGCACCGCTCCTGAAAATCATGAACCATTTTAAATGTTGAAGTATTTTTGAATTTTTGAATTATTAAATCAAAACATTGAGCAGTATATATGATAAAGCGACTCATTAATGAATAAGCAATATAATAAGATTCAATTTTGCTTTCACTACTTAAAGCGCCAGAACAACGCATTTGAAAAAATCAACAGCAATATCTCTTACCAGAAATCAGGAACAGGTTAAGAAGATCCACAGACTTCGTCGCGAGCAGTTTAATATACGAACTATTTCCTTCTACCCAACTCCACACATCAATAATATCACTGCGCAGCAGATATCGCCAGGCAGCTCGTGCTTGTCTAATGCGCAGAGATACGAGTAGTGTACTTCGATAGAAGCATGACATTTCTACGGCTGATATTTCCAAACCTGAACAACTCCCAGCAGAACAACTTTGATGGATAGATAGCATTAAGGCCCCTCTAAAATATCTTTTAATAGTTTTTTGTGAACCTCCCATTTAAACGAAGTACATCGTGGTGCTCATGAATTTGAAAGCCTAGATGCCTCATCTCGCTTTTCCACAACGTGTCAGCAGCGCCACCATCTTGGAGCGGTAATTAGGCATAAACAAGCAACATGTCAGGGTGTAGATGGAAAGATCTTTTGGCCATAACTTCTTTACTAATTAACGCATTTATATCTTACAATTATGTAGAATAAATAAACAAGCCCACCACTACTGCCCCCCCCAAATTTATGTAGTACTGCTCATAGTATTCTCAACGAAAACTAATCATGCTAGTATCCCGTCAGTGTCACAGGCTAGTAAACATGTTATGTATCTTATTTGACCGTACCGCAGATTTTTTACCTGTGAATGTGATTCCCTGTTTTCTAGTTTTAACATTCCTCATGTTGTTGCAGTTTCGAAAATAGTCGGTTCACTAAGTCATATCTATCAATCCTCTATTTCACAATTACCGTGCCAATATGGCGTATCACCCAACGAGGCATCCAGGCTTTCAAATCTATGGTGGTGCTGCCTACGCTACTACCCGTCACATGACACAGGAGCTACCGAATACCCGCCAATCGGGAGCCGGCTAGATCAACCACGCCCACCCGTCACATAGAAAAGAGTGAGGCGAAAGAAGCGAATCAGTTTAAAAATGTTACCATTAACGCGGTATTTAGTAGTCTGGAGATATTTTACTTTAAGCAAGGCACAAAATAAAGTTGTAGTATTTGTAATAAAATTTGAAGATTAGCCATCCCCAAGGAGCTGACTGGAAAGTCAGGAACAGATATAGTCATCATTAACCAGCTAGTCGCTTACTAAACGTCGCTGTTGGGGAAAGCGCCCGGCGTTTCCACCCCAACTCCACATTTATGAGACACACACAGGTTACAGTTTTACTTGCAAGGGTACCCACACTCTCTGCAATGCAAACTACAGCAGAATGTGTTACAAAGGGTGGTTCCCCTTGGCTTCTTTATTTATAGTCAATGGGGGGCGCAAGAGAGGGAAGTGAGATTCTTATCTAAGTAGGCAGCTGTTAACCACCTACTTAGAGTACAATAGCTAAGAGTATGTGGCTAGAAGATAAGAAATAACGTATACATATATATTTACACTCATTGCTGATCATACAGAAATGATTAACAACTGTTTCTTCAACCTAACAGTCCCTCCTGTTTATCATGACAGTATGATCAGAAGCATCAACATTGTACAAGTTGCAAAAGCACTTTAGGTACAATCTTCAATTAGACCACATTGTCATTATCCTGGAAAACATTTAATTCCGGTTCTTCAGGTCTGAGCCCTGCACGGGTGCTTTCGGCTCGGCCGTCATTATGAATTATATGTCTTCTTCATCGCCATCGCTGGAAACAGGCTCTGTCTCTATAGTTTGGGTAAGGGAGAGAAACATTGTACTGCGTGTCCGAAAAGCAGCATTTAGAGCTTGATTAATAAACATTTTCAAACATGGTATAACAGTAATAAAACTACAGAAAAATAAAATGAAAAACAAAAGAAGAGGTAGGCATGTTTTCATCAATATTGTCCACCATGTTCCTGTAATAAACCAGTCTAACCAGGATGAGGAGGACTGCGGTCGACTGTCCATGGTCATTACTTTTTGTAAGTTTCGGAGGCGGTCTAAGGCAGATGTCATATTGGGTGAGTGCACATTGTCAGGAATGTAAGTGCAGCACGTTTGGTTCAGGAGGACACATACTCCTCCTTGTGCGGCTGTCAGTAGGTCTAATGCCATACGATTCTGGATTACCATCTGTCTGGTTATGTCTAATTGTTCATTTTGTTTTTGGTTAATCAGTATCGAATCATTCATAAATAGACCTAGTCTATAATTTAGAGTTTCTACGCGTAGCATGTTTTCCAATTCCTAGCCCAGGGAACAGGGCCAGCATAACTTTACTGCCTGTTCCCCACAATTTATGTTCAGCAGGCACGTCGGTTCCCCACACACTATCATGGGGTTGTATTGATATCGAACGCCTTCTCCTGCTTCTGAAGAAAGTTTTACTTTCCTGTGCTATCAGGAAGGTGTGATCTGAAACAAAAATAAGAGCGCATACTCCAAACCAGTTCGGTGGTAAGACAAAGTATGCACGAGGTCCACACAACCATGCTACTCCGTCCACCCAATATGTTCCATTACTGGGGCGAAGCATCGAAATTGGAGATCCATACATGCTGTCTACATATGTTAGGTTACAGTTCGTGGTGTTTCCTCCTATCCATCGCGTACCATTATCTTGCTTAAAACAAATGGCATGCTGATATGTCAGTGGGTCTCTTTCCATCAAGACAGAAAAAGGAAGTGAGACATTAGTTTTAGCAACAGCGAAGTCTACCCAGAAATCCTGTATACAGGTACCATTTTGAAACCCAACGTCATCTGGGTAGTTTCCTGTAGCCTCCGGATACTTAATTCGGACCACTGTCATTCTATTAGTCCCAGGTATAGTTATGTTCACATCTTCCCCTGCTAGCGAAAATATAAGGGAAAGACGGCTCTGGTATCCTATTCCTGCGAAAGAAGCAGCGCACTTGGCTTGGGATATGTTCATAGCTTTACCATACACCGTAGGTCCTTCACTATGAGTGGGCATTACTGAACAAACATAGCAATTTGTCACATTTTTCGCTGTTACAGTATCATGTACATATTGGTACCAGTAGTTTTGCATAAATGGATGTGAGTGGTCAGCGGGCAACGGGCGTAGATGGAAGTCATCATGGGTCCATCGCCGTAGGTGCTGTAATGGAGCTGGTGAGAGCAAGGACAACCATACAAGTCCTACAACAAGAATGACCCCTAGAGTCACCTTACCACATCCCCACCCTATCAGGGCCATCCTAAATAGAGTGCAGCTCAGTTGTTTTCTTCACCGGGTTGAGACAACAGCACCCTATTGGTTACTGTGCCTTTGTAGCGGACTTCCACTGCTACTCTGTTGCTGAGGCCTCTGATAAGGGCTTGATGGGTTTACAGTGACTTTTGTGTATCCAGGAAGGTCGTTCTGCGATCTTTACTGCTGTTGGTGTTGTGAGGAGGACTTGATAAGGACCGTCCCACCGAGGTGTGCTCCAATCTTTCCGCAACAGGACCTTGACCAGGACCCAATCTCCCGGCTGCAAGTTATCCTGTTGAGTAGAAACAGAATTTACCGGCAGACTACTGGGGCTATGTTTTTGTTGTGATGTTAGTAGTTTACGCATCCAATCAGCCAGCGTATTTTCTCGGTCTGCTTTTTCTATGTCATTCATTTCAGTTGCTAGGGGAAATGGTCTACCATACACTATTTCAAAAGGTGTTAATCCTGCAGGAGTGGGAGTTATTCTCATCCATAATTTTACTAGAGACAAACATTCTGGCCACGGCCTTTTTGTCTCTTCCATTGTCTTTTTTAGCCTTGTTTTAATAGTGCCGTTGGTCCTTTCCACTAAGCCTGCGCTCTGGGGGTGATACGCACAATGATTCTTAAGCGTAAAACCTAATGCTTGTGAGCAAAGGGACATAGTCTGATTTACAAAATGAGTCCCATTGTCTGATCTTATAATATGAGGTATGCCATAGGTAGGGAAATAATGGCTTACCAAACATTTTGCAACGGTCATTGCATCACAATGCTTTACAGGGTATATTTCTACCCACTTAGAAAAGGTGTCTATAATAACTAGACAGTATTTCTTTCCTTGTGACCAAGATAATTCAATAAAATCCATATGTACAACTTGAAACGGATACTCAGCTGTGGGGAACTGGCCACGTTTTGGTCTGATGTTTCCTTGTGCATTGTGTTTACAACAAATTAAGCATGTCCTACAAAATTGTTTTGCATAATCAGAAAAATTTATAGCATAGAAATATTGTTGTATGATATGTACCATCCCTCCTGTTGAGACATGAGTATTTCCATGGCTCACCAAAGCAGCTGTTTTGTATAAATTTTTTGGTAGGATGGGCTTGTCATTCATATAGTAAACTTTCTCTCGTTGTATTGCTCCTCTTTTGATCCAACTTTGTACTTCTATTTTAGGAGCATGAATCTGTGCATCACATAGCACATCGCTATCTATAAAAAGAATGTCTGCCACTGATAAGGTAGGTTGTTTCAGTGCCGCTTCTTTGGCGGTTTTATCTGCAAAACTATTTCCTGCGGTTTCTGCAGAGTCATCAGTCTGGTGTGCTTTGCATTTGCACAGTGCAAAGTGAGTCGGTAAATGCACAACGTCTAATAATCTAAGTAGCAAATTTGTATGAGTAAGAGATGTGCCCTGTGATGTTCTAAAACCTCTATTTTTCCAGACTCTTGCATGGTGATGGACAGCTGCAAACACATATTGACTATCAGTATAGATAGTAAGTGACTTGTTCTTGAACAGTTCACATGCCCTGATCACAGCATAAAGTTCAGCCGCTTGTGCTGAACAAGTAGAAGGGAGTGCATTGGCTTCTAACACTTCAGTAGATGTAACTACAGCATACCCAACTTTATTTTTTCCCATATCATTTTTTGATGCTGAGCCATCTACATAAACAACTTCTGATCCTGGTATAAAAGTTTGCAGAATATTTGCTCTTGGTTTTGTTTGTTCTTCTATTGTTGCTTTGCAAGAATGTGGCTCCCCATCCTCTGCGGTGGGGAGGAGCGTGCTAGGGTTCAATAGGCCACACCGCTGAAGTTCAATGTTAGGTTGTGAGAGCAAAAGTGACACTAAGGTAAGATGTCTTGTATGTGTTAAGAATGGAAGCGGTGTCTGCAACAAGATTAGAGACACAGAATGAGGAACTTTAAGTATGAGGGGGTGACAAAGTACCAATTCTGCTGATACCTTTACTGCTTCTGCAGCAGCTGCACAGGCCTGTAAACACTGTGGAAAGCCAGCTGCTACTGCATCTAATCGTTTTGAATAGAATGCTAACGGTCTCTCTTTTGCTCCGAATGGCTGTGTTAATACTGCTTTCATATAACCTTGATTAGCATCTACACATAGGGTGAATGGTTGTTGATAATCTGGTAGAGCAAGGGTCACATTGGTTTGCAACATTCTTTTTAAATTTGTAAAAGCATTTTCTCCGTCCTCAGTCCATTGTATTTTGTCCTTTAGAGTCATCTCCTTCCCGTATATTAAATTTTGCAAAGGTTGAACTAGAAAAGCATAATCTGGTAACCATTCTCTACAATAATTGCAGAGCCCTAAAAAGGACATCATCTGTTGTTTAGTCTGTGGTTTAGGTGCTTCCTGTATAGCTTGTTTCCTTATCTCTAGCAGCGAGCGACCTTTTTGTGAAAGGTTATGCCCTAAATAGACAACTGTCTTTTTGCAATACTGCAACTTCTGTTTAGAAGCTTTATGTCCAGTATTGTATAAGTGCTGAAGCACAGTTAGGGTAGTTTCTTTGCAATGTTGTTCTGAATCTGCTGCTATTAAGATATCATCCACGTATAGTAATACCTGACTATGTGATGGTATTTCACAGGTACTCATAGAGTATCTAAGGGCCATGGTATATACATGTGGGCTTTCAGAAAATCCCAGAGGGAGTCTAGTATATGTATATTTTTTCCCTTTATAATTAAATCCAAATAAATGTTGAGAATCAGGGTGCAATGGTACTGAGAAAAATGCATTACTAAGATCCACTACTGAGAAGTAGCTTTTATCAGGAGTCAATGAGTTGAGCAATAAGTGTGGGTTAGGCACATCTGGTGCTGCATGTTGCACTATGTTATTAACTGGTCTTAAATCCTGCACCATGCGCCATTTCCCTGTATGTCCCTTCTGGACTGGAAAGATAGGAGTGTTGCAAGTGGCTTCAGGAGCCTCTCGCAATATTCCTGATGCTAACATGTCTTGCACTACAGGGGCTATACCTTTCTCTGCTTCAGGTTTTAATGGGTATTGTCTAACTACCGGACGGTGTTCTGATTTCACAGTTACTTTGTAAGGTGGGAATCCCTTTACCAGCCCTACATCAGTGGGGGAGGAGGACCATAACCCTTCTGGGAGGCGATCTAGATCTGGACATGATCCCTCCTCCAGGGTTGAAAAAATTTGTCAGGTTGGGTCCTTTAAGTGTGTGGTGGGAGTGGTTTGAACTCTCCATCCCAAAGGAAACCGCCACACATTGTGTCTCTCATCATAGCTCCAACAGGAGCCAGATACGGGTTGGTAGTCATTGTAACTGTGCATAGAATCTCGTAAGAACATCTCTACATCTCTCCACTGCATCTGGGGTGGTTTTGAAAGAGATACGTGTGGTGTTCTCTCTCTAAATACAGCCTGTTGCTTGTTAGATAAAATGACTGAGGCTGCTGAAAACCCAGTGTTGGGGTTAACATATATATATTGTAAGGTAATACAAGTGTCTTGGAGGGCATGAAACGTTTTGTCATAGACATAATCTGGTCCAAGGGTGTCTTTGTACCACATAGTGACGTGTAAGGCATCGTCAGGCATGAACTGGGCCTGTCTAGGGGACTGCTTTTCTCTAGTTTTCCGCAATAATTCTCGTGTCTGTGCAGTTCCCCCTAGGTCCAGAGACCAGTAATATTTTGGTGTTGTGGTTCCTTGCACAACATAAGCTTCCTCATTTACGATTGCTTTCATGCCAGTGGCTGTGGCAACCACGCTAATGCCCATTTGTACCATAAGGTCTCGACCTAACAAGTTAACAGGACAAGAAGGGCTTATTAACACCTGTGCTTGACATTCAAGTCCAGTTTCCTTATCTTTTACTGCAACTGGGTTTGTTAACTGATGTCTGTCTGTCTGACCTCCTGCCGTTTTTATATTTATGACTGATGAAGAATATGTGACTCCGGGAGGACTGGAGGTTAGGACAGTCCTACATGCTCCAGTGTCACACAGACATTCATATACTTTGCCGTTTATGACTAACTTCCGACTTGGCAAAGTTTCCCACTGCCTTTCTGCTAATAACTGACACACTGCTTGTAAATCTATTTCCTTATCTAAGAAGTCTTGTAAAGTGACCTCCGTTTCCTTTCTTAAAATCACCTCTGTTTTGCCTCGGATGGTGTCGGTAACAGGGGCCTCCGAGGGGGGTCATTGATCATTGTTTTCAATGGAGTTTGGGTTATATGGTTGTTTCCCTACTCTACAATTCCTAGCTAAGTGTCCAGGTTTCCTGCATGTCCAGCAAATGTTATCTTGCTGAGACGAATTCCTGTAATTGTTTCTGAAAACACCTCTCCCCCTTCCTCGGCCTCTTGACCTTCCTCTGAATCCTCCCCTCCCCGGAGGATTAATTTGCACTAGCGCTACTACTTCTGAGGCGCTGAATATTGTGTCTGTCTTTTCCTGTTTCTGCGCTCTCTGCACGTGTTGGGCATATTCTAGTGCTTGTTGGACTGAACCAGTATTCTGATGTACCCAATGTTTGTCAAGATATTTTCGCAATTCGGGCTTTAGGCCTGCGACAAAAGCTCGTTTTAGCTGTTGTTGGTACACTCCTACTGCCTCTTCATCAAATGGGATCCCTGAGTTTCCTCTAAATACAACTCTCATTCTATCCATAAAATCCTCAGGTTCCTCTCCATCTTTTTGTTTACATTGCGCTATTCGTCCATAGTCTGCGCGTCTTACGAAGGCTGTCTCTACCCTGTTTCGCAAGTCTCGTAATGCTTGTATGAGTTCCTGCGAGTCATGTGCTAAGACTTCATCATTATTACCATGTCCTGTGAAGTCTCCCGCTACACGTCCCCATTTATGGGTAAACAACTGTCTGAGACATCTATACATTTCCCTGCCGTTCAAATGAAAACTACTTTGTAATTCTAGGATGGCAGTCCAAAACTCGGGCACCCCTTCTTCAACCGGGGGTATTCCTTTTAAAGCCGCTGTTCTATCCTCAGCGGTCCAGGGTCTATATACTAACATAGTTTCGGGTCCTGCATTATTTGGGCCTCGATTTGGATTTGCCACTTCTACGAGGGGACACACCAAATCATTCTCCCAATCTTCCTGTTCTGTGTCATTTTTTGGATGCCAGCGTACTTTACTTGTCTCCAGATCCTTTAACGGATACAGAGAAGGGTTAGACCCTCGGGTCATCATTCGAGATGATTCCCCTCCTCCTATTTGTCGTCTATTTACAGCTGGAACTGGTGCAGGCGCAATCATTGGAATTTGTGGGGGCAGTAAAGGAACTGGAGCGGCAGAAGATTTTGTTGCCGTCTCCTCATCTAGTGTGATTAAAGTCGCCTGTAATTTTTTCTCCTTATTTCCCTTTTTTTGCTGTCTTTTATTATCTCTTAATTTACTCTGTTCTAACCATGCATCAGAAAAAACATATTCTTTTTTTCTGTCTTTACCTTCTTTCTTATTGGTAGTCTGTAACATCTCCAGTTTTAAGTTTCCCTGTAATTTTAATATATCTGGAGTGTGGAGTTTTCCTTCAAACCCATGTTTTTTCCTCCATCTCTGACTACTTATTTGTCCTGATCCTGGCTTATATCCTTCCATAAACTTCTCATCTCCCTCTAGTTCCATTTGTTTACTTTGATTCTTCCCCATTGTTACCTTTTAATGGATACACTACAAAAAATAAAAAATCCTAAAAGCAAGTCTCTGGCATGAGACCTCAGGAGGACACTAACACGGCCTTCTACTGCTCACTATTAGAGCAGCGGTGTTAGTTTTCAGGGATGAAACCCGTCCTTTATCCTTCAGTCACCAGTATGTTGTTGCTTTTAGGGTGGATCGTGTAGGTTAATCTAAAACCTATAAAAACACATCCACATACAACACTGTATATATTTCCAACAACGCCTACTTTCTCTCCCGGTTAATTTCGGCTAACCTCAACCACATGCATGTCTTGGCCACCTACTTATTTAGGTGCCGTATCTCTCACTTGGCCACCTACTCACTTAGGTGCCATATCTCTCACCTGTATAGTGTGCTCTCTGATCCGTCACCGAGGTCCTTCAGACATCACCAGACGTCGAGCGCAGTTCTAACCACCGGCCTGATGACGAATTCACATCACAGGTCTTTCTTGCACCCGACTTCGAGTGGCTGTCGACAGACTTCGGTGTCGCTTCTCTCGGCGTACTGGAGACGTCTTCGGGGTTCCTCGGATCCGGCTCGAAGGACCAAATTCTATGTTGGGGAAAGCGCCCCGCGTTTCCACCCCAACTCCACATTTATGAGACACACACAGGTTACAGTTTTACTTGCAAGGGTACCCACACTCTCTGCAATGCAAACTACAGCAGAATGTGTTACAAAGGGTGGTTCCCCTTGGCTTCTTTATTTATAGTCAATGGGGGGCGCAAGAGAGGGAAGTGAGATTCTTATCTAAGTAGGCAGCTGTTAACCACCTACTTAGAGTACAATAGCTAAGATTATGTGGCTAGAAGATAAGAAATAACGTATACATATATATTTACACTCATTGCTGATCATACAGAAATGATTAACAACTGTTTCTTCAACCTAACAGTCACCAAATAAGGTTGCCTTTTCCTATGATTTTTTTCCAGTTAAATTGACATTAAACAAAGTAATCTGAGACCTGAGATATAACATTGGCAACGATGGTCATTTTTTACAATAATGGATATTTTAACATTGAGGACGTGTGTCTCATGTCATTTTCACATAGAGGGAGTTTAATTGTTTTTATTTATGTCTGTGTGTCAACATATATCTATTTAGTCATGTCACTCAAATGTATGATTAGTATCGACATTTCGGTAGACTACTATGTTGTAATAAAACTGTATGGTCCTCTGGGAGTTGGGCAGTAGAAAGGAAATGTAAAGTATCAATAAGAAATACTATTAATGAAGTAGCCGCCCTATCCTTTTACTTTGTATGGAGTGTGCATACAAGACACAAATAATGCAGTTGTACTGTTATGTATATAATTTAAAAGGTATACTTGCCAGCAAAAGATTGAGTTAATAAAATTAAATGAAAAGTATTAAGACCCCTTGTCATTCATAGTATTATATACTTATTAATTTTACAAAGACTTTTTTCCTATCATATTTTTAAGTTTTTGAAGTTGATAATCTGGAAAACTGCTGCCAGGGATCAACTATCCATTCTTGACTCTTGGAATAGGAATTGAAGTCGAATCAAACAGCCTTACAGCACCCTCTTGTGACATACAGTAATATGGAAAACAGAACAATTACTAACTGAACGCAACATCCCCCCTTTACTTATGTATTCTTCCTGCAGCAGCCCTGTATTCTATAAAAGACACGCCTTACCTGTAACATTTCTTCCTATAAGGTCATTACACCCCAGACAAAACAATAATGTAAGTTCAACAAAAAACATTGTGCTTGTGCCTTCCTGTAAGTGCACAACCTTTTCACTATGAACTGCCTGTTTTGCTTCCAACAGAAATCATTTACAATTAGAAATGTTCCATTCACTGAGGACCACAGTAAGAGGATCTATGAACAACTGTTATATATTTTATACTGAATCTCTCTTTTCCTTTAAGGTCTCTCTTTCTAACCAGAAAATCACGCTCAGAACATGCACTTCATTTCCTTGTTTAATTCTGTGAAGTTCCATAGTCCTTGAGCCGATGATGGTTTGTGTGCCCTGGCTGCACAGCTTCCAGTTCCTTAGGCCATTCCAAGCTCAACTGTTCTTTCAGGACCAGTCTTTGGCAGGGCTGGAAATTTGGGAAGTCCACTGGGTACTGAGGCCAAATGGGCAGCATGCCATGCTTTCCCGTCAGCCAGGATGGGCCTCGATGGGTGCAGAGAATTTCTGATGCCCTTTTTGCACATGCGCTGGTTTCCACAGCCGCACTCTGTGCCCTTCTCTGAATGAGGGAGTGCGAGCTCCCTGTCTTGCATCACAGTACTGTTTCATGCGAGGTTGGCAAAGAGACACCCAGCAATGCACTTTATTATCATGTCACTTAAATATCACTTATGCCCCTTCAGTATCAGGCCAAGTACAAACTCTACACAAGCAGAGTATTCTGTGGGGAAAAATTAATGTCCTCAACTGCTGAGAGCAGCGTGCTGGTGATGCTCTGTGCTCATTACATCTGTGAGCTCATTACTTTCTGTAGTGCTTTTTGGTGCTGGTAAGGTGGGTGATTTACACAGAGTACAAGGTGCAATGAACCAGCAAGGTTACCGCTCTGTTTTACAACTCATGCCACCCCCTGTGGTCAGCACTTCTATCAAGCAGCAAGGCTGATTCAAAGCACACTGGTGAAAGATGAGGAATCCAGAGAACTGTCCTGCTTGACTGGCCTACAGAATCATCATATCTCCAGCCTATCAAGCTCATGTGAGACCAGCTTCACCGTGAGGTCAGAGAAAATACCAAGCCAGTCCCACCTCTGGGAATAGCAGGATTGAAATTTCCCTTAATACTGTCATAAACGGACAGCTCTAATGGCAAAGGACTGCAAAGCTGTAATTGCTGCAAATATAGTTTTCATACAGTTTGATTAATTGAAAATGAAGATGAAACTTATTGCAATATTTATTATATCACAAAGCAGAAGGCAGCAGGGAAAAGTAAAAAAAGAATCACCCCAGATGGGACTTAAAACCACGATATCCAGCTCAGAAAGTCAGAGCCGTGGGCGTTTGGCCAGTGGGGCAACCGGCAGACCTGAGCTTATGACCGGGACACTTGACTCACAATGGAAGCTCAGCAAATTATAAGCAAGCCTGCAAAAGTGACATGAATGGATCTGTGTAATCTATGGTAAAATGCATCTTGGGGCTGAGACATTAACACTCACAGTCCATGAGAAGATGGCATCCATCACTGGATCTCAGTCAAATGCGCTCATCGAATTTCCGCTATGCCTTTGGCATTTAATGTTTTTACTTAGCTGAAGAGCTATCTGCAAACATTACTTGAATGGGAAATAAATAAAAAAAACATTTGCATTACAGCAATACGTCACACATGACTATGTAAGGGAATAGATGAAACCCTGAAATGCCGAACCTGAACAAGGTTTTCTGGATTACATTCATAATCCTTTGGATCAGCGACGACTGTTCAACAATAAAACCAATAGGTAATGGACACAATCCACTCACCTACAGTAAAGGGGAGCTTCTCCAACTGCGGTCGTCTATCACTTCAAGGCCGGCAGTTGCTCTTCCTCTGGAGTTTCGCATGAGTAAAAGAGGTAGGTGAGGAGGTGTACGCTCCAGGTTGAGGAGGAGACCCTTCAGACCACCGCTACTCCCCATCATACTGGCCAATGTATGTTCACTCCAGAATAAAATGGACTTATTGCATGCCAAGTGTCGGGTGGATCGGTATCACCTATGTTATTGCCCTGACTGAAACCTGGCTTGATGACACCATCTCAGACTCTGAGGTTATTCTCTCTAATTTTATGATCTGGCAGACTGACAGGATGTCTCAGTCAGGTAATAAGTGGGGTGGTAGGGTCGGCATATTTGTCAACGAGCGGTGGTACACGAATATTAAAGTACACCGCATTGTTTGTACACCTGACAGAGATGCTGATTCTATCTGTACGCCCCTTCTACCTTCCGTGGGAATTCCCTACTGTAGTAATTAGCTGTGTCTACATTCCACCAAGCACCAACACCAAGGCAGCGGCGGAGCTAGTGTGTGAAGATGCCACCTCCATGACGGCAAGATATCCCGACGCCCCGGAGTTACTGCGGGTGATTTTAACAACTGTAATCTCAACGCTGTTTTGCCATCTTTTCATAAGTATGTGGATATTCCCACTAGGAAGCTTAATACTCTGGACTTATGTTACAGTAACATCTCTGACGCCTTCATCGTGCGTGTACATCCTCCACTTGGCCACTCTGACCACAATGTTGTCTTCCTGCTACCTCACTGCAAACCAGAACTGATACATTAAACATTAAACCGCATGTGCACCTGGCCACCCTCTGGTCGGAGGAGGCAATTGAACGACTATAAGGTTCACTTGCATGTACAGATTGGGACATTTTCCAGGGTGATCAAAACCATAAAGTTTCTGTAATTACAGACTACATCAAGTTTTGTATTTATTCCAATATTCCCACCAGAACTGTCTGGGGATATCCTACCTACAGACCCAGTATTACTTCCCATGTTAAGCACAGCTTGAAGGAAAACACAAAGCATTTCTATGCAAGGACTGGTCTTCTGTCCAGTCACTCAGTAGACAAGTAAAGAATGAGATAATCAATGCCAAACTCAAATATAAGAATAGACTGGAGCAAGAGTTCAGTACAATGAACACCAAACAGGCCTTTTGGTTACTCACTGGTCAAATACCCTACCATGACCTTCATCCCATAGGTAATGATCTTACAACTTTTGCTGACTCCTTAAACTCCTTCTATACAATGTTCGATAAGCAGGACTACTCTGCTGTCTGTGAGGAGCTGCTCAATGGCCTTCCCTCTGATGATCCTACAAACCCCCCCTTTACTGTAGAGGATGTGAGGCAGCAGCTAAGCAGATGCAAAGCTGGCCAGGCCGCCGGGCCTGATCGTGTACCAGCTAAAGTTTTGAAGCTATTCGCCACAGAACAAGCTCCCATCCTTCATTCCATCTTCTGAAACTCATATAGATTGGTGAGCATTCCTACAATTTGGAAAACTTCTACCATCGTCCCGGGTGCTAAGAAACCTCGTCCCTCTGAGCTAAATCATTACCGGCCAGTAGCACTCACATCGATAATAATGAAATGCCTAAAGAAAATTATACTCCGTATCATCCAGCCAGCTGTCAGACCGCAGCTGGACTCATACCAGTTTGCCTCCTGGGTGAAAAGCGGAACAGAGGATACTGTAGTATGTCTCCTCCACTCCCTTCTCCAACACCTTGAATCTCCAGGCACCTTCGCTACTGTCCTCTTCATTAACTCCAGTTCCGCTTTTATTATCATTCAACGCCACCAGATGATCAAGAAGCTTCAATTGAACATATCCCCATCTCTCATCCGTTGGGTCCATAATTTCCTCAGCAATAGACCACAGATTGTAAGGATAGGCACAGCCAGATCAGCAACTGTGATCAACAACACTGGACCCCCTCAAGGGTGTGTCCTCAGCCCCTTCCTCTTTACACTCTATACCAATGACTGCATTATTTTTCTAACTTTTTCAGTGTGAGATGAAGCTACTTCAGAAAAATGTACATTTTTTCTAACCCTTTTCACAAATATTTACAAGGGCTGCCAATAATTGTGGAGGGCGCTGTAGCTTCTCTAGCTATATTTTTATCAGTGAGCTCCCTTGCCTGCAAGTTTTCTTTTACATATTCTGCAGCACCACCTCCCTTCTTGCTTATCTGCTCCCTACTATGTAAATGATTCTCACTGACTGAACAACATTGAAATAATTGCTGTAGTTATGTTACAGTTTACTATGAAATGTTTCTGTGCAACAGGTCAGCAAAAGAAATGGGTGTGCAGAGGCCTAACAGTGAGGATACGTAAAGACCACCATCCTCAGCCTCAGCAAGTGGTCCATCAACGTCAAGCGGATGACAGTGAACAGCAAACCCCAGTTCTGCCAACCATAGTTACCCCATCAGCTTGGAGGGAATCAGTGGCTGAGGAGATCCACGGGGCGGAAGGACCCATTCTCTGTGCCTGAGTACGAGATCCACCACTGGTCCGGAGTGAGATACTGGTCACGACAGCCAGAGAAGACATCTGTAAATGAAAAATCCATTCTGGACCGTAATGCCCTGCAGTCGTTTACTCTCTCTTGAGGGGGAGCATTATAGATTTCTAAGGCTAACAAGATGTCCAACACCCAGAACTGTATTTAGACCTTTAAAATTATAAAATAAATTCAGTCTGATATTGTGTCTGCCCAATAGTGTCATCAATTTGCATCATAAATATAACACTTAGCTGATGGTGGACCTAAATTTTCCAAATAAACCAGGAATCATACGAATCATGTCAGTGCACTTCGTACTGAATTGCACTGGTATAGTGATGTATGCAGGGTTTCATCTATTCCCTTACATAGTCATGTGTGACGTATTGCTGTAATGCAAATGAACTTCCCATTCATTTGTGTTCCTGCCACTCTATAGCTAAGTACAAACATTAAATGCCAAAGGCATAGCGGAAACTCGATGAGAGCATTTGACTGAGATCCAGTGATGGATGTCATCTTCTCATGGACTGTGAGTGTTAATGTCTCAGCCCCAAGATGCATTTTACCATAGATTACACAGATCCATTCATGTCACTTTTGCAGGCTTGCTTATAATTTGCTGAGCTTCCATTGTGAGTCAAGTGTCCCGGTCATAAGCTCAGGTCTGCCGGTTGCCCCACTGGCCAAACGCCCACGGCTCTGACTTTCTGAGCTGGATATGGTGTTTTTAAGTCCCATCTGGGGTGATTCTTTTTTTACTTTTCCCTGCTGCCTTCTGCTTTGTGATATAATAAATATTGCAATAAGTTTCATCTTCATTTTCAATTAATCAAACTGTATGAAAACTATATTTGCAGCAATTACAGCTTTGCAGTCCTTTGCCATTAGAGCTGTTCGTTTATGACAGTATTAAGGGAAATTTCAATCCTGCTATTCCCAGAGGTGGGACTGGCTTGGTATTTTCTCTGACCTCACGGTGAAGCTGGTCTCACATGAGCTTGATAGGCTGGAGATATGATGATTCTGTAGGCCAGTCAAGCAGGACAGTTCTCTGGATTCCTCATCTTTCACCAGTGTGCTTTGAATCAGCCTTGCTGCTTGATAGAAGTGCTGACCACAGGGGGTGGCATGAGTTGTAAAACAGAGCGGTAACCTTGCTGGTTCATTGCACCTTGTACTCTGTGTAAATCACCCACCTTACCAGCACCAAAAAGCACTACAGAAAGTAATGAGCTCACAGATGTAATGAGCACAGAGCATCACCAGCACGCTGCTCTCAGCAGTTGAGGACATTAATTTTTCCCCACAGAATACTCTGCTTGTGTAGAGTTTGTACTTGGCCTGATACTGAAGGGGCATAAGTGATATTTAAGTGACATGATAATAAAGTGCATTGCTGGGTGTCTCTTTGCCAACCTCGCATGAAACAGTACTGTGATGCAAGACAGGGAGCTCGCACTCCCTCATTCAGAGAAGGGCACAGAGTGCGGCTGTGGAAACCAGCGCATGTGCAAAAAGGGCATCAGAAATTCTCTGCACCCATCGAGGCCCATCCTGGCTGACGGGAAAGCATGGCATGCTGCCCATTTGGCCTCAGTACCCAGTGGACTTCCCAAATTTCCAGCCCTGCCAAAGACTGGTCCTGAAAGAACAGTTGAGCTTGGAATGGCCTAAGGAACTGGAAGCTGTGCAGCCAGGGCACACAAACCATCATCGGCTCAAGGACTATGGAACTTCACAGAATTAAACAAGGAAATGAAGTGCATGTTCTGAGCGTGATTTTCTGGTTAGAAAGAGAGACCTTAAAGGAAAAGAGAGATTCAGTATAAAATATATAACAGTTGTTCATAGATCCTCTTACTGTGGTCCTCAGTGAATGGAACATTTCTAATTGTAAATGATTTCTGTTGGAAGCAAAACAGGCAGTTCATAGTGAAAAGGTTGTGCACTTACAGGAAGGCACAAGCACAATGTTTTTTGTTGAACTTACATTATTGTTTTGTCTGGGGTGTAATGACCTTATAGGAAGAAATGTTACAGGTAAGGCGTGTCTTTTATAGAATACAGGGCTGCTGCAGGAAGAATACATAAGTAAAGGGGGGATGTTGCGTTCAGTTAGTAATTGTTCTGTTTTCCATATTACTGTATGTCACAAGAGGGTGCTGTAAGGCTGTTTGATTCGACTTCAATTCCTATTCCAAGAGTCAAGAATGGATAGTTGATCCCTGGCAGCAGTTTTCCAGATTATCAACTTCAAAAACTTAAAAATATGATAGGAAAAAAGTCTTTGTAAAATTAATAAGTATATAATACTATGAATGACAAGGGGTCTTAATACTTTTCATTTAATTTTATTAACTCAATCTTTTGCTGGCAAGTATACCTTTTAAATTATATACATAACAGTACAACTGCATTATTTGTGTCTTGTATGCACACTCCATACAAAGTAAAAGGATAGGGCGGCTACTTCATTAATAGTATTTCTTATTGATACTTTACATTTCCTTTCTACTGCCCAACTCCCAGAGGACCATACAGTTTTATTACAACATAGTAGTCTACCGAAATGTCGATACTAATCATACATTTGAGTGACATGACTAAATAGATATATGTTGACACACAGACATAAATAAAAACAATTAAACTCCCTCTATGTGAAAATGACATGAGACACACGTCCTCAATGTTAAAATATCCATTATTGTAAAAAATGACCATCGTTGCCAATGTTATATCTCAGGTCTCAGATTACTTTGTTTAATGTCAATTTAACTGGAAAAAAATCATAGGAAAAGGCAACCTTATTTGGCGACGTTTAGTAAGCGACTAGCTGGTTAATGATGACTATATCTGTTTCTTCTTCATATTCAATTAATCAAACTGTATGAAAACTATATTTGCAGCAATTACAGCTTTGCAGTCCTTTGCCATTAGAGCTGTCCGTTTATGACAATATTAGGGGAAATTTCAATCCTGCTATTCCCAGAGGTGGGACTGGCTTGGTATTTTCTCTGACCTCACGGTGAAGCTGGTCTCACATGAGCTTGATAGGCTGGAGATGTGATGATTCTGTAGGCCAGTCAAGCAGGACAGTTCTCTGGATTCCTCATCTTTCACCAGCTTTGAATCAGCCTTGCTGCTTGATAGAAGTGCTGACCACAGGGGGTGGCATGAGTTGTAAAACAGAGCGGTAACCTTGCTGGTTCATTGCACCTTGTACTCTGTGTAAATCACCCACCTTACCAGCACCAAAGCAGTCCCATACCATTTTACTCCCTCTGCCATGCTAGGCAGAAGTATGGCAGCTATTCTTTGAAGTTGTGCTTCTAAGGCCAGCATAAAAGTTGTATTTTCCTTGTTGAAAAAAACACTGGTAGAGATGGTACGAGGCACTGAAGGTTTGAACCTTTTTAACCATTATATTGAAAACGAAGACACAGTGCACATGGGTGACATTTTGTGGTGAAAGTATCACTCCTGATTATATATATATATATATATATATATATATATATATATATATATATATATATATATATATATATACATATATATATATATACAGGTATGAATGCATTTGACTGTTCGTGTGTGTGTGTGTGTGTGTGTGTGCAAACTGACAGACAGCGTGCAAAGGCTCTTAATTTGGATATGTTTGTGAAACGTTCTGCTGCACAGCACAACAAAGAAAAACAACTGGTCAGTGATAATGAAAAGTACAATCAGCATTGTTTTAACCATGAGAGTCCAAATGCTTAGATAAATTGTCACTTTTTCAGTGTAAGTATGCTCCTGAGCTCCACGATTCTGAATGATAGTCGGTTTCTCACTGAACCTCCATGCCACTCTGTTAAAATCTCTTGCCACCCCATGTAAAATTTTCTAGATCCACCACTGTGCCAGAGTAAAGACTTACAGTAAGAATCTTGAGTATTATTTCAACATAAACTTTGTTTGGCTGCTTCATACTTTAAATTAAATATAAATTATGGCAACGTGCAAAACTATTAAGGAAAATGCAACGTATTTGTTTTTCATTTACATAATTATATATGTTGATTATGATTCTTTTTAGTTCCACAGTACATGCAGATACTACAATCCAAGCATGCACTCTTAGGTTAATTGCTATCAGTTTATATAAAGATTTATAGAAATTTCAGTCAGAGACTGGCTTCTGATATAGAAAGAATGTTTACATTTTTTTTGGCCGTGGAATAGTTTTTCAGTGCTGCATGTAGTTTCTCTTTATTGTTTGAATAGGGCACACTTACACATCAACAAGTGCAGTGGCAGTTGTGATGTTCTCGCATATGAGAAAATACAAGGACAACTTTTATTAAAGAAAACGAAAGGCTTTACTCTCCATACTCCAGTCAATTGCATGCATAGGCCTACTGCCGCATCTCACTTTGCCAACTTCCGCTTCCGTGCGGCTCAGGAGGATCTGGCTGCAGAACACTGGAAAGGGGTCCACAGCTCAAGGGGACCACCAGAGGACAGATGGAGTGGAACCGGGAACCAAGGGATTTGCCAGTGACTGGCACTCACTGTTGTTTTCGACTACAATAAAAACAGCTGTACTGGCTAAATAATGAGCATACAAAAGGAAAAAAAGACATGGATAGGAATAAAAAGGTAATTAAAAATAGAAAAACAACTGAAGAGTCATTCACACTGAACACACGTCTCTGCTCTCAGGACGATGATCCTGCCAACTGCGCCAGACTGTGACAGACCGAACTACAAAACTGTAGACTCAGTGGACAGCTGACTACGCCACCCTAGGAATTTCATCCAGCTTTCCATTGAGACTACAGTTTTGCAGTCTGTTCTGCCAAACAATGTATTAAAAAGTACAGTGTTATACATGACACTGTAATTAGTTCAATTCAAGAGATGTACTATCAAGTTATAATAGTGTGATTATCATAATCACACAAATATATGAATTCCTCTCATACTGAATTAAACAACCCTTTATGCTGTCCCTTATGTGAATTAGTAAAAATCTCAATAGTCATATGCAATTCCAATTCCCCCTTTTATTTATTTTATGGCAGACAGACAGCAGTGTATTATTATATTATAATTATATTATATTTATTATAATTATATAATTATATAATATTATAATTATTATATATATCATTATATTAGGGTGCCCCTCGCAGAAGGTAAATTTAATCTTATTTAATTACATTTTCTATATAGTGTCAGATGACAGCAGACGTCATTTACTGTAAGGTTACCTTTACTATAGAAGATATAACAGCTCCCAAAGTTCTTCATCTGGTACAGAAAACATACGCCTGACAGATGTTGAAGTTTATTCCGTCTTTATTCTTCTAGACACCGTGAAAAACTATTAAATAAACATATTATTAAATTCCTGCATTACATTTAATCTTACAAGACATTCTAAAAGATCCATGATATTACCGCTAAACAGTGGCTCATACATCACCGCAATTCCACTTTTCAATACAAGACAACAAGTAAATACAATAAATATAAATTACGGTGTGCGCCTTCTGACCAAATGCTTAGGAGTTATTACAGATCCTGCCGTGACAAGCCGACAAACCACAAGTTGACTCCATGAATCTCCCAGCATGCATTTACTCCTACCCTATTCCGTCACATGACCATGTATTCAAGGGTTAACACGGATCAATTAAATAGTCAGCAGAGGGCACTGGCATACATTTCACAGTATACATTCTATATTAAATCAAACCAGCAAAAGGTGATTATAAAATAACCGTCTTAGCGACAGTTACAGAGTGGCGTAGTCACCCTTTCGCTCTATAGCGCCCCCTACCCCTACTACGATTATAATTATAATAATTGCCTCAAGTGCAGTTACGCTGGTTAAATTACCTGGAAATGTTATTAATGCACATTCTCCTAGAAACTAACAACGGTGCTCACTCAGGTATATTTATAATAGTCAGAAAGCTGATGTAAAGTCTGATATAGTGCTGATGAATGTGTTATTTTGTAGACAGTAATAGGTTTAATTAATTTTATATTCCATTACTGTAGAAAGCTATACTTGCTTACTTAAGGTATTTTGCGTTATTAATATGTGATTTAAATGCAGGTAGTTTTATTACAGTCAGCTTTTATTCACAGTGAGTAGCTTGTCATCATGAAGAGGAAGTGTGACAATCGTGAGGTTTTGGGCAACCACAGAAAAGCAGGAAAGTAAGTAGAGACAGTGAGATAATTAGTGCCAGTCAGATGATAGACGTATACAGTATGTGAGTCAAAGGTTCTTCATATATTAATCATCCCATTCAGGTAACAAATCCTTAGAAATCCATTCCTGAGCATCATGCCAAGAAACACCACTTGTTTACTGATAACTGCTTTCATGTAAACTCTGCTGTGCTGAGAGTAAAGATGAAGAGGGAAAGACAGCAAGAGGCTGCTGACGGCAGAGAATGCAGGCGACATGGAGGGGAGTGAGAAAAGGAGCAAATATTGATGGTTAAGAGTGAATAATGACGTCACAGCAGCCTGATCCTGATGTTAGTTTAATATGCTTCTTAGTTTGGCCTGTGGTGTGTATTTCAGATACAGCATTTAATCAGGGAGACTGAGTGTGAGTCAATGGCAGAGAGAGAGAGAGAGAGAGAGAGAGAGAGAGAGAGAGAGAGAGAGAGAGCAGACAGGCAGGTGAAGATGAAGGTGTATTAGGGAGGAGGGGGGAGGAGCTTGGACCTTCACCAAATCAGCCAAATGTAAATGTCACGTCTATCAAACAGGAGACCCTGCTTTCAGGAGAAATGGTTTAAAGATCACACTGGGCTCCCTTACAGCCCCCCTCGTCTTAAGGGGGGTTCTTTGTTTCTACTGTGCAAAATAATTTGTAACACAAATGTCTAAACTGGCATGAAAGACACATTCAGCTCTTGTGAAGACTGGCATGTGAAACTGGAAAAGGCACTGGGGAAATTCAGTGCACATAAAGACAGGCAGTGCCACAGATTAGCACTGATGACATGGATTCAGAAGATCAATCCTGTTAATATTCAACCTTCAGATGAGCTGGAAAGAGCAGCAGCAAGTGAGGAAAAATCTTCTGAAGTTAAGTACTTGGCACGGCAAGGCCTGGCTTTTCGAGGTGTTGGTAAGGAGAGTGGGAATTTCAAGCAGCTTCTAATGCAAACAGCAGAGGGCGATGCAGAGCTGACCATGTGGCTGAAAGGTCACTTTGATTTCACCAGTGCTGTTTAACTGTAACGCCTGTTCCTGGGTTGCCCTCAGTCCTTGTTATTAGTTATGATTCTCACTGTCCTGCATTGTGTCTTGTTAGCTGTGAATTTAAGTGCCTGTTCTGCTTCTGTTCTTTGATGCTTCATTATAGCTGTATGTTGTATGTATGTATATATGTATATAGTTCTCTAGTTGTGTTTATTCCATCATTTAGTTCATTCCTGGTCATTTGCAGTTTATTTTGGATCCATCCTGATCCTTTTGGTTTTGATGTGTGTGTTGTAATAAACCCTATTTTCCACCCGTGTCATGCACTGCCGCAACCAGAAGAGGGCAGAAGATATGGCACAAAAACAAAGGAAGAAGCCTAACTTTAAAAAGAACAAAAAACATCAAGACTCCTCCAGCATGGGGTGGTGGGTTAACGAATAACACAAACAATCAAAGAATAAGCAAACAAATGAGAGAAAAGATGCAGAGATGACTGAGAAGCAGGGGATGACTGGACAAGAGATGACAGGACCAGAAGACAGGAGGGATACAGGGAGAGCGGAGAAGACAGTATAACTGAAGAATGGGAGAAGAGGAGAGACCGCAGAGGAAGGAGAACATAGATGACTGGAGGGGAGGGAATATAGGAGCAACAGAGAGAAGGAGGAAGGGCTGCGGAGGAGAAGACAGGATAAGAGGGGAAAATGTGAGCAGAGAAGGACAAACACCCCCACTGCCCACCAAAGTGCACTTGTAAGTAAACCACAATTTTAGCCTTGGGCTCAATATCTGGACTTGTCTCTGTGTAGCAATGCATAGAATCCTTGACACTGGTTATGACTGTACTGTATTAGTCCTAAACCTGCCATTATAGTGTAAGGAGAAAAGATTTTTTTTTAAATAAATCATTTAAAAAAAAAAGGTAGAGCGATGTAGCCGCCCCCCCCCCCCCCCCCAAAAGCCCTGTTTGTTCCCTTCTAGCTACCAGATGAAACTCACAATGCACCCCAACGCCACCTAATTTCTCTTCCACATGATGCACCTTATTTACCCTCTGAATCCTGTCTATTATTGAGCGTTTTTCTATCCATTTGATTATAAGCTTATTACACTGTATATACATTAGTCAGCCACATGTGCTGTACGGCTTTGTTTTCCGGACAGTCTGGGCTACTCAGATGTGTCATAATTCGATTTGTAAATGCTGACAGTCTTGATATTATCCTTCTTATCAGGAAAAACTACTTCTGTATATAGATATTTCTCAATTTTTAGTCTCATCTAATATAAAAATTGGCAGGTAGTACAAATATAATCTTATAAATGCTGAGATTAGAGTATCTGCGATGCAGGAAAGCAGGGGTTTCATTGGGGCCCTTTCTATGGCTTAGTACTGTGAAGGAATACATGGTTAGTGTCAGGCGCAAATGAATATCTTTGATTTTGCATCCATGTGGTAACTTGTTGAAGTTGTCTGATAGTCAGTAATACATGGTTTAATTATTATGATTGTTTATTTATTACTTTATAACATCTAAAAGAAACTGAAATAGGAAAGCTTATTTTAATTTATGGTCCACTGGATAAACACAGACATTACAGACGGTTTTAGAGTCTAATGCTGAATGTTTTTTGCGATCATTTTTCTGCCTGCATATGCTGTGATTGGTGCAGTGAAATTTGAGAATGTGTTTGTGGTCAGTATCATAGCCTCAGACAACAAACCAACGCTGTAGCGTGTCACTGTGTTTACATGTGAGAGGGGTTCCAGTTACATAATGAACTCGTTCTAATTGTTTTGACGGAGCTCGACAAACCTAAAAAATAAATGCTGGTGTTATCAAAAACTATGTCATATAGCTATATTCCAGATTTATTACAGCCAAACACATCTCGGAGCTCCGAGGAACCTCCTTCTCCTTACATTTTCCTCCATCCCACTCTTCTCATCCCTCCATCCCTCAAATACTGTTACATTTGTCTTTTTTCCACATGCACACCCTATCTTGATCATACTCTGACTGCATGGCATCCATATGCAGGGCAAACTATTTTACAGTCTTATCTAGTATAATAGGACATAAACATTGAATTTGATAGTTATCTTTTATTTACACATTAGAACACAACGCATGAACATGAAGGGATCGTTTGCATTTGCAACCAACACCTCCGCAAACCCCCCTGCGGAATACTGGCCGTGGGCAGGGGTGGGAATCCCCAAGCTGGAAGACTGTACTGCGTCATGTTAACATTAGCTAGCTAGTTAGCATGGATACAGAGTGCACCGGACTAAAACTATAAAGGACGTAAGGTGTGTGATATAGTAAAACACTTACTAACTGGTAATGCACGTTAGCATTACGTTAAATTACAACTTTACCTATTACTTACCAGAATAGCCTCCTACACGTGCGACGAATGACAGCAGGCAGAAGGCTGCGCGTTTTTCAGAAACACACCGGAGTTAAACTTACGCCGCATAATTTACCGGCACTTCTAACACCAACATTTGCAGCCAATAACTCATATGTGGTAGTAACACTGAAATTACTTTCTCTGCGTCAAAATAAGGCAACACTGTGATTTTGATACTTTATCATTTATACTTAACTGTACCTTCCTCCCATTCCTCAGTCTCTGCTTATTGACATTTAGGAGAGTGTCAGATATAAATTAACAATTCAAAATTATCAAACAAAGACAGACACAACACTGAAGAGATGACAAAGACACAGTTTGAAAAGTAAATATGTTTTATTGCAAATCTCTTATCTTAACATAGCCTACCTTATCATATGTTAACTTAACCCATCTTATATTTTAACTTAGCCTATCATCATATTTTAACTTAGCCTATCTTATCATATAACTTAACCTATCTTATCTTATTATATTTCAACTTAGCTTATATTAATATATTTTGTCTTAGCCTATCTTATATTTTAACTTAGCATATCTTATCCTATCGTATCTTATAGCTACATTAACACTTAAACAGTATCTCTTTCCGTTGGGTCCCGCGGGATCCCAGTCCCAATGCAGGGCTCAAACACGGGTATTCTAAGAAAAAGAAAATAAACACTTTACTTAACTTTACTTAAAGCAGTCATATAACTGCATTATACATACCCAATTAATGCCTTATAAATCATTTATAAAAGTATTAAAAACACGGCTGTAAATACTTATACAAAGGCATAACACATTATAGCTATGTTGATAATGCATTATGAATGCTCTGATCTATATATACACAATAAATATCTTCATAATACATTATATCGGCCATTAATCCATAATAAACATGGCTATAATGTGTTATGCTTTTTTTTCTTCAATATTTATACCCATGTCAATAATATATTTATGGATGCATTACAGTGCATTGTGAAGGTGTCAATAATGTAGTTATATTACTGCTTTAAGTCATTTCTAAACCTGAATTCACAGCCTTATAATTACTGCCTCTTGCTACTTCTTCTGAAGGGCAGGGGACAGCAGAAGAAGCACCACTTCATCTTCTTCTTCTTCTTCTTGTGGCTCTTCTCAGTATCATCTTCAGAAAGATCTTCGGCATTCACATGGAATGATACTTCTTCACTGTAGATCTTCTCAGCAGCATCAGCATCTTCTTTTGTTTTATCTGTCTTCATCACTTCAGTTTCGTCCTCTTCCTCAGGTCCTTCTTCTGGTATAGTCAGTAGCTGTGATCTGTCTTCAGATGCCACCATACACTGAAACCTGACCAGTGTGGTAGCATCAGCATCTTCTGCCTGCTGGAATACCACATCAGCTTCTTCATTTTCCTCAGGTCCATCTTCCTGTAAAGTCTGCAGCCATATTCTGGCTACATATGCCGCCATGCACTGCCAACTGTCCACTGTGGCAGCATCAGTGTCTTCTGCTTCCTGAAGCTCCTCATCTGTTTCTTCATCTTCCTCAAGTTCTTCCTCCTGGATGGGTTCTAGCCAAGTTCTGCCTACTTGTGACACCACATATTCCACAGCATTCCCTGTACTTTTCCCTCCTCCTCCCTTAACCTCCTCCACATTCACTCCCACCTCACATCCATTCTCCTCACCTCCATTTAGCATATCCATCATACTAATACTAGCCTCTGTCCCCTCCATCACAACCCTGGAGGCCTTCCCCTCAAATGTTCCCCACTCTGGTACCTCCACATATTCCTCACTACTCTGCCCCCTTACCTCACTTTCCCCCCGGCTTGTCCGGTCCTTCCTGACTTTCTTTTTTTTGTTAAGGTAGCACGTTTTATAAATTTCCCAGTCTTCAGATGAAAGGCCGTAATTACTCTGAAGACTTTGAGATGAAATACTAGTGCTGGCTAGCAGTCCATCGTTTTCCACACTCTCCCCTCCCTTACTAACCCCTCCCTTACCCAAATCGGTAGACCCCCCCAATCCCCCCTTAACCCCCCCAGCCTGGACAGTGGGGAGTGTCACTGGTGAGAACTCCTCCACACCTTCTCCCCAGTTGATCACTTCATCCCACAGGTTCCAGGCTTCCCAGTGTTGGGTGTTGGTCCATCGATCAGCTCTCTCAATTTGCTCTCTGGGGAATAAATGAGAGATTAACCAGCACTTAAGAGAGATAATAAAATAAATAAAGAGCTGGAAATTCTTCAACCATACAGAAAATACAATTGTTATAATTATTATAATAAATAATTACAGGGTTCACATATATAAAAAAGAAAGAATAAAAGAAACAGCGAGCAAGATTGCAAAAAAAATCTACTGTAAAATGCACGATACTGTAAGTGCAATAGCATATTAAACAGTAATGTCACCAAATTATAACTAGAATCAAATACGAAACAACTGTGCTCCACATCAAATGAATACCCAGATGAATACTACCAAGAACTGAGTTAACACTAACCAAGCTAAGAATATTTGAAAGTGTTAATCCTGTGTAACAATGTAAATAGATGTAATGATAAACTTAGAAGCATCTAGCCTACTCCGAAAGTAATGCCCCAATTTTTTTTAACAATTTACCTACCACCCTGTACAGTAGGGGGTCCCAACTTCCGGTCGGTGTTCCGGTACCGTCCGCGCGGAGTATTGCACCGGGCGGCAGACAACCGGGGGTAGAGGAGCCAGCCGTCCCGTTTATTAGGGGATCGCGCCGTTTTGGAAAGAAAGCTGCCCGTATTGATGTACGGAAATACGCCATTAGCCCCGCATGTCCGTATACACCGTCAATCTCCCGCCGCTCGGCGTGGGAACCCCCAAATTATACCGCCGTCTTACCGCTCCGTGACACTTTTCTACGACGGAAACCGATCCGCGGACATCGAAAGGTTGGGAAGCCCTACTAAACTAGCATGTTTGAGATGAATTTACTAACCAAATAGTCTGTCATTATTTAAATATTAGCAACCACAGTAGCAATAAAAACCACTGCACTTTAAATGACGTTAAAAAATATGTAATATTAAAAAAATATGTAATGTTTTTATTGTATTATAGACATTTACTATGTCATTATAGTATAAAAGGCTAAATAATCAAAGTAGCACAACATCAGTTGAAGAATTCAAAGACATTTTGGAGAGCTAACAAGCTACTCACCTCTGCGCCATTTTCACTCAGAGTTTGTTGTGCTTCAAACGGTAAAGTTTGTTTACGTTGTTTCTATGGAAACTGCTCTGACTCTCCGCTTGACCGTAATATAAAGGCATGTATGCAGTAATTTTCTGATTGCAGATTTGATCTGGCAAAAACTGGCACTATGATGGAAGTTATGCAGAAGTGCAGAGTAGATGGAATAATTTTTGTACCTCAATAAGATTGTATGCCGTTTGCCTGTGTCTCCAGCCAGTGCCGGAGGTGAAACGCGCCTGCAATTATCAGCGGGATAACATTATCGTTTTTTCTATTCTATGGAAAATGAAAGACCGATTTGCTGGCCAGATTTATTTATGAATCATAAACATGTTGTGGGCTATATAAGTAAAGTCAGGGCTCTCAAGTTTTATGCATTGACTGTGAGACACTTGCATTTCAACCAGTTCACATGCTCACGCGCCGCACCTTATGTTTGTCAAGCTGAGAAGTAAGGGTTAGGGTTATAATTATCAATAAATAATGTACTTCCCTGTGAAATAATGATGCTGGATGTTTATTTGCATATCATGATATGGTGCAGCCTTTTAATAGGTTTCTGTTTTTCTGTTAATCCTTCATGGTGTTGAATAAGTCAGCAAGCATAAGTCTAAGGCTAGTGAGTGACTGGTGTTTTCGGGGGAGACTCCCTAGAGCTGGAGAGAAATACCTTAAGGCACGGGATGAAAAATCCCAAATCTTCCAGGAAAAATGTCAGCATTATATGTATTTGCCACACAGAACAGAACAAAAAATTCCATAGGGAATCACACGCCTACCATAGTCACTATACTACTCAGAACGCCTGGCAGCCACCAAATCAAACATAGGAAAAGGTCCGGATTTATAGCGTTAGAATGTGGTAGAGACTAATATCCATAACGTACCATCCTAGAACACACTGTGTTCTAAAATTTAAGCCCAATTAAAATCTGAATATTAAATGAGGAAAATAATTTGATTTGTTCTTCTATCCCAAGTTGTGGTCTAAAAGCAATAAGACCACCATCCATTATGTCTGCTTTGGGGAAAATGCACTCCTGTAGCCACTAGGGGAGCTCTCACCTCTTCTGGTAATAATTATGTTACGCATTCTAACAAGCTTTATTATCTGTGTCAATAAGCCCTGCTTTCACACTAACACTCCTGCTGAGAGGCTAGTTTGATTACCAGTCTTGCCCTTGTCATTAGGAACACATGAGAATTTGCGCAGTGCTGTTTCACAGTGGATTCTCACTGGTTTTCCCCAAGACTGGTACGATACATTTTATTCAGTTTCATACCGCAGGTTATTGCAAGAGGGATCAATTGGTTTACTTTTATACTGGTGCAAGGAAACTATTATTATGATGGTGGGTTATCAAACACAGTAGCTGGCTACCTAAGACATAAGACGCCCATTATGTACCTGTGTGTCACCTATATGAGCTTGGAATCTGTATATCAATTGAAATAATTATTCATAGCCCAGATAGCATCATGTTATTGTTTCAGCGTTGAAGTATAGTTAAATGCATTGAATTATGGTCAGTGTTAAATTATCAGCATTGAAACTGAATAGATTTTTGGTCAGATTTTCAATATTGAAAAATTAATGGTGGCGAAACCTTGATATAAAGTGACTTTGTCAACATTGAAAATAAGATGCTGAGTTAACATCAATATTGAAAATAAAAATGGAAAAATGAATTTATGGGGGGCGGCATGATGGTGCAGTGGTCAGCACTGTTGCCTCACACCTCTGGGACCCGGGTTTGAGTCTCTGCCTGGGTCACGTGTGTGGAGTTTGCATGTTCTCCCCATGTCGTCGTGAGGTTTCCTCTGGGTACTCTGGTTTCCCCCCACAGTCCAAAAACATGCTGAGGCTAATTGGAGTTGCTAAATTGCCCGGAGGTGTGTGTGTGAGAGTCACTGGTGTGTGAGTGTGCCCTGCAATGGGCTGGCCCCCCATCCTGGGTTGTTCCCTGCCTCGTGCCCATTGCTTCCAGGATAGGCTCCGGAACCCCCCGCGACCCAGTAGGATAAGCGGTTTGGAAAATGGATGGATGGATGGGTGTGCACCAAAGCACACATGTTTTTTTCTGATGGCTTAAACACATTTTTGTAACTACTGGCTATTTTGCAAAAACTCTGCACACAAATAAAAAAACCACCAAATCAGCAAAACATTGTAGGTCTCTTGCAAAAACTAATAAATCTTGCTTAACTCTTCAAACCTTTGTAAAAATGGTATTTTTGTACCAATCAGTTAACACAAACCATCATCTTAATAAGCATACAATGCACCAACTACACACTGATGGTAGGAATGGAAAACACATCTGGCTTTTGCTTTCTCTGTGCACGAGGTATGTCAATTTGAGGTCATACTTTTGTCATAAATAGTTCTGTAAACACAATTCAAGATTCAAATTTCAAGTATGAATGTTTATTCACATGCATCAAAAGAAACACAAGACAACATACAATTTCACTGAGAGAGAGAAAAAAAATCATTCTTGTCGTCTCTTTGGGTCCGGCCACAGAATTTCATCAACATCACATGCAATGCTTTCTAGACCAAGGCACCGGGGAAACTCTCCTGGAGTGCCTTATCCTGGCCTGACATGATGCCTGGTCAATATTCTCGCATGCCTCCTCCATTGCCTGTAACAGAGCCATGTGTTGATGGGGATGACGATCATAGACCTTCCAGCACCAGGCAGAGAAGAATTCTTCAATCGGATTCAAGAATGGAGAGTAAGGCGGGAGGTTGAGTACAGTGAAGAGTGGGCGACTGTAAACCAGTTGCGAACTAAAGCAGTCCTATGGAAACTAATATTGTCCCATATGATGACATAACTGGTCTGTGAACATTAGTGAGCATATGATGTAGGCTGTCCAGGAATGTAATAATGTGTGCAGTGTTACATGGGCCCAGGGTTGCATGATGGTGAACAGCACCGTTCTGACTTATAGCTGCACACATAGTTATGTTACCACCACGCTGTCCTGGGACATTGGTTATGGCACCGTGTCCAGTAATGTTCCTGCCATGCCAACGCGTTCACTGTTTCTTTCAAAAGGGACTCTGTAAATGTGCTTCATCCTGATTCTGTTGCATGCCAGTACACGAGATAATGCAGAGATGCTCACATTGTTTATGTTTCGGAAGGTGGTGTCATCCTCTATTATGCGCTGCTGTATTTCTCGTAGCCTAATGGAATTATTTGTGATCACCATATTGACTATATGGGTCTCTCGTTCTTCAGTGAACATTCTTCCTCTGCCCCCAGATTCTGGATGTCTAGCAGGTCTGTAGAGTAACCATTTCAGTTTTTACCTGTACAGCATTGTTGTGTTTCTCATTAGAGTATGGTACTATTACAAAACGTACTGTGAAGTAACTGTACTAACCGATTCTCATTTGGAACCGTCCTTACGATGCCTGCTACAGCGTAGCGGCTCAGGTCAGGCTGAACCCATTGGCCAGCTTCCCTCAGGGTCATTCCATGGTTGATCACATGATCCACTGTTGTAGCTCTGATGACATCAGTTATTCTATTTCTTCTTACCCTTCCTCCTTCCTCTTCACCTCCTCATCCTCTAAATTCACCTCCTAGTCTTCATCCTCTTCCTTGCCCTTCTCTAATTCTCACTCTTCTCAGTCTTCCTTCTCCCTCCATTGTTCTCCACACTGAAAGCTTACTGTACCTGTGGCTTATTTATAGCGCTCATGCTGATTGCAAAGTGAACTAATTATCTAAAACCGTTTTCACATGTTACAGTGTGGCCAGACAGCTGGCAAAGTAGTGTAAACAATAGCCATAAAAGTGTATAGTTTTACTAGGAGTGTGTTGATCATTTAGAAATTGTGTGTAAAACAGTGAGTTGTGTTTACAGTTCCGCAAAAAGAGTGCTGTGCAGTGGATTGTATTTACACATTTGCAAATTGTGTGTTACAAAAGTGCAAACTGAGTGCAAAACAGTGAGTAATTTTGCTATAACTATTAATAGTTTTATAAGAATCATTGTTAGTGTTTAAGTATTCAGAAAAACTGTAAAAAAAATTAAACGGGGGTGACTGTCCATTAAGCTAATCTGCAATCCTATTGCACATAGCATGACACAGTACTGTTTTTGACTTTTTCTTTTAATCCACCGCGATTGTGATGAATGGGGCAAGAGAACAAAAACCACAGAAATGGCTCTTTGCATGCTATCCAGTGACTACGCGAGATGGTATAGTCTCTATGGTTTAACTAGAGAAGGCTTGGAGGAAAATGCTGTGGAAAACTGATTATTTTGTGTCTCATGCCTGGGCTCTCTAGGAAAAGCATAGAGACCATATGTATCTCTACAATTGTGGAGATTTCTGTGGGATGCACATATATAGTATATATCAAATTTATATTATATAGATTATATCTAAGCATCATTCATACTCAAGTGAGAAGACAGTTATAAATCCATGTTAAGAAAAGGTTTCTGTGTCGGAAAGGTACAGAAAGAGCCTAACGCAGGTTTACAGGAAACAAAGGTGTGGTGTAGAACACAAGGACATGGACAGAGAAAGGCAATGGCACAACCCCTCAATATGATCAATTCATCTACTCTGTTATTAGATTTGTTTAAAATATGTGGGAAAAAAATTAACAATGCAGTCACAGAATAATTATTTTGCATTTTAAAATAGTTTAATACTGCAGCACAGGAACAATACATGCAAAAGTATGGCAAGGCGTTTTAACATTTAATCGCTAGACTGGATATGCAGATTGCAGATATCTCTAATTCAATTCTTCCTAGTCAAAGAGAGCATTTCAGATATCCACAGTGACATTCTTCCTATCCACAATTGTCATTTCAGATATCTAGAATGGCTATGCGACGTACATCCGGGAAAATATAAGGCAGCTAAATTATTGATGCCATTCATACTGTTGCTATGACCGTTCACTATAAACTCCTTATTACAAATAAATGAATAACTACATACGTTTCCTTGCTGAATATATAGTTTTTTGCTGATAATGCAGAACAGAAAGTGATCAAAATGATAAGTTTAGCTCATCTGCACTGTTCAGCACAAAGACACCAGTGCAATTAAATCAATATTAGCCAGATTTACCATTTTTGCTCCAGTTTCATTAAATGTTAAAACTGCCAGTTATACTTTGTAAAGATTTAACGATAACTGTTCTGCCAGTTTAAATAAACCCGTGATTCACCCCTCCAACAAATGGACTGTGCCGAATACAACATCATAGTCACGTTTGACACGTAATACATACGTTGCCTATACGTAATAACAACGTAGGACTCACATGGCTGAACGTAGAGACCACGTGACTACAACGTACAGGGCACGTACTGCATGCGTATAGCCCTTACGTCAAAAGGGGTGTGTACGTTTATGCCAACCAATAGCATAGATGCATTAAAGGTACAAACGTCTTAAGAGGTTCAAATTGCCCGCATTAACATGCAGTTTTAAGACGTGTTAAGATGTCCGAATGGCTTAACACGTAATATACGTGTTAAGACATAATTTGTTTGACATGTTGGCATGGGTGTCAAAGTAGATGTTAAGTCCCAAATGGCCTTCCATAATAAAGTCCATCCATCCATTTTCCAAACCGCTTATCCTACTGGGTCACGGGGGGTCCGGAGCCTATCCCGGAATCAATGGGCACGAGGCAGGGAACAACCCAGGATGGGGGGCCAGCCCATCGCAGGGCACACTCACACACCATTCACTCACATCCATAATAAAGTGATCTTTCAAAATAAAATCACAATCAAATTCTTCACCCTTTGGTTATTATTCTGTGTGCCTTCTCTTATGTGCAATGAAATAGACCAGGGTGACAAAATAAGTATTATATACAATGTTATCATGGAAATAAATCAATACTTATGTTTAATCAATTTGCCTATGATTACGGTTTAAAAGAAAATTGCGAAGAGCCATTTTCCTTTGAGTCCCAATGATTTTGATTTCATACATCATAAATAAAACCACATATTTGTTGATAGTGATGTATTTGTGATTTTTTTCTATAGATCATCTGCAGTATATGGAGTCCCTTAGATGTCAGGGTGAGAAAATATATTTTTAATTGTTTTGTGTTTCCTCTCAATAGTTTTGCGTTCCCTCACAATACTTTTCCTAATAATAATAACTGTACTCTGTCCATTTAAAGTACAAAAGTTAGAATTAATGGATTAATAAGTATAAACCAAAATAATACAGACATGTCCAGTTACGTGTACTTTACTGTTTACAGTAACTGGCAGTCATTGGACATCAATGATTATCATCATTATTTGTTATTATTATTATTATCCATCCATTTTCCAAACCGCTTATCCTACTGGGTCACGGGGGGTCCGGAGCCTATCCCGGAAGCAATGGGCACGAGGCAGGGAACAACCCAGGATGTGGGACCAGCCCATCGCAGGGCACACTCACACACCATGCATTCACACATGCACACCTACAGGCAATTTAGCAAGTCCAATTAGCCTCAGCATATTTTTGGACTGTGGGGGGAAACCGGAGTACCCGGAGGAAACCCCACGACGACATGGGGAGAACATGCAAACTCTGCACACATGTGACCCAGGCGGAGACTCGAACCCGGGTCCCAGAGGTGTGAGGCAACACTGCACCACCATGCCGCCCCACTCTCAAGACCACATCATCTAATATAATCTCAATATGTGACTGTGTATATTTCTCACACAAGGATAACTGAGAGGTTATCTGACAATGCTCCAGTCCAGTGTCCATAATATACACTTCTTCATTACGCTAATCGTTATCAATCGCATTTTCAGATGCAGAACTTTGGGGACAGAAGCAAAAAAGTTACACATTGATGCCTTTAGTGTAACTGAGCTCTTTTCCTGCATTTCCATGAAACTTTCAAGTTGGCGCTGGGGCTTGTGGTCAACCAATAGGAAAAGTTTATTACTATAAGCCCCACCCAGTAAGTCTTGGTCGAGAAAAAAGTATGTTCTTTTTGGAACTAAAAAATGGTTCAGGAACTACCTCCTAAGACCTTCAGTTGGGCCAAGTTCGTGCATTAGGAAATCGCCTTATGACCTGCACCCACAATGGCTTGTTTAGAGACACCGGTTCAGCTGCCTGTATGCTTTTTCACCTGCGGCAGAAACAGCAGGCAAACCAGCACAAACAAGGTACGAACATGCAGTAATGGGGGTTCAAATCCCCAGACAGCGCCACCCATTGGGCCACATAGCATTTCATTTATCTGCAAATGTATATTTAAACCTTTGAGGTCCTTTGAGGGTTCTTTGTTTCTACTGTGCAAAATAAGTAAGTAAGTAATAGTAAGTATTTTGTGTCATTAATGTATGATTTAAATGCAAATAGTTTTATTACAGTCAGCATTTATTCACAGTGAGTAGCTTGTCATCATGAAGAGGAAGTGTGACAATCGTGAGTTTTTGGGCAACCACAGAAAAGCAGGAAAGTAAGTAGAGACAGTGAGATAATTAGTGCCAGTCAGATGATAGACGTATACAGTATGTGAGTCAAAGGTTCTTCATATATTAATCATTCTCATTCAGGTAACAAATCCTTAGAAATCCATTCCTGAGCATCATGCCAAGAAGCACCACTTGTTTACTGATAACTGCTTTCATGTAAACTCTGCTGTGCTGAGAGTAAAGACATGGAGGGGAGTGAGAAAAGGAGCAAATATTGATGGTTAAGAGTGAATAATGACGTCACAGCAGCCTGATCCTGATGTTAGTTTAATATGCTTCTTAGTTTGGCCTGTGGTGTGTATTTCAGATACAGCATTTAATCAGGGAGACTGAGTGTGAGTCAATGACAGAGAGAGAGAGAGAGAGAGAGAGAGAGAGCAGACAGGCAGGTGAAGATGAAGGTGTATTAGGGAGGAGGGGGGAGGAGCTTGGACCTTCACCAAATCAGCCAAATGTAAATGTCACGTCTATCAAACAGGAGACCCTGCTTTCAGGAGAAATGGTTTAAAGATCACACTGGGCTCCCTTACAGCCCCTCCTCATCTTAAGGGGGGTTCTTTGTTTCTACTGTGCAAAATAATTTGTAACACAAATGTCTAAACTGGCATGAAAGACACATTCAGCTCTTGTGAAGACTGGCATGTGAAACTGGAAAAGGCACTGGGGAAATTCAGTGCACATAAAGACAGGCAGTGCCACAGATTAGCACTGATGACATGGATTCAGAAGATCAATCCTGTTAATATTCAACCTTCAGATGAGCTGGAAAGAGCAGCAGCAAGTGAGGAAAAATCTTCTGAAGTTAAGTACTTGGCACGGCAAGGCCTGGCTTTTCGAGGTGTTGGTAAGGAGAGTGGGAATTTCAAGCAGCTTCTAATGCAAACAGCAGAGGGCGATGCAGAGCTGACCATGTGGCTGAAAGGTCACTTTGATTTCACCAGTGCTGTTTAACTGTAACACCTGTTCCTGGGTTGCCCTCAGTCCTTGTTATTGGTTATGATTCTCACTGTCCTGCATTGTGTCTTGTTAGCTGTGTATTTAAGTGCCTGTTCTGCTTCTGTTGTTTCATGGTTGATTATAGCTGTATGTATGTATATAGTTCTCCAGTTGTGTTTATTCCATCATTTAGTTCATTCCTGGTCATTTGCTGTTTATTTTGGATCCATCCTGATCCTTTTGGTTTTGATGTGTGTGTTGTAATAAACCCTATTTTCCACCCGTGTCATGCACTGCCGCAACCAGAAGAGGGCAGAAGATATGGCACAAAAACAAAGGAAGAAGCCTAACTTTAAAAAGGACAAAAAACATCAAGACTCATCCAGCATGGGGTGGTGGGTTAACAAATAACACAAACAATCAAAGAATAAGCAAACAAATGAGAGAAAAGATGCAGAGATGACTGAGAAGCAGGGGATGACTGGAGAAGAGACGACAGGACCAGAAGACAGGAGGGATACAGGGAGAGCGGAGAAGACAGTATAACTGAAGAATGGGAGAAGAGGAGAGACCGCAGAGGAAGGAGAACATAGATGACTGGAGGGGAGGGAATATAGGAGCAACAGAGAGAAGGAGGAAGGGCTGCGGAGGAGAAGACAGGATAAGAGGGGAAAATGTGAGCAGAGAAGGACAAACACCCCCACTGCCCAGCAAAGTGCACTTGTAAGTAAACCACAATTTCAGCCTTGGGCTCAATATCTGGACTTGTCTCTGTGTAGCGATGCATAGAATCCCTGACACTGGTTATGACTGTACTGTATTAGTCCTAAACCTGCCATTATAGTGTAAGGAGAAAAGATTTTTTTAAAATAAATAATTTTACAAAAAGGTAGAGCAATGTAGCCGCCGGAGAAGTCCCCCCCCCCCCCCCCCCCCAAAGCCCTGTTTGTTCCTTTCTAGCTACCAGATGAAACTCACAACGCACCCCCATGCCACCTAACTTCTCTTCCACATGATGCACCTTATTTACCCTTTGAATCCTGTCTATTATTGAGCTTTTTTCTATCCATTTGATTATACGCTTATTACACTGCATGTACATTAGTCAGCCACATATGCTGTACGGCTTTGTTTTCCGGACAGTCTGGGCTACTCAGATATGTCATAATTCGATGTGTAAATGCTGACAGTCTTGATATCATCCTTCTTATCAGGAAAAACTACTTCTGCATATAGATATTTCTAATTTTTTAGTCTAATCTAATATAAAAATTGGCAGGTAGTACAAATATAATCTTATAAATGCTGAGATTAGAGTATCTGCGATGCAGGAATGCAGGGGTTTCATTGGGGCCCTTTCTATGGCTTAGTACTGTGAAGGAATACATGGTTAGTGCCAGGCGCAAATGAATATCTTTGATTTTGCATCCATTTGGTAACTTGTTGAAGTTGTCTGATAGTCAGTAATACATGGTTTAATTATTATGATTGTTTATTTATTACTTTATAACATCTAAAAGAAACTGAAATAGGAAAGCTTATTTTAGTTTATGGTCCACTGGATAAACACAGACATTACAGACGGTTTTAGAGTCTAATGCTGAATGTTGTTTGCTATCATTTTTCTGTCCTCAGTGCTCTTCCTCTGGCAGGACTGAGGATGAGAGAGTCCAGTTGTTTGATGCAGTGGGTTGCTCTCACTGTATGGTCTAATTTAGAAGCCAATCATTTATGTCTGTTATTACAGTCAGTGACGCTAAAAGGTGAGCTTCAGTGAACAGTGTGTGGCAGCTGCAGGAACAGAGGCACTCAGGCAAACCCAAGTGCAGAATATTACCCCCGAATGGCAGCTTTTTATCAGCAACAGGGAGACCTGGGATGGGGGAAGGGTGGGGGTGGGGGGGGGGGCTGAAGGGCTGTTTGCTCTGGTGGGTCCAGGCCAGTCATTGGCAACGTCAGCACTGGTGATTTGACAGGTCGCTGCTGCCTGTATTTTGTCTGAAATTTTGTGGTTTCCTTTCAATAGGCTGTCAGGCTGTAGAGTCACAGAGAGGCTGTTCTTCCCTGACTTCAGCTCTGAAGTCAAACCTCAGAAAGCTGGATCTGAGCTACAATCACCCAGGAGACTCAGGAGTGAAGCTGCTCTCTGCTGTACTGGAGGATCCCAGTTGTAAACTGGAGAAGCTGAAGTGAGTAGAGAATGAATATTTTATGTCGGTTTCAGTCAAGTTTATTTGTATAGCACATCTTCATACAAGAAGGTCATTCAAAGTGCTTTCCAGAAAAGATGATAAAAAATAAAATGCTTAATGCACAAAGTAAAATCCTAGGACTAAATATGACAATAAAAAATTAAATTAAAAAAACATGAAACATTTAAGGAGAGATATTAAAAGTAGCAAATTGCCAGTCCCATCAGACTGCCATCGGTCATCGACCTGCGGCCCAGGATGCTCCGGTCACAGGAGCACTTATGTTCCACCATGCTGTTCGTTATGGACACACTGTGGGCAGCACAGGGATTCAGATCGGCCAGGCCGTTCCTCCCAATCACACCCTTCCAGGTTTCACTGTCGCTACGCACATCAGCGTTAATGTCTCCCAGCAGGACAATGCAGTCCCCATGGGGGGCACCTCCCAGCCCCCCTCCCAGGTCTCGAAGCAGGCCAGGTACTCTGAGCTGATGTTCGGTACATACGCATAAACAGTCAGACCCCCTCCGCCAACTCGAAGTGGAAGGGAGGTAACCCTCTCGCTCACTGGGGTGAACTCCAACGTTCTGGCACTGAATTGGGGGGGCTATTAGCTTATTTCGCAGAGGTCACCATTTTCAAAATGAAAACGAGGCTGAGGTGGGATGAATTCCACAAAATTCTTTGATGCTAGTGTGGCTGTCACGATCGGCGGGGAAGCGGGTGAACGCGCTGGCAGGCGAGCAGGAAGGAAGCAGGCGAGCAGGCGTAAGCAGGGTGAACGGAGATTTATTACTACAATTACGTGGACTGGGGAACATGGCACACCAACAGACATCAGGAAACATCAATGACGGACCAAGGACTCAGGTAAGACATGGACTGAAATAGACAGGACTGAGCAAATGAACTGGATACAGCTGGGTACAATCGGGAGAAAACACGTGGGTAATCAGGGGGCGTGGCACACAGGAGGAGCAGACGAGCCGGGCATGACAGAACCCCCCCCCAAAGGCGCGCTGCTCCGGGCGCGCCAAGGAAGGGGGCGACGGACGGGACGAGGCAAAACAGGACCTGAAAAACAAGGACAGAATCAACGCAGGACAGGGAACAGGACCGAAGCACAAAACACGGCAAGAGACAGAACAAAAGACAGGAGCTGACAAAGGGACGGGAAGGCAGAGAGACAGATCAGGAAGGGAGAAACAGGAGGGACAAGCGGGACACTAGGAGCGGGAGTGCAAGGAGGGAACGACGGGAAACCAGGAACGGAGTGGGGCAGAACAAAGGGACCAGGAACAGAGGACGGCGGGACAAAGAAAGGAGGGACAAAGGCAGGGGCACAGGGCGAGAAGGAGGGGGTACCAAGGGGAGCCCGAGGGAGCCTAAGTGGGCGACGGGAGGCAGCCGGAGGGGCCGCAGGCGGCCGGGAGGCCGGAGCCGGAGGGGACTCCGGAGGGGCCGAGGAGACAGGGCGAGGGACCCGCGGAGGGGCCAGGGAGGGAGCAGGAGGGAGCACCGGGGAAGGGGACGAGGGAGCAGGAGGGGCCCACGGCGAAGGCCCGGAGGAGGGGGGAGCCGCAGCAGGCGGCGACGGCCGGGGGAGGACCGGAGGTAGGGGCCCCGCAGGCAACCGAGGAGCCGCCGTCGGGGAGCCCGCAGGCGACCGACCAGGCTCTGGAGAGGGGAGCGAGGCGGGGCGACGAGGCCTCGGAGGGGGACCCGCAGGCGACAGCCGACCCGGAGGGCCAGGACCCGCAGGCGACGTCCGACCCGGAGGGCCAGGACCCGCAGGCGCCAACCGAGCCAGAGCGCAGGCGAGGGAGGGCGAGCCAGGGGGCAGGGCGGGCGGGACCCCAGCCCTGCGTCTGTGTCCCCTTCCCCTGCGGGACACAGACAGGCCGACCCTAGGTTGGGGTCGATGTCGCCGGGGCGAGGGACAAGGGGTTACAAGTTCTGTCCCCGAGGGGTCCCATTCCAGCTCCTCCACCTCCGAAGAGGGAGGAGCCAAGATGGAGTTGTCCGGGACCACCTCGGGGACTAGGACTGGAGCTGCTGCAGGCGGAGGGGGCGCCTCTGGAGCTGCTGCAGGCGGAGGGGGCGCCTCTGGAGCTGCAGCAGGCTGCGGGGGCGCCGGGACAGGAGCGCGGTCAGGAACTGGAGCGCGGTCAGGAACTGGAGCGCGGTCAGGAACTGGAGCGCGATCAGGAACTGGAGCTGGCTGCAGTGGGGGCGCCTGCCCGGGAGCTGCAGCAGGCTGCTGCAGAGGGGGCGCCTGCCCGGGAGCTGCAGCAGGCGGCTGCAGAGGGGGCGCCTGCCCGGGAGCTGCAGCAGGCGGCTGCAGAGGGGGCGCCTCTGCAGGAACTGGAGCGCGGTCAGGAACTGGAACGCAGTCAGGGACAGGAGCTGCAGGTGGCTGCAGTGGGCGCGCCGGCCCGGGAGCTGCAGGTGGCTGCAGTGGGGGCGCCGGCCCGGGAGCTGCAAGAGGAATAGCAGCAGGTAGTGGGGGCTGCGCTGGCTGCGCAGGCGGCGGCGGCCGCACGGGAGCGGGGTCCGCCGGCAGCGGCGGCCGCACGGGAGCGGGGTCCGCCGGCAGCAACGGAGGGAGGTCCTCTGTACCGGCGATCGCCGGTTTCTTTCGTCTCCTTCGCTGGCGCCTGGCGGTAGCGGGAGGCGGCGCGACGTCCGTAAAAACGGACGGCGGAAGAAAGGCCTCCGGCTCCGGGTAAGGGTAGAGGAAGGGGTCCTCGTCCTCACTGGAGAACCAGTACTTCCACACGGGATCGGGGTCGCGTGTGGTCAGCCTCCGGGCTGGAGGTAGGGCGGGTACTTCCCTCTCGTCCTCTGTCGGGAGCCAAAGCCTGGAGAGCGAGCAGGCGCCGAGATAGATCGGCTCCTCTGGGAGCCTCTTCCTCCCTCTCCGCTTCTTTTTGTGGTCCGTCATTCTGTCACGATCGGCGGGGAAGCGGGTGAACGCGCTGGCAGGCGAGCAGGAAGGAAGCAGGCGAGCAGGCGTAAGCAGGGTGAACGGAGATTTATTACTACAATTACGTGGACTGGGGAACATGGCACACCAACAGACATCAGGAAACATCAATGACGGACCAAGGACTCAGGTAAGACACGGACTGAAATAGACAGGACTGAGCAAATGAACTGGATACAGCTGGGTACAATCGGGAGAAAACACGTGGGTAATCAGGGGGCGTGGCACACAGGAGGAGCAGACGAGCCGGGCATGACAGTGGCATATTGTTGTGAACCAGGATGTACATCTTATCAAAGACGAGAATGTGATCAAGGTTTGTCTTTCCCTTGATTTCCTTGTAACCGGGACACTTAGAAGCTCAGTTCAAATTTAGAAAACACACTTTTGCAGAATCATGGATTTACAGTAGTGAGGATGTTTCATATAACCAAGCTGCCTCCTGCTATAATTCCTCACAGTGGTGCTGAAGATTTTTATTTTCTATGTGAAAACCCATGATCCATTTGAGGTGAAGTACCTGACTCTGCTTGGACCTCAAATATATTCATACCCCTTTGATTAACTCTGTAATGTACTATATATATGTTTAGTAATATGTATCCAGCATTTTCAGCCTATCTCAGGATAATAGTGCTTGTTGTCTCAGAAAATTGTAAACTCAGAAAATAAATCAAGCTTGTTAATGACTAACGTTAGTTATTCACGCTGCAAAGAATATTTTGATGTTTGCTGATTAGCTAGTAGATTGACACTTAGGCTACGCCTGTCAAAATCCTTAACTTACCTTTAATATCAGTAATGTTCCCCTCTATTCAGTCGCTGTATCCTTTTAACAGAACTGCTCTTGATATTCAACATCCCTCCTCAGCCCATTTTTCAGCATCGTTTATGGTAAAATGGATACCCTCACTCAGGCGTTACCCACTGATCTTACACCAAACTGTCATGGTTAGCACTGTGTTGGTTAGCAGCTAATAGACAAAGAAAAGTGATGGTTGTGTTGCAATTTTAAATATAAATATTTAACAAAATATAATGTTCGTCAAAACTGAGGTGAGTGTTAATGTGCCACTTAAAAGCTGTACAATAAATTCATTGTTTAAAGGAATCTCTTCTGTGATGAATGTAACGGCTCACTGTGATGTAATATACAGTGCACCAATGCAAAAAGTGGTTTTTAATTATTAAATTATTCTAATGTTGCACAGTCAAAAGAGCAGTTCAGGATACATTTCACTGCATGTTGTACCTGTATAACTATGCATGTGACAAATAAATAATCTTGAATCTTAAAAGTCTTTCATTTTCCTAAAGGTGAACCGGTGTGAACTCACAGAGGAATGCTGTGAGGCGCTGGCTTCAGCTCTCAGATCAAACCACTCACATCTGAGAGAGCTGGACCTGAGTGACAATGACCTGCAGGATTCAGGAGTGAAGCTGCTCTCTGCTGGACTGAGTATTCCACACTGTAAACTGGAGATACTGAGGTCAGTATTACTGCTTATTCCACACTGTAAACTGGAGAAACTGAGGCCAGTATTACTGAGTATTCCTTCCACGTAGTAAACTGTATTTATTGAAAGGAAACACATTGTCAATAGGAAAGTAGTTACATTTACTTAAAAGTAATAATTGTATTGGTGATCTTATTTATCAGAGTGTTTTTGTCTGTCTCTCTGCAGGCTGTAGAGTCACAGAAGAAGGCTGTTCTTCCCTGGCTTCAGCTCTAAGGTCAAACCCCTCACACCTGAGAGAGCTGGACCTGAGCTACAATCACCCAGGACACTCAGGAGTGAAGCTGCTCTTATGGAATATTATTTAGCACTATATAACGTAGAATACAAGTATTATGATATTATTAAAATGTATGCCAAATATCCATGATGTAATCATTACAATGTAAACATTATAATGTAATCAACACAATGTAATTGTAAGAGGATCACTTTTCCCCAATGATGCAGGTTTATAACTCGGCTAAACTGGGCACCAGGCATAAGAAACAGCTCACAACAGAAGTCTAGCAATAAGCCTTTATTACCAGGATTCCATAATTCAGTGTCGCTGCCTCAATAAGTGAATGGAGCACCCAGGCAACACAGCAACCCCCCACACAATGATCTCAGCACAGCAATCTCTAAAACATTTGGGAAAACACTTCACACTCAGCTAAAACACCCGGCTAAAGTTCACACGTGTACAATAAAAAGGCCTGGGCAGCTCACATCAACACAAGGGCCATGAACACCAAAATCACATGTGGTTCCTCCTAAACAACACAAATACACAAGGAAAAAAATCAATTTATATCAAACAATATTATTTAATGTAACTAGTCGGGGGAAGACAGCCCAATCCCCCGAAAACAAAACCCACAACAGGAACCATAATCCAACTCCTAGAAGGAACCACAAACCTTTCCTGTGGCGCCTGGAATCCACGCCGCTGCCACCAATCGCTGACCGGCGTCATTAGCTTCCCAACTCTGCGCACCCCAATAACTCGCCGTATGTCCAACAATGCAATAATTTTCCCCCAGCGCACGCGCTTCCGCATCTGGCAGCTGCAGCATGGACTCCAAGCACCACCGAGCATATGGGGCCCCCCTTCTTACTCCTTCGCTGACAATTTATGTTGTTCCTACTTCCGCCTCACAGGTGTTTCCTATTAACCCTTATCACCATCACAATCCCCACCTACACACGCACCCATCCAAGCACACACTAAGATTTTATATGCTTGTATAGTTGTGTTACTTTCTGCACGCTATAATTTTGTTTATTCCTTTCTGAATCTATCACTCCTTTTTTTTCTTTTTCCTGTCTTTTTTTTCTCCTTTTCCTTCTTTTTTCCCCCTCCTAATATATCCCTCCACTACGGCCAGCTCACCCAATGCAATGTTTTTACATGTGTTAAAAGTGAAATAAATAAATAAAATTAAAATAAAAAGAAATAGATCAACATGAGGGGTCTATACAGAGTTTATAGATCCCCTCATGGTAAAGCAAGCATGTTTGGCACAGCAGTGCATTCAGACCATGATTCTGCTAAAGCTGCCGGACAGGACAAGGGGAAAAAAATAACATTTCTAGAGCCTCTTGATATGGGAAGTCAGAAACGTCAGGCCTATTTATTGAGATCCGCATGCAAGTTACAAGATGGTCTCCTGGCAGCCTATTGCGGATGTTTGGCTCGAGCTGAAAATATATTAACTGTTAGGCTTTAAAAACGATTGCTGATAGCATAAAATGGTGATAGTTTAAAGCAGAAAATTCCATTGTGAAACGTCTTTATCACCCTTTAAAAAACGCAGATATTTTTCTCTGCTTTTCAGGTGGCTGACGCTACATATTTTCTGATCATTATTATTAATTTCCCTTTGGCATAAATGCATTATTTTTTAATTGAACTGGGATTTTAGTTCCTTCACCTTTCTCTTTCTAGCTCGCTTTTCGGAGGGAAGTTAATGCCGTAGTTTTTATGAGCAGTCCGAAAATGCCGCTCCACATTTCCCTTCTTCGGAATAGCAATGGTAGACTGACAGATGAAACAAACGCACTTCGAATATGACCTTGTGGGGAAAAAGTACTCCTCCTTTCATTCCGTATGGAAGTTGTAAGTTATTGGCTTCGTACTTGGTCCTGCTCCCCCATTCAGTTTTATACCCTCTCTTGAGTTTAGTAGAAATAAATTGGAGGCGACTCGGTTGCTTACTGGAGTTTTGCAGCAGCTGGCGCGGTTGATCGCGTCACCCTTCCTCTATTTTTTTATGTCATGCGATCTGCTCAGTCTTTGCGATCGACCAGTAGATCGCGATCGATGTATTGGGCACCTCTGGTATAGAGAGAAAAAGCTTTTGTGCAAATAAGATAAATAACAAAAGGCTATTTAATTTGTTTATTAAAATGACAATGATATAGAGCTCTTCTATAGTAAAGGTAACCTTACAGTAAATAACTTCTGCTGTGATCTGACGCTATATAGAAAATGTAATTAAATAAGATTAACTTGACCTTCTGCGGGGGGGCACCCTAATATAATGATAGGGGAAACACTGCTGTCTGTCTGCCATAAAATAAATAAAAGGGGGAATTGGAATTGCATATGACTATGGAGAGAATGGTTGGCTATGGTGTAAAAGGTGTGGAAATTTTTACTAATTCACATAAGGGACAGCATAAAGGGTTGTTTAATTCAGTATCAGAGGAATTCATATATTTGTGTGATTATGATAATCACACTATTATAACTTGATTGTACATCTCTTGAATTGAACTAATTACAGTGTCATGTATAACACTGCACTTTTTAATACATTGTTTGGCAGAACAGACTGCAAAACTGTAGTCTCAATGGAAAGCTGGATGAAATTCCTAGGGTGGCGTAGTCAGCTGTCCACTGAGTCTACAGTTTTGTAGTTCGGTCTGTCACAGTCTGGCGCAGTTGGCAGGATCATCGTCCTGAGAGCAGAGACGCGTGTTCAGTGTGAATGACTCTTCAGTTGTTTTTCTATTTTTAATTACTTTTTTATTCCTATCCATGTCTTTTTTTCCTTTTGTATGCTCATTATTTAGCCAGTACAGCTGTTTTTATTGTAGTCGAAAACAACAGTGAGTGCCAGTCACTGGCAAATCCCTTGGTTCCCGGTTCCACTCCATCTGTCCTCTGGTGGTCCCCTTGAGCTGTGGACCCCTTTCCAGTGTTCTGCAGCCTGATCCTCCTGAGGCGCACGGAAGCGGAAGTTGGCAAAGTGAGATGCGGCAGTAGGCCTATGCATGCAATTGACTGGAGTATGGAGAGTAAAGCCTTTCGTTTTCTTTAATAAAAGTTGTCCGTGTATTTTCTCATATGCGAGAACATCACAACTGCCACTGCACTTGTTGATGTGTAAGTGTGCCCTATTCAAACAATAAAGAGAAACTACATGCAGCACTGAAAAACTATTCCACGGCCAAAAAAAAATGTAAACATTCTTTCTATATCAGAAGCTAGTCTCTGACTGAAATTTCTATAAATCTTTATATAAACTGATAGCAATTAACCTAAGAGTGCATGCTTGGATTGTAGTATCTGCATGTACTGTGGAACTAAAAAGAATCATAATCAACATATATAATTACGTAAATGAAAAACAAATACGTTGCATTTTCCTTAATAGTTTTGCACGTTGCCATAATTTATATTTAATTTAAAGTATGAAGCACCCAAGCAAAGTTTATGTTGAAATAATACTCAAGATTCTTAAGTCTTAGCTCTGGCACAGTGGTGGATCTAGAAAATTTTACATGGGGTGGCAAGAGATTTTAACAGAGTGGCATGGAGGTTCAGTGAGAAACCGACTATCATTCAGAATCGTGGAGCTCAGGAGCATACTTACACTGAAAAAGTGACAATTTATCTAAGCATTTGGACTCTCATGGTTAAAACAATGCTGATTGTACTTTTCATTATCACTAACCAGTTGTTTTTCTTTGTTGTGCTGTGCAGCAGAATGTTTCACAAACATATCCAAATTAAGAGCCTTTGCACGCTGTCTGTCAGTTTGCACACACACACACACACACGAACAGTCAAATGCATTCATACCTGTATATATATATATATATATATATATATATATATATATATATATATATATAATCAGGAGTGATACTTTCACCACAAAATGTCACCCATGTGCACTGTGTCTTCGAGTAGTGAACCAGTTTTCAATATAATGGTTAAAAAGGCTCAAACCTTCAGTGCCTCGTTGTGCCATCTCTACCAGTGTTTTTTTCAACAGGGAAAATACAACTTGTATGCTGGCCTTAGAAGCACAACTTCAAAGAATAGCTGCCATGCTTCTGCCTAGCATGGCAGAGGGAGTAAAATGGTATGGGACTGCTTTGGTGCTGGTAAGGTGGGTGATTTACACAGAGTACAAGGTGCAATGAACCTGCAAGGTTACCGCTCTGTTTTACAACTCATGCCACCCCCTGTGGTCAGCACTTCTATCAAGCAGCAAGGCTGATTCAAAGCACACTGGTGAAAGATGAGGAATCCAGAGAACTGTCCTGCTTGACTGGCCTACAGAATCATCACATCTCCAGCCTATCAAGCTCATGTGAGACCAGCTTCACCATGAGGTCAGAGAAAATACCAAGCCAGTCCCACCTCTGGGAATAGCAGGATTGAAATTTCCCCTAATATTGTCATAAACGGACAGCTCTAATGGCAAAGGACTGCAAAGCTGTAATTGCTGCAAATATAGTTTTCATACAGTTTGATTAATTGAAAATGAAGATGAAACTTATTGCAATATTTATTATATCACAAAGCAGAAGGCAGCTGGGAAAAGTAAAAAAGAATCACCCCAGATGGGACTTAAAACCACGATATCCAGCTCAGAAAGTCAGGGCCGTGGGCGTTTGGCCAATGGGGCAACCGGCAGACCTGAGCTTATGACCGGGACACTTGACTCACAATGGAAGCTCAGCAAATTATAAGCAAGCCTGCAAAAGTGACATGAATGGATCTGTGTAATCTATGGTAAAATGCATGTTGGGGCCGAGACACACTCACAGTCCAGGAGAAGATGACATCCATCACTGGATCTCAGTCAAATGCGCTCATCGAGTTTCCGCTATGCCTTTGGCATTTAATGTTTGTACTTAGCTATAGAGTGGCAGGAACACAAATGAATGGGAAGTTCATTTGCATTACAGCAATACGTCACACATGACTATGTAAGGGAATAGATGAAACCCTGCATACATCACTATACCAGTGCAATTCAGTACGAAGTGCACTGGCATGATTCGTATGATTCCTGGTTTATTTGGAAAATTTAGGTCCACCATCAGCTAAGTGTTATATTTATGATGCAAATTGATGACACTATTTGGCAGACACAATATCAGACTGAATTTATTTTATAATTTTAAAGGTTTAAATACAGTTCTGGGTGTTGGACATCTTGTTAGCCTTAGAAATCTATAATGCTCCCCCTCAAGAGAGAGTAAACGACTGCAGGGCATTACAAAGGTCCAGAATGGACTTTTCATTTACAGATGTCTTCTCTGGCTGTCGTGACCAGTATCTCACTCCGGACCAGTGGTGGATCTCGTACCCAGGCACAGAGAATGGGTCCTTCCGCCCCGTGGATCTCCTCATCCCCTCAGCCACTGATTCCCTCCAAGCTGATGGGGTAACTATGGTTGGCAGAACTGGGGTTTGCTGTTCACTGTCATCCGCTTGACATTGATGGACCACTTGCTGAGGCTGAGGATGGTGGTCTTTACGTATCCTCACTGTTAGGCCTCTGCACACCCATTTCTTTTGCTGACCTGTTGCACAGAAACATTTCATAGTAAACTGTATCATGATTACAGCAATTATTTCAATGTTGTTCAGTCAGTGAGAATCATTTACATAGTAGGGAGCAGATAAGCAAGAAGGGAGGTGGTGCTGCAGAATATGTAAAAGAAAATTTGCAGGCAAGGGAGCTCACTGATAAAAATATAGCTAGAGAAGCTACAGCGCCCTCCACAATTATTGGCAGGCCTTGTAAATATTTGTGAAAAGGGTTAGAAAAAATGTACATTTTCTGAAGTAGCTTCATCTCACACTGAAAAAGTTAGAAAAATAATGCAGTCATTGGTATAGAGTGTAAAGAGGAAGGGGCTGAGGACACACCCTTGAGGGGGTCCAGTGTTGTTGATCACAGTTGCTGATCTGGCTGTGGCTATCCTTACAACCTGTGGTCTATTGCTGAGGAAATTATGGACCCAACGGATGAGAGATGGGGATATGTTCAATTGAAGAAGCTACTTGATCATCTGGTGCCATTGAATGATATTAAAAGCTTAACTGGAGTTAATGAAGAGGACAGTAGCGAAGGTGCCTGGAGATTCAAGGTGTTGGAGAAGGGAGTGGAGGAGACATACTACAGTATCCTCTGTTCTGCTCTTCACCCAGGAGGCAAACTGGTATGAGTCCAGCTGCGGTCTGACAGCTGGCTGGATGATATGGAGTATAATTTTCTTTAAGCATTTCATTATTATCGATGTGAGTGCTACTGGCCGGTAATGATTTAGCTCAGAGGGACGAGGTTTCTTAGCACCCGGGACGATGGTAGAAGTTTTCCAAATTGTAGGAATGGTCACCAATCTATATGAGTTTCAGAAGATGGAATGAAGGATGGGAGCTTGTTCTGTGGCGAATAGCTTCAAAACTTTAGCTGGTACACGATCAGGCCCGGCGGCCTGGCCAGCTTTGCATCTGCTTAGCTGCTGCCTCATGTCCTCTACAGTAAAGGGAGGGATTGTAGGATTGTCAGAGGGAAGGCCATTGAGCAGCTCCTCACAGACAGCAGAGTAGTCCTGCTTATCGAACATTGTATAGAAAGAGTTTAAGGAGTCAGCAAAAGTTGTAAGATCAGTGCCTATGGGATGAAGGTCATGGTAGGGTATTTGACGGGTGAGTAACCAAAAGGCCTGTTTGGTGTTCATTGTACTGAACTCTTGCTCCAGTCTATTCTTATATTTGAGTTTGGCATTGATTATCTCATTCTTTACTTGTCTACTGAGTGACTGGACAGAAGACCAGTCCTTGCATAGAAATGCTTTGTGTTTTCCTTCAAGCTGTGCTTAACATGGGAAGTAATACTGGGTCTGTAGGTAGGATATCCCCAGACAGTTCTGGTGGGAATATTGGAATAAATACAAAACTTGATGTAGTCTGTAATTACAGAAACTTTATGGTTTTGATCACCCTGGAAAATGTCCCAATCTGTACATGTGTACCACCGCTCGTTGACAAATATGCCGACCCTACCACCCCACTTATTACCTGACTGAGACATCCTGTCAGTCTGCCAGATCATAAAATTAGAGAGACTAACCTCAGAGTCTGAGATGGTGTCATCAAGCCAGGTTTCAGTCAGGGCAATAACACAGGTGATACCGCTCCACCCGACACTTGGCATGCAATAAGTCCATTTTATTCTGGAGTGAACATACATTGGCCATTATGATGGGGAGTAGCGGTGGTCTGAAGGGTCGCCTCCCCAGTCTGGAGCGTACACCTCCTCACCTACCTCTTTTACTCAGGCGAAACTCCAGAGGAAGAGCAACTGCCGGCCTTGAGGTGATAGCCGACTGCAGTTGGAGAAGCTCCCCTCTACTGTAGGTGAGTGGATTGTGTCAATTACCTATTGGTTTTATTGCTGAACAGTCGTCGATGATCCAAAGGATTATGAATGTAATCCAGAAAACCTTGTTCAGGTTCGGCATTTCAGGGTTTCATCTATTCCCTTACATAGTCATGTGTGACGTATTGCTGTAATGCAAATTTTTTTTTTTTTAAATTTCCCATTCAAGTAATGTTTGCAGTTAGCTCTTCAGCTAAGTAAAAACATTAAATGCCAAAGGCATAGCGGAAATTCGATGAGCGCATTTGACTGAGATCCAGTGATGGATGTCATCTTCTCATGGACTGTGAGTGTTAATGTCTCAGCCCCAAGATGCATTTTACCATAGATTACACAGATCCATTCATGTCACTTTTGCAGGCTTGCTTATAATTTGCTGAGCTTCCATTGTGAGTCAAGTGTCCCGGTCATAAGCCCAGGTCTGCCGGTTGCCCCACTGGCCAAACGCCCACGGCTCTGACTTTCTGAGCTGGATATCGTGGTTTTAAGTCCCATCTGGGGTGATTCTTTTTTACTTTTCCCTGCTGCCTTCTGCTTTGTGATATAATAAATATTGCAATAAGTTTCATCTTCATTTTCAATTAATCAAACTGTATGAAAACTATATTTGCAGCAATTACAGCTTTGCAGTCCTTTGCCATTAGAGCTGTCCGTTTATGACAATATTAGGGGAAATTTCAATCCTGCTATTCCCAGAGGTGGGACTGGCTTGGTATTTTCTCTGACCTCATGGTGAAGCTGGTCTCACATGAGCTTGATAGGCTGGAGATGTGATGATTCTGTAGGCCAGTCAAGCAGGACAGTTCTCTGGATTCCTCATCTTTCACCAGTGTGCTTTGAATCAGCCTTGCTGCTTGATAGAAGTGCTGACCACAGGGGGTGGCATGAGTTGTAAAACAGAGCGGTAACCTTGCTGTTTCATTGCACCTTGTACTCTGTGTAAATCACCCACCTTACCAGCACCAAAGCAGTCCCATACCATTTTACTCCCTCTGCCATGCTAGGCAGAAGCATGGCAGCTATTCTTTGAAGTTGTGCTTCTAAGGCCAGCATACAACTTGTATTTTCCCTGTTGAAAAAAAACACTGGTAGAGATGGCACAACGAGGCACTGAAGATTTGAGCCCTTTTAACCATTGTATTGAAAATTGGTTCACTACTCGAAGACAGTGCACATAGGTGACATTTCGTGGTGAAAGTACCACTCCTGGCTATATATATACATTTATGAATGCATTTGACTGTGTGTGTGTGTGTGTGTGTGTGTGTGCGCGTGCAAACTGACAGACTGAGAAAATGAATTCAGAAGTTTTGTCTTGCTAAAAGTAAATTCTCTTTTAGAGAAAATTAGTCACAAACGAAAACAAAAGAAACTGATGGATTTTTCTCTCTTTTCTTTTAAGAGAAGCAATAATAAAAGAAGACTTAGTTAGTTATTGAATTTATATAAAGAATAACAATCTGCCATTCTTTGCGGTCCCTTTTGCCAAGTTTAATGCCCTTTCTTGTCAATGACCATCATGAGCCTGCTATCAGTTCACACACACACACACACACACACACACACACACACACACACACACACACACACACACACACACACACTCACAAGCAGGCAGGACAACCTCCCAGATGCCACTCTGAGAAGTGTAATGTTTGTGATCGTGGTTAATCTTATGCTACATTAAGGCCCCATAGTTAACGATGGGGATTAAATCAGGCGATGAAGACAGCCAGGTTACAATTTCATCACCTTCCAAGCTGGTTTTAAGGTGATGTCATGGTCTGTGCCTATTCTTGAAGTTTCAACTTGTGAGCCTTATGCATTGTATTAAGCTGATGTCTTTGTCAAAGTACGCATGAAAGAAAATAAGAGTATTTTACTGGGGAACGAGGATCATGACTACAGACTGTTGTGTGTCTGGCTGTAGTACCAACAGCAAGAAAATCCCAGATAGAAAACTTTAAACCCAAATCTAAGTTTGTTCTTAGGTCCTACAGGCTTGTTGGCTCAGGGTGTCGTGCTCTTAACATCATGGCTGAGCTCTGCATGTGATATGCATGTTCTGCTGCTTGTTTCCTTGTGCCTGTGTGTGTCTGTGTCTGTCAGTGAGTCCTATGATGCACTGACCTTCTTGGCAGAATATTCCCCTTCCTTACAGTATGTCCTATTGTGACTCCCCTATGATCCTGTACTGAATAGATTATAAAATGCATGGACATAATCAAATGCTACATCTTCCTTAACTATTCATTTAAAATTTTTTAAATGATTTATTTTTCCACTTTCACGTTTAGTGGTCACTCCATAAGAGCTGTCCTTTAACGTGCTGCGCAGTGTCCCTGGATGCTTTGCAGTCCACTGCAAGTCTTGGTCTTGAGGAGTCAATTCATTATGAAATGACTCCCAGTCTGAGCTGTGAGCTAATGCACAATAACCAGAAGCCAGGTAGTGACTCTTGGTTGTTGTAGTTGTTCTCTTCTGACCAGGGAGGTGTTCCACTAAGCAGGATTTCTCAGTTAGCAGAGTTAACTTAAACTAGAAGTCATGATTGTTCAATAGGAATGCTCCTTACTTTTTATTGGACAATCATGAGTGAGCCAGTGTCTTGTTTAATAAGAGAAAATCTGTATCCATCTTCTGAATGATTCTGAATTATTCTACTTCTAAACAAACAGTTATCCTCAGAGGCAGCATAACATCCTGGCAGCTGCTCAATGCAGCATTGAAAAGCACTACAGAGTAATGAGCTCACAGATGTAATGAGCACAGAGCATCACCAGCACGCTGCTCTCAGCAGTTGAGGACATAAATTTTTCCCCACAGAATACTCTGCTTGTGTAGTGTTTGTACTTGGCCTGATACTGAAGGGGCATAAGTGATAATTAAGTGACATGATAATAAAGTGCATTGCTGGGTGTCTCTTTGCCAACCTCGCATGAAACAGTACTGTGATGCAAGACAGGGAGCTCGCACTCCCTCATTCAGAGAAGGGCACAGAGTGCGGCTGTGGAAACCAGCGCATGTGCAAAAAGGGCATCAGAAATTCTCTGCACCCATCGAGACCCATCCTGGCTGACGGGAAAGCATGGAATGCTGCCCATTTGGCCTCAGTACCCAGTGGACTTCCCAAATTTCCAGCCCTGCCAAAGACTGGTCCTGAAAGAACAGTTGAGCTTGGAATGGCCTAAGGAACTGGAAGCTGTGCAGCCAGGGCACACAAACCATCATCGGCTCAAGGACTATGGAACTTCACAGAATTAAACAAAGAAATGAAATGCATGTTCTGAGCGTGATTTTCTGGTTAGAAAGAGATACCTTAAAGGAAAAGAGAGATTCAGTGTAAAATATATAACAGTTGTTCATAGATCCTCTTACTGTGGTCCTCAGTGAATGGAACATTTCTAATTGTAAATGATTTCTGTTGGAAGCAAAACAGGCAGTTCATAGTGAAAAGGTTGTGCACTTACAGGAAGGAACAAGCACAATGTTTTTTGTTGAACTTACATTATTGTTTTGTCTGGGGTGTAATGACCTTATAGGAAGAAATGTTACAGGTAAGGCGTGTCTTTTATAGAATACAGGGCTGCTGCAGGAAGAATACATAAGTAAAGGGGGGATGTTGCGTTCAGTTAGTAATTGTTCTGTTTTCCATATTACTGTATGTCACAAGAGGGTGCTGTAAGGCTGTTTGATTCGACTTCAATTCCTATTCCAAGAGTCAAGAATGGATAGTTGATCCCTGGCAGCAGTTTTCCAGATTATCAACTTCAAAAACTTAAAAATATGATAGGAAAAAAGTCTTTGTAAAATTAATAAGTATATAATACTATGAATGACAAGGGGTCTTAATACTTTTCATTTAATTTTATTAACTCAATCTTTTGCTGGCAAGTATACCTTTTAAATTATATACATAACAGTACAACTGCATTATTTGTGTTTTGTATGCACACTTCATACAAAGCAAAAGGTTATGGCGGCTACTTCATTAATAGTGTTTCTTATTGATACTTTACAATTCCGTTCTATTGCCCAACTCCCAAAGGATCATACAGTTTTATTAAAACATAGTAGTCTACGGAAATGTCAATACTAATCATACATTTCAGTGACATAACTAAATAGACATATGTTGACACACAGACACAGATAAAAACAATTAAACTCCCTCTATGTGAAAATGACATGAGACACACGTCCTCAATGTTAAAATCCATGATTGTAAAAAATGACCATCGTTGTTAATGTTATATCTCAGGTCTCAGATTACTTCGTTAAGTGTCAATTAAACTGAAAAAAAAAAATCACAGAAAAAGGCAAGCTTATTTGCCGACATTTAGCAACCGACAAGCTGATTAAGGAGGACTAAACCTGTACCTGGCTTTCCTGTCAGCTCCTTGGGGATGGCTAATCTTCAAATTTTATTACAAATACTACAACTTTATTTTGTGCCTTGCTTAAAGTAAAATATCTCCAGACTACTAAATACCGCATTAATGGTGACATTTTTAAACTGATTCGCTTCTTTCGCCTCACTCTTCTCTATGTGACGGGTGGGCGTGGTTGATCTAGCCGGCTCCCGATTGGCGGGAATTCGGTAGCTCCTGTGTCATGTGACTGGTAGTAGCGTAGGCAGCACCGCCATAGATTTGAAACCCTGTGTGCCTTGTTGGGCGATACGCGATGTTGGCGCGGTAATTGTGAAATAGAGGATTCATAGATATGATTTAGTGAACCGACTATTTTCGAAACTGCAACAACATGAGGAATGTTAAAACTAGAAAACAGGGAACCACATTTCACAGGTAAAAAAATCTGCGGTATGGTCAAATAAGATACATAACATGTATACTAGCCTGTGACACTGACTGGATACTAGTATTAGTTTTTGTTGAGAATACTATGAGCAGTACTACATAAATATGGGGGATGGGCTTGTTTATTTATTCTACATAATTGTAAGATATAAATGCGTTAATTAGTAAAGAAGTTATGGCTAAAAGATCTTTCCATCTACACCCTGACATGTTGCTTGTTTATGTCTAATTATCGCTCCAAGATGGTGGCGCTGCTGACTCGTTGTGGAAAAGCGAGATGAGGCACCTAGGCTTTCAAATTCATGAGCACCACGATGTACTTCGTTTAAATGGGAGGTTCACAAAAAACTATTAAAAGATATTTTAGAGGGGTCTTAATGTTATCTATTCATCAAAGTTCTGCTGGGAGTTGTTCAGGTTTGGAAATATCAGCAGTAGAAATGTCGGGCTTCTATCGAAGTACACTACTCGTATCACTGCGCATTAGACACAAGCGCGAGCTCCCTGGCGATATCTGCTGCGCAGTGATATTATTGGTGTGTGGAGTCGGGTAGAAGGAAATAGTTCGTATATTAAACTGCTCGCGACCAAGTCTGTGGATTTTCTTAACCTGTTCCTGATTTCTGGTAAGAGATATTGCTGTTGAATTTTTCAAATACGTTGTTCTGGCGCTTTAAGTAGTGAAAGCAAAATTGAATCTTATTATATTGCTTATTCATTAATAAGTAACATGTATACTGCCCAATGTTTTGATTTAATAAATATTTAAAATTAATAAATATTTCAAAAATACTTCAACATTTAAAATAGTTCATGATTTTCAGGAGCAGTACAGTGGTTAGCACTGTTGCCTCACACCTCTGGGTTCCAGGTTCGAGTCTCCGCCTGGGTCACATGTGTGCGGAGTTTGCATGTTCTCCCCATGTCGTCGTGGGGTTTCCTCTGGGTACTTCGGTTTCCCCCCACATTCCAAAGACATGCTGAGGCTAATTGGACTTGCTAAATTGCCCGTAGGAGAGCATGTGTGAGTGAATGGTGTGTGAGTGTGCCCTGTGATGGGCTGGCCCCCCATCCTGGGTTGATTGATGGATGATTTTCAGGTCACACCGCCCCCTCAGAGCCCACCAATCAGTGACTGTCTCATAGTGTGATGTAATACACAATGTCCGCACCACCCACTTTTCAGTGAGCAGTAAAAACACACCAGCTTGTCTCAGCGGACAGCGGCTCTTATCAGATAAGGGGAAAAGGACGAGATATCAAAAGTAAAAATAAATATATCACATTTGGTTAACATCAAATGAAAACAGCCCTGCAATAATATATTGGATTCTAGGATATCACCTATTAAAAGGGTGAATCTATTCTAGCAGACCATAAAAATCCAATTATGAACAGTGAAAATGGGCATAATAGGTCCCTATAAACGACAGGTTTCTGTCCATGTTGCTGAAAACCAGGATTGGCAGATTTCACATTACAGCGATTCCCCCACTATATCACAGATTTTTCTCCAACGCCTCACGATTCTCTGCGTATCCCGTACATTGTTTGTGGTCCGATTGTTTTCGTTTTGTTCTAAGCCCTACGATGGAAGACGTTGACCATTCAGGAGAAGGTAAAACTTCTGGATGTGCTTCGGGAAGGAAAGCGTTATGCGGACGGCGTTCGGCATTATGGCTTGAATGAATCAACAGTACGCTACATGAAGAAGGATGAAAAGAATGTGTAAGAGCCATATATGTTTTAATTTTTATATATTCCATTACATATATAGAGAGAAAGTTGTGTGTGTGTATATATATAAAAAATTATTATTTTATTATTGTTATTATTATTATTATTATTATGTTACTCATATCCTTAGCCCGACATTTAACATAGCCCGATATATGTGTTTTAATGAGTTTACATGTGTTTAAAGCATGTGGGAGGGGTATTTTAAGGCTTAAACTTCAAAAAAGATTTATATGATCCTTCTGTATCGTGGATTTTCACCTATCGCTGATGGGTCTGGAACGCATCTTCCACGATAGGCGGAGGATCAAATTTACCTTTTTAACCTGATTTAACTTCAACCCTCTTATTTTGTTAACAGAGTGTGCGGGGGGAATACAAAGGGTTACAGTGGGTAATAGGTGATTTATACTGACCTTAATTATCACCCAAGTGACTCTGGACAATCAGCTCAATAATGCTTTCCAAACGTTTCTCTCTTTTTCACTAGTTACACTTCATTACACCGAAATCAAGGAAGAATCAAATGTACAAGCACATTATACAAAATATAAGATGCAAACACATAAAAAATATTTTGTAAAAACATTAAAAACAGATTAATATATATTGTGCAATTTTAAGCTTTACATTTATACCTCACTTAGAAGATGCAGGTGATGACCAGCCCAACCAGCAGTTCCGTCTGGTTGTACAGAATACCTACTCAATTAAATTTTGAGGTCATGACTAAACTAAATTTCAGCTCTGCCTTTAACATCAGCAGTTAGATGAAACTGATCATTCCAGAGGGAAATACAGTGAAGCCATGAAACATACTAGATGTAAATATATTAATTTTCACATACACTTGAGCTCAGTGAATTCAAGCGCATCATACACTGTAAAAAAAAAAAAAAAAATCCACCAAAAAACGGAAAATGTACTGGCAGAAAATTACCAGCACATTTTCCGTTAAGTTAATGGACTCTTCCTTCATTTTACAAATATTGTAAATTCAGTTTTCCACAGTTTCTTAAATGATAGTTTATTTTAATTTTTAATTTTTCATTCTGCCAATGCAGATTTGTTTGTTTAATAAATGGTGTTGTTCATAAAAGTACAACAAGTAATTTGAGAATATAGTGATTCACTACATTGATTATTTTTCATAACTCAATGGCCCATAAACATACAGTTATCCATCTGAAGCTGGATTTAAACCAGCAAACTTTGGATTACAAGCCCAAATACTTGAGCTACTGAGCCACACACTTACACTGACTCAGCTTAAGTTGCAGAGACACAGTGGACTTTCTGTTGGATGTCAGACAGAACGGCAAAGGACCCCTCACTAACAGGAACCTAAAACACACAAACACTTGGGAACACTTCAAATGCGTGATCTGACTCTGCAAGGGGAGAACATGTTCATGTGGAGTCTTGGCTTTTCACAATGTTTCATTCCTGCTTATAGCTAAGGTTTTTTTTTAGCCGTCGTCACTCTAAGGTTGCCCATTAATGGTTTGGAATAGGGAATGTAAAGCTGTTTTGTTAGCATGTCTGCCTTACAATTCCTTTACTGTAAGTCGAGGCCTGCTGGAGCTCAATTCTGCTTCATGGCACTTGTATTTACTCTTTATTTTGCATTACATTATGTGTGAGACTAACCCCTTTCTCTACCTCTCCATTCCTCCTGTCGAGCTCCATACAGAACTAGTGGAGAAAAGGGGTGCTTGGAGGGGGGACGATATCTCTGGATGCCCACTTAAGAAATATCTGCGTTACCTTCCAATACACCTTCCAAACTTAAGTGGATTGAACATGGGTGCTGTTGAATTAATAAAAAAATGCACTGTATTAAAATTATTTTGTTCATATAACATAAAATTGAACTATAAACATGAAATTTAAATCTGTTTATATATTGACAAAATAATAATTCAGAATTTTGAACCCTCATTGAACAAAATTAAACCTAATATGGACAAATGGAAAGCATTGAAATCATCCTTATGGGGGGAAAGTTAATGTTACTAAAATGGTTGTGGTGCCTCAAGTTAATTATCTCTCTATGATGCTTCCATTTAATATTCCGGAAAGGATATTTGAACAGTACGAGAGTATAGTAAAAGATTTTTGTTGGGAAAGAGAAAACCTAGGATTAAAATTACTTCGCCCAGAGACAAGGGAGGTCTAGGATTGCCAGATGTTAGATTATGTAGCATGTCATTTGAAATAGCCAAACTCTACTATCACTGGAAGAATGTGAATTCTGATGTGGACTGGATAGCTATCGAGAGCGATTTGGCTTCACTATTTCAACCTCTGCACATTCTGTCACAATGGGGGGACAATATAAGAAACACAAACCCGATATCTTTTTCGAGGAATATATGGATCAAAATACATAAGAAGCTTAAAGTATCACATGACATGCAGCCATATTCCTCAATTTGGCACAATCCTGAAATACAAATAGGAAAAAGTATGGAAACAATGGCAATCCATTTATTCGTAAATGGGATGTTTATGTCATAATCAGACTTAAAGAGTAAGTATGATGTAGGAGGAGGAGGGAGTTTTTGGAAGTTTTTGCAACTGAGGCATTGAGTCACGAGGGTTAAAATAGAGAAGATGAATGGTTAAGAATACTTTCTAGAGTGGGGAAATATTATAGGGAAGTAAAAGGTAAATTTATTCAGTATAAAATTATACACAGATACTACTGGACACCAGTTAGACTAAATAGAACTGGACTAATTAATACTGATCAGTGTTGGAATTTTAGAAGGCAGGTGGGGGTTTATTTACACATGCTGTGGCAGTGCTCTCAGGTATATCCATTTTGGGGTAGAGTTCTTGATCTCCTGGACAAATGGCTAGGCTTTACTTTACCCCGCAAACCCGACTCTGTCTGCTAGGAGATAGAGTGGAATTGCCAAAGGGGAATAATAAACAGTTTAAGGCTGTGATGGTGGGACTCATAACTGCCATGAGGGTAATATTAAGGCATTTGAAATCCTCAGTAATCCCCAATATAAAGGAAGGGACCGATGAGATGATTAAGGCAGCTTCATATGAAAGAATGTTTGACAGACTAAATGGGAAACAAGATATGATGAAAATGTGGGAACGTTTCTAGGGCCATGTTTTTGAAGGATAAATGGCTGGGAGGTTGAACTAGTGATTGGTCATATTGTTTTATAAATGTGAATGGCTGAAGTGCTGTAACTTTGGTTTGAAAAATTTGAATTACAAAATAAAATGTTCTTAGAAAGTAATTTCATGTAACCACTTGTCTTAAAATTAGATACATCCAACTGTACATTTTTTAGTGTAGGTAGGTAGATGGATCGATAAAATTAAATAATTATTACAATTCACAAATAACTGTTACAGTCATGGCCAAAAATATTGGAACCCCTGCATTTATGTCAAAAAACACACCCCTTCTCCCAGAAAATTGTTGCAATTACAGATGCTTTGGCATTGTCATATTAATTTCTCTTGTTGGCACTTGAAGAAAACAAAAAGAGGAAGAAGGAAAAACAGGAATCGGAGACATTCCACGCAAAAGGGCAGCTGCCCTTCTCATATTGTCTCAAAAACCCAAAGCCAGTCAGAGTGGTCTGGGGGTGATTGTGCACCCAAATAGGCCATTTCATTCATGTTGATCTTAGTCTTTCTCGTGGTGGTGGGTAAATCTGGGGTGGCTCTTGTGGTCCTCATATGAGGTCTTTGGTGCACATTAAGTGAGGCAGATACAGGCCACCCATTGTGTACCTCTGTGCCATTTAAATGGGCTTGCAATCTGAAGAGGTGTGAGGTCACAGTGATTTAACACTGGTCCACTTTTTCTTATGGCCTTGAGCCAGGTCATGACAATATCTTGTGTAGCACTAATGACGTAATGGCATCTGCTCATGTTATCTCATAACTTGAAGCTGTTTGTGCAGCACAACCCACACGGCACCAACAAGACATTGAGAACAATCCCAGCAGCCCTCGGCTCTCTTACCCAATGCTGTTATAAGGGGACCAAACTTCTTTAAATTTCGCTTCCACAGTGGCTTTAGAAAAAAATAAGCAAATCACGCAATGCTATTGAAATTATTAAAACATAGAGATTAACAGTCAGATATGTTTTGTGATTTTAAATGAGGAAGTGATATACTTGATATAACATGAATGTATTTCTTATTTCTTTTTTTTGGGTTTTCTGTGGTGAGAAATGAAAGCTACAGGCATGTAAATATTGCTTCCTGTAGTAACTTTTTAAAAAATATATTTTCCTCATTGTTAACAATCACATTACATGTGAAGGTGTCAGTCAGTGGAAACACATAGTGAGGCACGCTGGCCAGCCATTGTATTCGTTCAGGACCAGCCCATCAAGTAAAGGTTTCAGCACCAGGGACAGTGACCTGTGTTAAACTGACCTCAGGTTCCTACATTGACTTTATGGAATTTTCTGTAAATAATTAAATGCCACTGGCCCCCTACATGCGGAAATGTTTCCCCTCCCCCAGACTTCTTCAGAGAGCTTTGGAGGACATTGTCTGCATGCTACCAGAGGCAACTAAGAATGTGCTTGAGTTGGGAGGAGGCAGTAGTTCCCATTTTTCCCTCCTGCTGTAGAGGGTCATTGGGAGGAGGTGGTTTGCTGCTCTCTTTCGTGTCTCTTCAGCAGGTGGCTCTTAGAGATTTGTGTAAGAAAGGTCTGTACCAGGCTTGTGTTAAAGTGCTGCATTTTCGGGCACTGAGTGGACTGGCGGATTCTAGGTGGTCAGGTTTGTTGAGGCCTGGATCTTCCCCGCGGGGATGTTGGAGGTCCCTGTACAAGCCCCCCATTGAGAAGCACACGGTGGATCTTCAGTGGCAGATTGTGCACGGGGCAGTGGCCACAAACAGACAGGTGATGCACATTGATTCCACAGGGTGGCAATTGGTTTTCTTAGCTAATCTGTTTCTTTAAAACAAAGAAATGGATTGTTTACTTGTGTCTTTTATTCTACATCATAGATAATGTGAACCTTCATATAAGTAAGAGGTAATATTTTGCTCAGTATCAGTTCAAGTTCAAATACTTCAGGTTTTTTATTTGACAAAACACATAAAATAGTCGTGCAAAGTCATTGATTTATTTTTAAAACTATTGCACTGTGATATATTTAACGTCATATTTTCAGTTCTGCCAAATCTCTTATTGACAGCTTAGTGGTTTTCCAATGGCTTGTGGTGTCACATGGTGGTCGAAAATGATATTACAGGCTTTTCTTGAAATTACCTTAAAATTCATCTGGAATGTATTGATTTATGCTGTAATTAATGATGCAAATTAACACAGATGGGGCCATTTTGACCCAAAACAGCTAGTTGGAGGGTAGCAATCCTCCAGATTGTAAAGGTCAAGATACTAAAACCTGGAAAAGTGCAAAGGACTCGAGCAAAAGAATAACAGTGAAAGCTGTCAGAAACAGGCAGGAAACTCTGCATGGATTTTTTTAGAAGAGGTAGATGGTCCAGTTGGCTGTATTAGTCAGTCTGCTAAGAAACATAGCGCCAACAAGCCCATGGCCCCTTTTCATGTAAAACTTCGTACAGGAGGCTGTTTGTGCAGTTTAGTGCCTTTGTTAGCCTCAGCTCCTGTAAATCATATAAGCACACCCACCACACCCCTAGGAGCATTCAGTGTGCCCCCACCGGCCAACCTGCCTGTCCCCCCCAACCCACAGACCGTCTGTAGTTCTGAATTTTATCCACATGGCTGCTGACCAAGTCTAAGGTAAAATTCCATAAATTAAATTTTCAGTAAGATACAATTTTTTCCTCTAATCTGGGAGACTGCAGAATTATTGGAGTCGGTCCTAACTCTGTCTTGAATATGTACCCAGCAGGCACCTAGGACTCGTATCTCCCTCTGAGAATTTCTTCTAATGCGCTCAGCAGCAGAAATTCTCCATCCTAGATGAGCCTGCAAAGTTCTGTAGAAGTTAAATATACTTTAGTCAAATAAAGGATGAGACAATTTACTTAAAGCATGATACAGTTCATATTGCTCTTCTGCCTTCGTGATAAAATATTAAAATTATGGAGTACTGTCATGCCCTGCTCGTCGGCTCCTCCTGTGTGCCACGCCCCCTGCTTACCCACGTGTGTTTCCCGGATCGTACCCAGCTGTGTCCGTTTGCTTTCAATCAGTCTTGTGCATTTAAGTCCTGGTCTCCCCAGTTTTCCTTGTCTGTCATTGATGTTTCCTGATGTTAGTTGGCGTTACATGTCTCCTGCTCCCTGTGTATCGATTAAACCCTCGTTAATCCCCGTATTCCGCCTGCCTGCATCTTGCTTACCCGTTTTCCCGCACGATCGCCGCTTACCTCCGCGACCGATCGTGACAGAGTACAAAGTTGTACATGCAAAGAAAACAATGCAGAGTGGCAGAGCGCCTGGCCCAGAGGGTCTAATGGAATTTATCTTAATGTCTTTATTCTATTTTACTTTAATTTTTACCATATTATTCATTGTATTGTTCTTTCGATTTTATTTCTATTTTATTATTGCTAATACACCGGATCTGAGTGCCTCATTTTGTTCCCTTCATGTAGAACACGTTTTGTAATGACAATAAAACATCCTTATCCTCATCTAAATCACACTGTCTAACTACTAACCTGTTTAAATAATATAATTGGATCTCAAAGGTTAATAGTCACTCAATTACCCCCTCAGCCCAACAGTACCACAAACACCCAACATGCACGGAAATTTTCTCCTAAGTTGTTTTCCCTGCCTGGAACAATACCACAGCAGTCACATGGACTGATGTTTCAAAACATTTCAGAAACCTTGCATTGAAACTTGAGGTCTTTAGAAGGGATCAGTCCTGGGTGGCAAAGTTGCCATCACAAAGGTTTTTGATTAAGGGATTCATGATGCCAGGTAGCCATCTTTCACAAGCTGGTGGGCTGTGCCACTGATGCCTTTGCTTTGGTTTTATATGTCTGTCCTGGTTTGTGTTCTTGCCACTTCAGGTTCCCTGGTTTTGGTCTACATTCCTCGGTCCTCTGCTGTGGAGTCTACCTTCTGCTTCACCTCATTCTGGAGTCGCCCATCCAGTCAGCGGCCCATGTCCCCCTGGTTCCCTGTTTCCAGAGGTTGGTCTGCTAGTCTCTGGGGCCAAGGGGCAGAAATCTGCCATGTTGGATGGGTGGCCCAGGTTGGGGTGCTCCATCATAGACTGGTACATGAAGGATTATAAATGGTTTTCAACCAGTATGTACCGAGTGTGCGTCGTGACGAAAAGAATGTCATGGGAACATTTAGGACTGACTGCAGTATTAGTTCAAAGCATGATTGTGTTTTTCTTAATTTTTATTGATTTATTTTTGGATTATTAATTTTTTAAAGTAACTTGATTCAGTTAAAAGGGGTTTGTCCATTTGCTTTAGCAGAAGTTTGTGTAAGTATGATGTTCACCTTCCCTTTTCATAGTCTAGTCTTTGTCAAGTTTTATGCTTATTTCCCCTGGTTAAGTTAATCTGTCTTGTGTGTTTAGGAGGGTCATACAGGCTTTTTGTTTGTAATGGAAGCACAGGGTCTGTACTTGCAGCTTATTTGCCATGCTAATGGAAGCATTTTACCTTCCTCTCTAATCTCTTTTTTTCTTGGCTCTCACTGCAGTCTCCTCTATGCCAGGGTTTCTCAACCCAGTCCTTGGACCCCACTGCAAAGATCCACAGTTTTGCTCTGTCCAAGCTCTCAGCACAGCAGTAAAAGGTGACTGTTTGGGTCATGCATGCAGGGATCTGGGACAGAGCAACATTGTGGAGCTGTCTGGTGGGCTGAGGAATGAGTTTAGAAATGCTGCTGTATGAAGTATTAAACCATTTGACCGGTTGGATAAATGTTAAAATGTTTTCTCAAAATATAAAAAGAGATAATCTTCTGTTTTGCGTCTCATTACAAGCAAACTTGTTTTTTGTTTTTATGTCACTCTAGTATTTGATATCTAATTTTCAGTCTTCTGGCAATATAATCTGGTGAATGGGGAAAGACTTCCAGCAGGGGCTCCGGTTTCCTCCCACAGTCCAAAAGTGCGCAGGGTAGGTTAATTGGCAAATCTGAGTTGTGAGTGTTTGCGCCCTGCAGAGTGTTGACTCCTGCCCAGGGTTGGTTCCTGCCTACGCCTGTTGTTCCAAGGACAGGCTCCGGTCCCCCCCGCGACCTCAGTTTGGCTTGCTGTCTCCCCGCTTGGTTTTCTTTGGTTTACGTCTTCACTAGCCCCCTTGTTGCTTTGACTTGTGTGTAAGTTATGTATGTATGATTGTATTGCTGCATAGGGAGTGACTGCTATTTTGTTTTGCAAGTGTGTGTTGGACTCTGTTTATTTGGTCAGGGAGTGAGGTGGAGTGTTTGTCTTTTGGTTTCCTTTTCTTTTGCACTTAGGTGAGATTAGCTGTGGGTCGCACTTGATAGTTGGGGATTTTGTTTGTTATTTTGGCTGTGGTCACTCCCAAAGTCTTTTGTACCGGGTTATTTGTTCAGTGTCAGTATTATACATGAAAAAAAATGAAAATACAAAAAATATCCCTTTGTCCACTGGTGTTCCCTTGTTGCCCTCACGCTGTTTGTCCCTTTATCCCATTCCCCTTTCCCGTGAATACTGTTACACTCCAACCCTAGACAGGATATCAAAACAGCATCTTACCTATTGTTTTAAAAGAGATGAGGGATATTATTCATTGACCTTTATCTTTGCTATTTCAGAAATCCGTATCTGCTTGTGTGGTACCTTCTAACTAGAAGTATACACTGTAAAAAAAGGCAAAATTTGTCACAGTTTTAAACCATTTTATATCAGCCAATTTGACTACAGTATAATTATTTTTTTCCTCTTATGTTAAATGACAGAAAGTTTTATCAAAACTACATTGCATAAACATATTTTTACGCACAGTTTGTAAAATAACAGATAAACCCCTTCAGTGAAACCGGTTAATTTCTTTTCTGTATTTTTACAGAAATTAAACTTATGGTCATATGCTTTATTTGTAAAATTTTAATGGTTTTATTGTACCAACATGTGTTTTAGTAAAACGAAAGCACAACAGCTGTTTTCTATAATTTTGCATTCATTAACTTTAATTTTACATTCAGTGTACATAAAATCTACATTGTTTTACTGTAATAAACCAGATATCCACCATAATTGTACTGTGTTGTTGGATATATACGAAATGGTTTGCACAGAGCTAAGGTTATAAACATAAAAAAATGACTTAAAATTAGAAAATATAGACCCTATATTATAGGGAATATGCGAGTCATCGAACTGATATTGTAATGAACCCAAAATACAGTAGCGTCAGAGGCTGTGAAAGGAGAACAGATCACCACCAAACTGCAGCTACAATTACAAAGATACTTTTATTCAGTACAATTCATGCAGCGACCCATCGGGTTGGATCTGGATTCACAAAGTTTGGTCCCGCTTTCTCCCCGTAGCACACCACCCCTTTTTAAGCGTGTGTTATTAACCCACGCTACCACACAGTAAATCCCGCACCACACAACATCCCCATTAGGGCACGGCACACCAATAGCACTGCAATGCACAGTAATCCCCACACTTCGGGCACAGGCAAGCGTTACAGGACCCGAACTGCCTCTATAGTCCTGTCCCGACCCTAAGCGGTTATAGCCTCCTACCCCCACTGTCCTGACTGCCATTGCCATATCTGCCGGAGCTTGCACTTTGCACTTCATATTGCACTCACCTAACTGTTTGCACTGGCTATAGTCTCCCCTATACTTTGACTAATTGCACATTTTATTTCCCCAGCTCCTCCTGGGGTGTGCTGCCTGGAGACCTCAATCTATCAAGATTTTCAGCACACCCTGCTACATGTGACATGTACCCATGACGTCCTTGCATCCAGCTCGCGTTCTGCCTGTGCCATCTTCCATGTATGACCCGCTGCCTAATTACATCTGGTTGCCTGGCGATTGGAAGGAGAGTCGGCACGGGCTTGTCATCACCTCCCTGCTCCCCGGTTGTGCCTCAAATCCTATGATTTGGACAATGTGACTTGGCACTTAGCCATCTCTTCTATTTGACTCTCCCTGCCGGCCCCTGGAGGTTGGGCTCCCCCTTTGAGTCTGGTCCCTCCCAAGGTTTCTTCCTTCTAGAGAGTTTTTCCTTGCCACTGTCACCTATGTCTTACTCACTGGGGGCTTTGGGTGGGGATGCTGTAAAGCGCTTTGAGACAATGTATTGTTGGGATAACGCGCCATACAAAAATAAATTTGTTGTTTTTCTGTTTTAAAACCAAATGGGAAAACCGTAAAATCACCTTCTTTTGTTTCTTTTCTATGAGTAAATTCAGATCTAACAGATACCGGAGATGTAAGATACAGCCTAATGTGAACTTTATCTTAATCTTACAACATTAACAGTCCCAGTCATAAGCCTGGAAACACCCACCCTTAGAATGGTGTATTTTTGTAATATTTTCTACATTTTAGGATAAAATATGAAGCCTGATTTTTTGTTTTCTGCTTTTCGCATTTTCCCCTTCTGACAGAAAAACCAAAAAACGCTGCTGTTGTTTAGTTTTCCTGATTTCGTTTTGGACTGGAAAACCCAAGGACAAACGATACATAGACTTTTTGCATTTGTTTGGCTTTAATGTGTTTGATATAAACCTAGAGTTGAGAACCTACAGATGTGTGTGTTTGTATGAGTAATCCATCCATCCATCCATCCATCCATTTTCCAAACCGCTTATCCTACTGGGTCGCGGGGGGTCCGGAGCCTATCCCGGAAGCAATGGGCACGAGGCAAGGAACAACCCAGGATGTGGGACCAGCCCATCGCAGGGCACACTCACACACCATTCACTCTTACACATGCACACCTATGGGCAATTTAGCAACTCCAATTAGCCTCAGCATGTTTCTGGGCTGTGGGGGGAAACCGGAGTACCCGGAGGAAACCCCACGACGACATGGGGCGAACATGCAAACTCCACACACATGTGGCCCAGGCGGAGACTCGAACCTGGGTCCCAGAGGTGTGAGGCAACAGTGCTAACCACTGCAGCTCCATGCCGCCTGTTGTATGAGTAATATAATGTAAAAATTTAATTCTATTTTATGTCCTTCATAAAGTACAAAAGGCAAGCATATCATACAGGTAAAACACCCACATTTAAAAAATGTTTTCATGAAAGTCTGTAACAGTAGAGTGAAGGAACTGACCAGTGGCTGGGCTACTGATATATGGTATGATGATGACCATTGAATGTTTCTCAACTTTTTAACCCTAAAAAAACACACCACTTCCAGAGATGATGATATATATATATATATATGTATAATTTATTTAAAATGTAATGTTTCCTGGGGGCTGGGGAGGGCACCTGCAGGAGAGAGACAGATATTGATCATGTAAACATCCTTCAGCAGTGCAGTAGTCATACTTCACATTTTTTATTGGGATTGTTGGGGGGAGGGGGGGGTGGCACATGCAGCCATGGTACCTAAGCTCTGCTCAAGTGAGATCTGAGTTATAGGGAAAGGTCCATAGACCTTGTTTATATGCTGCTGTTCCACAGACTTCCAGTAGGGGCTCCATGTGAGGAAAGAACGAGGGCTATGCTCTCTCTCAAGTACACACAGAGTCACAGAGTAGGTCAAAGAAGCGAAAACAAAGTACCATACCTGAGTTGTTGTCACTGAACATGAAGCCCTGGTTTGCTCCAAACTACAGGTGAGAAAGGCCCTCCTCTAAACTGGCCTCTCTCATGCGGGATGGGGGCCGTAAGGTGGCGTGGACCTCAGGAGCAGCGTGCAGCAGTATGAGCAGCCATGCCTGTGCCAGCAGCACCACTGCCTGTACCCGGTTGTCCCATGTTGGGGACAGGCCAAGCGCCGCGTTGCCATACAGGCAGAAGGTGATCCAGGCCACCCACAGCAGGACTGAGGCCAGGCAGGTGATGAGCAGCCACGTGGTCCTGCACCTCCACCGTGGCTGCTGCCTCCACAGACTGCAGGCCGCCCCCACCAGTGCTGCTAGGAGCAGGACCAGCACATAAGTGGTGGCCAGCGCAAAGTCCAGCGGCTGGTATTCACAGGCTGGCTGGCACGTGGACATCGTGGCTAGAAGGATCCACTCCGGATCCAACACGGCCAAGGCCACCGCCAGCCCCATCAGTTGACCTGTGCTGGGGCTATGAGCACCTTGTCCCAACCGGCGCAGTCGCAGACCCTGGAACACTAGGCAGGTGTTGCAGACAGCAAGCAACACCCCCCTCAGGACACGCCGGGCGAAGCAGAGGCTCTCTTGGTGCTCAGCGATGTATCCCAGGCTGAGGCCACAGAGCCCAAATATGGCTGCGAGCAGCAGGAGTAGCGGCGCTACCCCGCTGCGCTCCTCAGCCTCTGTGATCTTCCGCAGGCGACACAGTACCACCAGGAGCAGGATCAGCGAGGCGAGGGCCGCCGCCGCTGCCGCCACCACCACCACCAAGCCCCACACCGCATCCAGCTCACACAAGGCCGTGTAGGGCCTTGTCAGGATGGAGCCGGATCCGCAAGGAGAAGCTAAGTCCCATGAAGAGCTGCCCCCCACCAGGGACAGGACGAGGAAGGTGAAGAGATTGATAGAGGGAGCCATCACTGGCAGGGAGAGAGAAAGGAATCATTTAATGGGTTGAAGAAGTATTAGTCCATTAAACGCAATGTAGCCTGCTGCTGTGCAGGACACATCACAGGCGACACGCTGAGCATGCTGACAACTGAGCAATGGACTTCTACAGTGTGAGACTACATGCACTTTCTTAAAAAGCAGTAATCAATGCCATGTCAACCAGCTGAACAACTTCACAAGCAAATCGGCACATTATATAGGCCACCATCGTTATAAAAATTAATTATTATTTAAATTCAGGGGTCTCAAACAAATTACTCTATATGGCCGGCCTATATCAGAGAAAAATTAAAACCATGTAATGTCATTCCAGTGCAATTGACACCCGCCAGTCTGCATGTTTTGCGGTCGGTAGTTTAGCATCTCCCAGCGTTTTTTTTAGTTTAACACCTTTGATCTAAGTGAAGTATACATTTTGAAGGGGAGGCCTTACCTTCACTGTCAATGTCTTTCAGCTTCACTTGCTCTTACAACACGTACGATGCACTCACGAATCGTTTGTGTTTGCTTCTCCCTTATCAAACAGATTATTTATAAGCGGTGCATCATGACGTAGTACTGCATTTTTACGTAATGGAACGCCTAACGTTCTAAATAGGGTGGGGGCAGGGAGGGGGCATTAAGTGTCATCCTTTTTGTGTTTACTTTTGAAAAATTGAGATATAACCTTTAAAAAGCACGGATATAATGTAAAAAACTTTTTATTTTTAATAAATACAAATAAAAACGAGCAAATGCATTCAATCCCATTTCTTGTAGCTAGTGCTGGAAACTTTGGTGGACACCAATAACGATATATTTTTGTCCAGTAATATTACCAATACCTATGGTTTATCCAAACCCATGCAGCGCTCTAAGAAACTCCAGCTTCTGCGATTCCCCCTGCAGACCGCTACGGCTGATACAAAGACAAATGCGCAAAAGATGCTAGTAAGATACAGAGATTGGTCATTGGTTAATATTATATAAATACGCAATTAATAATATGACAAGTGGCAGTATTGCTACACGATTAAATAAACGACAAAAACAATAATAATGACTGATAAGTCATAACGCGTTTTTTTCTTTGATGGTGATAACATGTACATGCAGTACACCGATACCGAAATAAGAGAATTAATGCTATTAGCAGAAAATTATTACTGGAGACATAATTGTTAGGACACCCTCGGCAGGGAAACGCGGACCCAGGAATGCGGAACAGAGCGATCTTTATTAGATCGAGCAGGTAACAGGCTTTCAATGGGCCAGGCAAGAAGAATGGTCGGGGACAGAAGGTAGATTCGGTAGCCGGGGAGATCCAGTCCAACAGGCAGGCACAGGACACGGAGACGAAGGGAAGGGGAGACGAGAGATCCTGGGGCTGGCAGGGAAGGCAGGACGGGAGGTTCAGGGACGAGGGCTGCTCTGGGAAAGATAATAAGATAATAAGATTCTATTTGTTCTGCCTGCCAATTTTTATATTAGATGAAACTAAAAATTGAGAAATATCTATATGCACAAGTAGTTTTTCCTGATAAGAAGGATAATATCAAGACTGTCAGCATTTACAAATCGAATTATGACACATCTGAGTAGCCCAGACTGTCCGGAAAACAAAGCCGTACAGCATATGTGGCTGACTAATGTACATATAGTGTAATAAACTTATAATCAAATGGATTGAAAAACGCTCAATAATGGACAGGATTCAAAGGGTAAATAAGGTGCATCATGTGGAAGAGAAGTTAGGTGGCGTGGGGTGCATTGTGAGTTTCATCTGGTAGCTAGAAGGGAACAAACAGGGCTTTTGGGGGGGGGGGGGGACTTCTCCGGGGGCTACATCGCTCTACCTTAAAAAAAAATGATAAAAAAAAAATCTTTTCTCCTTACACTATAATGGCAGGTTTAGGACTAATACAGTACAGTCATAACCAGTGTCAAGGATTCTATGCATCGCTACACAGAGACAAGTCCAGATATTGAGCCCAAGGCTAAAATTGTGGTTTACTTACAAGTGCACTTTGCTGGGCAGTGGGGGTGTTTGTCCTTCTCTGCTCACATTTTCCCCTCTTATCCTGTCTTCTCCTCCGCAGCCCTTCCTCCTTCTCTCTGTTGCACCTATATTCCCTCCCCTCCAGTCATCTATGTTCTCCTTTCTCTGCGGTCTCTCCTCTTCTCCCATTCTTCAGTTATACTGTCTTCTCCGCTCTCCCTGTATCCCTCCTGTCCTCTGGTCCTGTCGTCTCTTCTCCAGTCATCCCCTGCTTCTCAGTCATCTCTGCATCTTTTCTCTCATTTGTTTGCTTATTCTTTGATTGTTTGTGTTATTTGTTAACCCACCACCCCATGCTGGATGAGTCTTGATGTTTTTTGTTCTTTTTAAAGTTAGGCTTCTTCCTTTGTTTTTGTGCCATATCTTCTGCCCTCTTCTGGTTGCGGCAGTGCATGACACGGGTGGAAAATAGGGTTTTTTACAACACACACATCAAAACCAAAAGGATCAGGATGGATCCAAAATAAACTGCAAATGACCAGGAATGAACTAAATGATGGAATAAAAACAACTAGAGAACTATATACATACATACAGCTATAATGAACCATGAAACAACAGAAGCAGAACAGGCACTTAAATACACAGCTAACAAGACACAATGCAGGACAGTGAGAATCATAACCAATAACAAGGACTGAGGGCAACCCAGGAACAGCACTGGTGAAATCAAAGTGACCTTTCAGCCACATGGTCAGCTCTGCATCGCCCTCTGCTGTTTGCATTAGAAGCTGCTTGAAATTCCCACTCTCCTTACCAACACCTCGAAAAGCCAGGCCTTGCCGTGCCAAGTACTTAACTTCAGAAGATTTTTCCTCACTTGCTGCTGCTCTTTCCAGCTCATCTGAAGGTTGAATATTAACAGGATTGATCTTCTGAATCCATGTCATCAGTGCTAATCTGTGGCACTGCCTGTCTTTATGTGCACTGAATTTCCCCAGTGCCTTTTCCAGTTTCACATGCCAGTCTTCACAAGAGCTGAATGTGTCTTTCATGCCAGTTTAGACATTTGTGTTACAAATTATTTTGCACAGTAGAAACAAAGAACCCCCCTTAAGACGAGGGGGGGCTGTAAGGGAGCCCAGTGTGATCTTTAAACCATTTCTCCTGAAAGCAGGGTCTCCTGTTTGATAGACGTGACATTTACATTTGGCTGATTTGGTGAAGGTCCAAGCTCCTCCCCCCTCCTCCCTAATACACCTTCATCTTCACCTGCCTGTCTGCTCTCTCTCTCTCTCTCTCTCTCTGCCATTGACTCACACTCAGTCTCCCTGATTAAATGCTGTATCTGAAATACACACCACTGGCCAAACTAAGAAGCATATTAAACTAACATCAGGATCAGGCTGCTGTGACGTCATTATTCACTCTTAACCATCAATATTTGCTCCTTTTCTCACTCCCCTCCATGTCGCCTGCATTCTCTGCCGTCAGCAGCCTCTTGCTGTCTTTCCCTCTTCATCTTTACTCTCAGCACAGCAGAGTTTACATGAAAGCAGTTATCAGTAAACAAGTGGTGCTTCTTGGCATGATGCTCAGGAATGGATTTCTAAGGATTTGTTACCTGAATGGGATGATTAATATAAGAAGAACCTTTGACTCACATACTGTATACGTCTATCATCTGACTGGCACTAATTATCTCACAGTCTCTACTTTCCTGCTTTTCTGTGGTTGCCCAAAAACTCACGATTGTCACATTTCCTCTTCATGATGACAAGCTACTCACTGTGAATAAATGCTGACTGTAATAAAACTATTTGCATTTAAATCATACATTAATGACACAAAATACTTACTATTACTTACTTACTTATTTTGCACAGTAGAAACAAAGAACCCCCTTTGGGGGGGGGGGGGGGGCAAAGTGAAAGTGATGTGGAAAATCGCCTCTTACCACTGAAAGACATGGGGATGGGTGGTGCTAATAATGGTACTGCAGCCAGCCAGTAGGGGGCGCTTGACATTTAGTGTTTTCACCTTTTAGAGATATTATGGTCTCCATGTGTTTTGCAGTCAATGCTTTGATCACAGAATAAATCTTAAAGAAGTGAGCACTTTTGTCATGCTTTAGTAAGATTAGTAACACACTGCTTCAGATTTCAGTGACCTGATCTCTGCTTGAGAGCCTGAGATGGACCTCAAAGGTTTAAATATACATTTGCTGATAAATGAAATGCTATGTGGCCCAGTGGGTGGCGCTGTCTGGGGATTTGAACCCCCATTACTGCATGTTCGTACCTTGTTTGTGCTGGTTTGCCTGCTGTTTCTGCCGCAGGTGAAAAAGCATACAGGCAGCTGAACCGGTGTCTCTAAACAAGCCATTGTGGGTGCAGGTCATAAGGCGATTTCCTACTGCACGAACTTGGCCCAATTGAAGGTCTTAGGAGGTAGTTCCTGAACCATTTTTTAGTTCCAAAAAGAACATACTTTTTTCTCGACCAAGACTTACTGGGTGGGGCTTATAGTGATAAACTTTTCCTATTGGTTGACCACAAGCCCCAGCGCCAACTTGAAAGTTTCATGGAAATGCAGGAAAAGAAAAGTGGAGCAAAAATTGAGCAGATGTAATTTTTTGTAGCTCAGTTATACTAAAGGCATCAATGAGTAACTTTTTTGCTTCTGTCCCCATAGTTCTGCATCTGAAAATGCGATTGATAATGATTAGCGTAATGAAGAAGTGTATATTATGGACACTGGACTGGAGCATTGTCAGATAACCTCTCAGTTATCCTTGTGTGACAAATATACACAGTCACATACTGAGATTATATTAGATGATGTGGTCTTGAGAGTGGGGCGGCATGGTGGTGCAGTGTTGCCTCACACCTCTGGGACCCGGGTTCGAGTCTCCGCCTGGGTCACATGTGTGCAGAGTTTGCATGTTCTCCCCATGTCGTCGTGGGGTTTCCTCCGGGTACTCCGGTTTCCTCCCACAGTCCAAAACTATGCTTAGGCTAATTGGACTTGCTAAATTGCCTGTAGGTGTGCATGTGTGAATGCATGGTGTGTGAGTGTGCCCTGCGATGGGCTGGTCCCACATCCCGAGTTGTTCCCTGCCTCGTGCCCATTGCTTCCGGGATAGGCTCCGGACCCCCCACGACCCAGTAGGATAAGCGGTTTGGAAAATGGATGGATAATAATAATAATAATAACAAATAATGATGATAATAATAATTGCACTATGTCCAATGACTGCCAGTTACTGTAAACAGTAAAGTACACGTAACTGGACATGTCTGTATTATTTTGGTTTATACTTATTAATCCATTAATTCTAACTTTTGTACTTTAAATGGACAGAGTACAGTTATTATTATTAGCAAAAGTATTGTGAGGGAACGCAAAACTATTGAGAGAAACACAAAACAATTAAAAATATATTTTCTCACCCTGACATCTAAGGGACTCCATATACTGCAGATGATCTATAAAAAAAATCACAAATACATCACTATCAACAAATATGTGGTTTTATTTATGATGTATGAAATCAAAATTATTGGGATGCAAAAGAAAATGGCTCTTCGCAATTTTCTTTTAAACCGTAATCATAGGCTAATTGATTAAACATAAGTATTGATTTTGTTTTTGAAAGATCACTTTATTATGGAAGGCCATTTGGGACTTAACGTCTACTTTGACGCCCATGTCAACACGTCAAACAAATTACGTCTTAACACGTATATTATTTACGTGTTAAGCCATTCGGACATCTTAACACGTCTTAAAACTGCATGTTAATGTGGCCAATTTGAACCTCTAAAGACGTTTGTACCTTTAATGCATCTATGCTATTGGTTGGCATAAACGTACACACCCCTTTTGACGTAAGGGCTATACGTATGCAGTACGTGCCCTGTACGTTGTAGTCACGTGGTCTCTACGTTCAGCCATGTGAGTCCTACGTTGTTAATACTTATAGGCAACATATGTATTACGTGTCAAATGTGACTGTGATGTTGTTTTCAGCACAGTCCATTTGTTGGAGGGGTGAATCACGGGTTTATTTAAACTGGCAGAACAGTTATCTTTAAATCTTTACAAAGTATAACTGGCAGTTTTAACATTTAATGAAACTGGAGCAAAAATGGTAATTCTGGCTAATACTGATTTAATTGCATTTCCACAGAATGCAGGACATAATTTAGGGTGCCAAACAAAACAGCGGAACTGCAGTATAGCCAATTATTTGTTTCAGTAGTTTTATAACAACTCGAACATAAAATGTTTGTTTTTCTTAGATAAAAGTCCAGTTGAAACAGACTTTATTTTTAAAAGTTAGATTGGATTTAAGAGATGGAACATGTTGCTTGTGTTAATACTGCTTTGATTTTGAGGATGAAGTCTGAAGTGTAGGTGACGTGTAACAGGTTGTTATTTTACTTTTAATTTATAATTATACAAGATTCTGTTTTCCTTCTTCTGTCTAACCTGATGGGTACAATATCCTTTAAACTTCTCCTATGATGCTTTTGTCCTGCATCGCCCCTCCCTCTGTCTTTTCCCCTTTATAAGGGTCCCGACCTCATTTCCTCTTCCCTTTGGTGTATTGCACACGTGGGAAGAGGTGAGGATCTAGTGGCAGGGTCCCCCGAGTTAGTAAATCAATTGTATAATTATGACCCATATATTATATATTATATTTGATTTATTATTCATCATAAGCAGGGGATAGAAAACACGTCTATACATAAGTATATACATTGTTTTACTTTGTGCAGAGAGAGCGAGAGGGCCAGAGCATATGAAGTTTACCCCTTTCCTTATTGTTCCCAACAGGTTCAATAAAATCCGCGAACGACAACGGCGTCTGTAATATCCCTTCCTCCTGCACCCCACACACACCTGATAACACCCCAAAACACAATGCAGAGTATAGGCAGGGAATGACCGGTTACATAGGTACACTAGTGCGGCTTGTAAATATGCCCTTAATTTATGCCTGAATATCCCTCCCATATAGTGGCTGACCACATATCATGTGAAAGACCCGGAGAGAGTGAGTGTATATATATATATATGCATGATGTGCATGTGAGAGACAACATCGGAAGTCCGGTTCAGTTCCTCAGAGGCACTACTATGGAGGCGCTTACAGTAATAAACTTGCTGACCGCAAAAACTGGCACTATGATGGAAGTTATGCAGATGTGCAGAGTAGATGGAATAATTTTTGTACCTCCATAAGATTGTATGCCTTTTGCCTGTGTCTCCAGCCAGTGCCGGGGGTGAAACGCGCCTGCAATTATCAGCGGGATAACATTATCGTTCTTTTTATTCTGTGGAAAATGAAAGACCGATTTGCTGGCCAGATTTATTTATGAATCATAAACATGTTGTGGGCTATATAAGTAAAGTCAGGGCTCTCAAGTCTTATGCATTGACTGTGAGACACTTGCATTTCAACCAGTTCACATGCTCACGCGCCGCGCCTTATGTTTGTCAAGCTGAGAAGTAAGGGTTAGGGTTATAATTATCAATAAATAATGTACTTCCCTGTGAAATAATGATGCTGGATGTTTATTTGCATATCATGATATGGTGCAGCCTTTTAATAGGTTTCTGTTTTTCTGTTAATCCTTCATGGTGTTGAATAAGTCAGCAAGCATAAGTGTAAGGCTAGTGAGTGACTGGTGTTTTCGGGGGAGACTCCCTAGAGCTGGAGAGAAATACCTTAAGGCACGGGATGAAAAATCCCAAATCTTCCAGGAAAAATGTCAGCATTATATGTATTTGCCACACAGAACAGAACAAAAAATTCCTTAGGGAATCACACACCTACCATAGTCACTATACTACTCAGAACGCCTGGCAGCCACCAAATCAAACATAGGAAAAGGAAAATTTATAGCTTTAGAATGTGGTAGAGACTAATATCCATAACGTACCATCCTAGAACACACTGTGTTCTAAAATTTAAGCCTAATTAAAATCTGAATATTAAATGAGGAAAATAATTTGATTTGTTCTTCTATCCCAAGTTGTGGTCTAAAAGCAATAAGACCACCATCCATTATATCTGCTTTGGGGAAAATGCACTCCTGTAGCCACTAGGGGAGCTCTCACCTCTTCTGGGCCCAGCTAAATAATTATGTTACGCATTCTAACAAGCTTTATTATCTGTGTCAATAAGCCCTGCTTTTACACTAACACTCCTGCTGAGAGGCTAGTTTGATTACCAGTCTTGCCCTTGTCATTAGGAACACATGAGAATTTGCGCAGTGCTGTTTCACAGTGGATTCTCACTGGTTTTCCCCAAGACTGGTACGATACATTTTATTCAGTTTCATACCACAGGTTATTGTAAGAAGGATCAATTGGTTTACTTTTATACTGGTGCAAGGAAACTATTATTATGATGGTTGGTTATCAAACACAGTAGCTGGCTACCTCAGACATAAGACGCCCATTACGTACCTGTGTATCACCTATATGGGCTTGGAATCTGTATATCAATTGAAATAATTATTCATAGCCCAGATAGCATCATGTTATTGTTTCAGTGTTGAAGTATAGTTAAATGCATTGAATTATGCTCAGTGATAAATTATCAGCATTGAAACTGAATTGATTTTTGGTCAGATGTTCAATATTGAAAAATTAATGGTGGCGAAACCTTGATATAAAGTGACTTTTTCAACATTGAAAATAAGATGCTGAGTTAACATCAATATTATTGAAAATAAAAATGGAAAAATGAATTTATGGGGGGCGGCATGATGGTGCAGTGGTCAGCACTGTTGCCTCACACCTCTGGGACCCAGGTTTGAGTCTCTGCCTGGGTAGCATGTGTGGAGTTTGCATGTTCTCCCCATGTCGTCGTGAGGTTTCCTCCGGGAACTCTGGTTTCCCCCCACAGTCAAAAAACATGCTGAGGCTAATTGCAGTTGCTAAATTGCCCGTAGGTGTGTGTGTGAGAGTCACTGGTGTGTGAGTGTGCCCTGCAATGGGCTGGCCCCCCATCCTGGGTTGTTCCCTGCCTCGTGCCCATTGCTTCCAGGATAGGCTCCGGACCCCCCCGCGACCCAGTAGGATAAGCGGTTTGGAAAATGGATGGATGGATGGATGTGCACCAAAGCACACACTTTTTTTTCTGGTGGCTTAAACACATTTTTGTAACTACTGGCTATTTTGCAAAAACTCTGCACACAAATAAAAAAACCACCAAATCAGCAAAACATTGTAGGTCTCTTGCAAAAGCTAATAAATCTTGCTTAACTCTTCAAACCTTTGGAAAAATTGTATTTTTGTACCAATCAGTTAACACAAACCATCATCTTAATAAGCACACAATGCACCAACTACACACTGATGGTAGGAATGGAAAACACATCTGGCTTTTGCTTTCTCTGTGCACGAGGTATGTCAATTTGAGGTCATACTTTTGTCATAAATAGTTCTGTAAACACAATTCAAGATTCAAATTTCAAGTATGAATGTTTATTCACATGCATCAAAAGAAACATAAGACAACATACAATTTCACTGAGAGAGAGAAAAAAAATCATTCTTGTCGTCTCTTTGCGTCCGGCCACAGAATTTCATCAACATCACATGCAATGCTTTCTAGTCCAAGGCACCGGGGAAACTCTCCTGGAGTGCCTTATCCTGGCCTGACATGATGCCTGGTCAATATCCTCGCATGCCTCCTCCATTGCCTGTAAAAGAGCCATGCGTTGATGGGGATGACGATCATAGACCTTCCAGCACCAGGCAGAGAAGAATTCTTCAATCGGATTCAAGAATGGAGAGTAAGGCGGGAGGTTGAGTACAGTGAAGAGTGGGCGACTGTAAACCAGTTGCGAACTAAAGCAGTCCTATGGAAACTAATATTGTCCCATATGATGACATAACTGGTCTATGAACATTAGTGAGCATATGAGAGATGCAGAGATGCTCACATTGTTCATGTTTTGGGAGTTGGTGTCATCCTCTATTATACGCTGCTGTATTTCTCGTAGCCTAATGGATTTATTTGTGATCACCATATTAACTATATGGGTCTCTCGTTCTTCAGTGAACATTCTTCCTCTGCCCCCAGATTCTGGATGTCTAGCAGGTCTGTAGAGTAACCTTTTCAGTTTTTACCTGTACAGCATTGTTGTGTTTCTCATTAGAGTATAGTACTATTACAAAACGTACTGTGAAGTAACTGTACTAACCGATTCTCATTTGGAACCGTCCTTATGATGCCTGCTACAGCGTAGCGGCTCAGGTCAGACTGAACCCGTTGGCCAGCTTCCCTCAGGGTCATTCCATGGTTGATCACATGATCCACTGTTGTAGCTCTGATGACATCAGTTATTATATTTCTTCTTACCCTTCCTCCTTCCTCTTCACCTCCTCATCCTCTAAATTCACCTCCTAGTCTTCATCCTCTTCCGCGCCCTTCTCTAATTCTCACTCTTCTCAGTCTTCCTTCTCCCTCCATTGTTCTCCACACTGAAAGCTTACTGTACCTGTGGCTTATTTATAGCGCTCATGCTGATTGCTAATTATCTAAAACCGTTTTCACATGTGACAGTGTGGCCAGACAGTTGGCAAAATAGTGTAAACAATAGCCGTCAAATGTGTATAGTTTTACTAGGAGTGTGTTGGTCATTTGGAAATTGTGTGTAAAACAGTGAGTTGTGTTTACAGTTCCGCAAAAAGAGTGCTGTGCAGTGGATTGTATTTACACATTTGCAAATTGTGTGTTACAAAAGTGCCAACTGAGTGCAAAACAGTGAGTAATTTTGCTATAACTATTAATAGTTTTATAAGAATCATTTTTAGTGTTTAAACATTCAGAAAAACTGTAAAAAAATTAAACGGGGGTGACTGTCCATTAAGCAAATCTGCAATCCTATTACACGTAGCATGACACAGTACTGTTTTTGACTTTTTCTTTTAATTCACCGCGATTGTGATGAATGGGGCAAGAGAACAAAAACCACAGAAATGGCTCTTTGCATGCTAGCCAATGACTACGCGAGATGGTATAGTCGCTATGGTTTAACTAGAGAAGGCTTGGAGGAAAATGCTGTGGAAAACTGATTATTTTGTGTCTTCTCTATGCCTGGGCTCTCTAGGAAAAGCATAGAGAACATATGTATCTTTACAATTGTGGAGATTTCTGTGGGGTGCACATATATAATATATATCAAATTTATATTATATAGATTATATCTAAGCATCATTCATACTCGAGTGAGAAGACAATTATAAATCCATGTTATGAAAAGGTTTCTGTGTCGGAAAGGTACAGAAAGAGCCTAACGCAGGTTTACAGGAAACAAAGGTGTGGTGTAGAACACAAGGACATGGACAGAGAAAGGCAATGGCACAACCCCTCAATATGATCAATTCATCTACTCTGTGTCGTCCTCCCAGCTGTCAAAGTAATTGTCAGCAAATGATGTACTTGACACGTGCATTATTTACGTGTCAAGCCGTTCGGACGTTTTAACATGTCTTAAAACTACGTGTTAACGCAGCCAATCTGAACGTCTTAACACGTTTAAAATTGGGAGCTACCACTTTATCGGTTTTGAGGGGAAGCCCTGCAGACAGTCATTGCAAGAAGAGAAAAATGTTCCTCGGTCACTAGATAATGACCTCAGGTGGCTGATTGACTGTCAGTGCCTGATCTGTTCCATGTTTTTACAGTTTTTTATTAGATTTGTTTAAAATACGTGGGGAAAAATTTAACAATGCAGTCACAGAATAATTATTTTGCATTTTAAAATAGTTTAATACTGCAGCACAGGAACAATACATGCAAAAGTATGGCAAGGCGTTTTAACATTTAATCGCTAGACTGGATATGTATTGCAGATATCTATCTTCCTAGTCAAAGAGAGCATTTCAGATATCCACAATGACATTCTTCCTATCCACAATTGTCATTTCAGATATCTAGAATGGCTATGCGACGTACATCCGGTAAAATATAAGGCAGCTAAATTATTGATGCCATTCATACTGTTGCTATGACCGTTCACTATAAACTCCTTATTACAAATAAATGAATAACTACATACGTTTCTTTGCTGAATATATAGTTTTTGCTGTTAATGCAGAACAGAAAGTGATCAAAATGATAAGTTTAGCTCATCTGCACTGTTCAGCACAATGACAAACACCAGTGCAATTAAATCAATATTAGCCAGATGTACCATTTTTGCTCCAGTTTCATTAAATGTTAAAACTGCCAGTTATACTTTGTAAAGATTTAAAGATAACTGTTCTGCCAGTTTAAATAAACCTGTGATTCACCCCTCCAACAAATGGACTATGCTGAAAACAACATCACAGTCACGTTTGACACGTAATACATATGTTGCCTATACGTATTAACAACGTAGGACTCACATGGCTGAACGTAGAGACCACGTGACTACAACGTACAGGGCACGTACTGCATACGTATAGCCCTTACGTCAAAAGGGGTGTGTACGTTTATGCCAACCAATAGCATAGATGCATTAAAGGTACAAACGTCTTTAGAGGTTCAAATTGGCCACATTAACATGCAGTTTTAAGACGTGTTAAGATGTCCGAATGGCTTAACACGTAAATAATATACGTGTTAAGACGTAATTTGTTTGACGTGTTGACATGGGCGTCAAAGTAGACGTTAAGTCCCAAATGGCCTTCCATAACAAAGTGGTCTTTCAAAATAAAATCAATACTTATGTTTAATCAATGAGCCTATGATTACGGTTTAAAAGAAAATTGCGAAGAGCCATTTTCTTTTGCATCCCAATAATTTTGATTTCATACATCATAAATAAAACCACATATTTGTTGATAGTGATGTATTTGTGATTTTTTTCTATAGATCATGCAGTATAAGGAGTCCCTTAGATGTCAGGGTGAGAAAATATATTTTTAATTGTTTTGTTTTTCCTCTCAATACTTTTCCTAATAATAATAACTGTACTCTGTCCATTTAAAGTACAAAAGTTAGAATTAATGGATTAATAAGTATAAACCAAAATAATACAGACATGTCCAGTTACGTGTACTTTACTGTTTACAGTAACTGGCAGTCATTGGACATAGTGCAATTATTATTATCATCGTTATTTGTTATTATTATTATCCATCCATTTTCCAAACCGCTTATCCTACTGGGTCGTGGGGGGTCCGGAGCCTATCCCGGAAGCAATGGGCACGAGGCAGGGAACAACCCGGGATGTGGGACCAGCCCATCGCAGGGCACACTCACACACCATGCATTCACACATGCACACCTACAGGCAATTTAGCAAGTCCAATTAGCCTCAGCATATTTTTGGACTGTGGGAGGAAACCGGAGTACCCGGAGGAAACCCCACGACGACATGGGGAGAACATGCAAACTCTGCACACATGTGACCCAGGCGGAGACTCGAACCCGGGTCCCAGAGGTGTGAGGCAACACTGCACCACCATGCCTCCCCACTCTCAAGACCACATCATCTAATATAATCTCAATATGTGACTGTGTATATTTGTCACACAAGGATAACTGAGAGGTTATCTGACAATGCTCCAGTCCAGTGTCCATAATATACACTTCTTCATTACGCTAATCATTATCAATCGCATTTTCAGATGCAGAACTATGGGGACAGAAGCAAAAAAGTTACTCATTGATGCCTTTAGTATAACTGAGCTACAAAAAATTACATCTGCTCAATTTTTGCTCCACTTTTCTTTTCCTGCATTTCCATGAAACTTTCAAGTTGGCGCTGGGGCTTGTGGTCAACCAATAGGAAAAGTTTATCACTATAAGCCCCACCCAGTAAGTCTTGGTCGAGAAAAAAGTATGTTCTTTTTGGAACTAAAAAATGGTTCAGGAACTACCTCCTAAGACCTTCAATTGGGCCAAGTTCGTGCAGTAGGAAATCGCCTTATGACCTGCACCCACAATGGCTTGTTTAGAGACACCGGTTCAGCTGCCTGTATGCTTTTTCACCTGCGGCAGAAACAGCAGGCAAACCAGCACAAACAAGGTACGAACATGCAGTAATGGGGGTTCAAATCCCCAGACAGCGCCACCCACTGGGCCACATAGCATTTCATTTATCAGCAAATGTATATTTAAACCTTTGAGGTCCATCTCAGGCTCTTTGCAAGCAGAGATCAGGTCACTGAAATCTGAAGCAGTGTGTTACTAATCTTACTAAAGCATGACAGAAGTGCTCACTTCTTTAATATTTATTCTGTGATCAAAGCATTGACTGCAAAAAACAAGGAGACCATAACATCTCTAATAGGTGAAAACCCTAAATGTCAAGCGCCCCCTACTGGCTGGCTGCAGTACCATTATTAGCACCACCCATCCCCATGTCTTTCAGTGGTAAGAGGCGATTTTCCACATCACTTTCACTTTGCCCCCCCCCCCCCTTAAAGGGGGTTCTTTGTTTCTACTGTGCAAAATAAGTAAGTAAGTAATACTTTAAGGTATTTTGTGTCATTAATGTATGATTTAAATGCAGGTAGTTTTATTACAGTCAGCTTTTATTCACAGTGAGTAGCTTGTCATCATGAAGAGGAAGTGTGACAATCGTGAGTTTTTGGGCAACCACAGAAAAGCAGGAAAGTACAGACAGTGAGATAATTAGTGCCAGTCAGATGATAGACGTATACAGTATGTGAGTCAAGGGTTCTTCATATATTAATCATTCCCATTCAGATAACAAATCCTGAGAGATCCATTCCTGAGCATCATGGCAAGAAACACCACTTGTTTACTGATAACTGCTTTCATGCAAATTCTGCTGTGCTGAGAGTAAAGATGAAGAGGGAGAGACAGCAAGAGGCTGCTGACGGCAGAAAATGCAGGTGACATGGAGGGGAGTGAGAAAAGGAGCAAATATTGATGGTTAAGAGTGAATAATGACGTCACAGCAGCCTGATCCTGATGTTAGTTTAATATGTTTCTTAGTTTGGCCTGTGGTGTGTATTTCAGATACAGCATTTAATCAGGGAGACTGAGTGTGAGTCAATGACAGAGAGAGAGAGAGAGAGAGAGAGAGAGAGAGAGAGAGAGAGAGAGAGCAGACAGGCAGATGAAGATGAAGGTGTATTAGGGAGGAGGGGGGGAGGAGCTTGGACCTTCACCAAATCAGCCAAATGTAAATGTCACGTCTATCAAACAGGAGACCCTGCTTTCAGGAGAAATGGTTTAAAGATCACACTGGGCTCCCTTTCAGCCCCCCCTCGTCTTAAGGGGGGTTCTTTGTTTCTACTGTGCAAAATAATTTGTAACACAAATGTCTAAACTGGCATGAAAGACACATTCAGCTCTTGTGAAGACTGGCATGTGAAACTGGAAAAGGCACTGGGGAAATTCAGTGCACATAAAGACAGGCAGTGCCACAGATTAGCACTGATGACATGGATTCAGAAGATCAATCCTGTTAATATTCAACCTTCAGATGAGCTGGAAAGAGCAGCAGCAAGTGAGGAAAAATCTTCTGAAGTTAAGTACTTGGCACGGCAAGGCCTGGCTTTTCGAGGTGTTGGTAAGGAGAGTGGGAATTTCAAGCAGCTTCTAATGCAAACAGCAGAGGGCGATGCAGAGCTGACCATGTGGCTGAAAGGTCACTTTGATTTCACCAGTGCTGTTTAACTGTAACACCTGTTCCTGGATTGCCCTCAGTCCTTGTTATTGGTTATGATTCTCACTGTCCTGCATTGTGTCTTGTTAGCTGTGTATTTAAGTGCCTGTTCTGCTTCTGTTCTTTGATGGTTCATTATAGCTGTATGTTGTATGTATGTATATAGTTCTCTAGTTGTGTTTATTCCATCATTTAGTTCATTCCTGGTCATTTGCTGTTTATTTTGGATCCATCCTGATCCTTTTGGTTTTGATGTGTGTGTTGTAATAAACCCTATTTTTCTAGCCGTGTCATGCACTGCCGCAACCAGAAGAGGGCAGAAGATATGGCACAAAAACAAAGGAAGAAGCCTAACTTTAAAAAGAACAAAAAACATCAAGACTCATCCAGCATGGGGTGGTGGGTTAACGAATAACACAAACAATCAAAGAATAAGCAAACAAATGAGAGAAAAGATGCAGAGATGACTGAGAAGCAGGGGGTGACTGGAGAAGAGATGACAGGAGCAGAAGACAGGAGGGATACAGGAAGAGCGGAGAAGACAGTATAACTGAAGAATGGGAGAAGAGGAGAGACCGCAGAGGAAGGAGAACATAGATGACTGGAGGGGAGGGAATATAGGTGCAACAGAGAGAAGGAGGAAGGGCTGCGGAGGAGAAGACAGGATAAGAGGGGAAAATGTGAGCAGAGAAGGACAAACACCCCCACTGCCCACCAAAGTGCACTTGTAAGTAAACCATAATTTTAGCCTTGGGCTCAATATCTGGACTTGTCTCTGTGTAGCGATGCATAGAATCCTTGACACTGGTTATGACTGTACTGTATTAGTCCTAAACCTGCCATTATAGTGTAAGGAGAAAAGATTTTTTTTTAAATAAATCATTTTAAAAAAAGGTAGAGCGATGTAGCCCCCGGAGAAGTCCCCCCCCCCCCAAAAGCCCTGTTTGTTCCCTTCTAGCTACCAGATGAAACTCACAATGCACCCCAACGCCACCTAACTTCTCTTCCACATGATGCACCTTATTTACCCTCTGAATCCTGTCTATTATTGAGCGTTTTTCTATCCATTTGATTATAAGCTTATTACACTGCATGTACATTAGTCAGCCACATATGCTGTACGGCTTTGTTTTCCGGACAGTCTGGGCTACTCAGATATGTAATAATTCGATTTGTAAATGCTGACAGTCTTGATATTATCCTTCTTATCAGGAAAAACTACTTCTGCATATAGATATTTCTCAATTTTTAGTCTCATCTAATATAAAAATTGGCAGGTAGTACAAATATAACCTTATAAATGCTGAGATTAGGGTATCTGCGATGCAGGAATGCAGGGGTTTCATTGGGGACCTTTCTATGGCTTAGTACTGTGAAGGAATACATGGTTAGTGCCAGGCGCAAATGAATATCTTTGATTTTGCATCCATGTGGTAACTTGTTGAAGTTGTCTGATAGTCAGTAATACATGGTTTAATTATTATGATTGTTTATTTATTACTTTATAACATCTAAAAGAAATTGAAATAGGAAAGCTTATTTTAATTTATGGTCCACTGGATAAACATAGACATTACAGACGGTTTTAGAGTCTAATGCTGAATGTTTTTTGCGATCATTTTTCTGCCTGCATATGCTGTGATTGGTGCAGTGAAATTTGAGAATGTGTTTGTGGTCAGTATCATAGCCTCAGACAACAAACCAATGCTGTAGTGTGTCACTGTGTTTACATGTGAGAGGGGTTCCAGTTACATAATGAACTCGTTCAAATTGTTTTGACGGAGCTCGACAAACTTAAAAAATAAATGCTGGTTTTATCAAAAACTATGTCATATAGCTATATTCCAGATTTATTACAGCCAAACACATCTCGGAGCTCCGAGGAACCTCCTTCTCCCTACATTTCCCTCCTTCACACTCTTCCCTCAAATACTGTTACATTTGTCTTTTTTCCACACTCACACCCTATCTTGATCATACTCTGACTACATGGCATCCATATGCAGGGCAAACTATTTTACAGTCTTATCTAGTATAATAGGACATAAACATTGAATTTGATAGTTATCTTTTATTTACACATTAGAACACAACGCATGAACATGAAGGGATCGTTTGCATTTGCAACCAACACCTCCGCAAACCCCCCTGCGGAATACTGGCCGCGGACAGGGGTGGGAATCCCCAAGCTGGAAGACTGTACTGCGTCATGTTAACATTAGCTAGCTAGTTAGCATGGATACAGAGTGCACCGGACTACAACTATAAAGGACGTAAGGTGTGTGATATAGTAAAACACTTACTAACTGGTAATGCACGTTAGCATTACGTTAAATGACAACTTTACCTGTTACTTACCAGAATAGCCTCCTACACGTGCGACGAATGACAGCAGGCAGAAGGCTGCGCGTTTTTCAGAAACACACCAGAGTTAAACTTACGCCGCGTTATTTACCGGCACTTCTAACACCAACATTTGCAGCCGTTAACTCATATGTGGTAGTAACACTGAAATTACTTTCTCTGCGTCAAAATAAGGCAACACTGTGATTTTGATACTTTATCATTTATACTTAACCGTACCTTCCTCCCATTCCTCCGTCTCTGCTTATTGACATTTAGGAGAGTCTCAGATATAAATTAACGATTCGAAATTATCAAACAAAGACAGACACAACACTGAAAAGATGACAAAGACACAGTTTGAAAAGTAAATATGTTTTATTGCAAATCTCTTATCTTAACATAGCCTACCTTATCATATGTTAACTTAGCCTATCATATTTTATCTTAACCTATCTTGTCATATCTTAACTTAACCTATCTTATTATATTTTAACTTAGGTTAAGTTATATGATAAGATAGGCTATCTTATCTTATTATATTTCAACTTAGCTTATATTAATATATTTCGTCTTAGCCTATCTTATATTTTAACTCAGCATATCTTATCCTATCGTATCTTATAGCTACATTAACACTTAAACAGTATCTCTTTCCGTTGGGTCCCGCGGGATCCCAGTCCCAATGCAGGGCTCTAACACGGGTATTCTAAGAAAAAGAAAATAAACACTTTACTAAACTTTACTTAAAGCAGTCATATAACTGCATTATACATACCCAATTAATGCCTTATAAATCATTTATAAAAGTATAAAAAACACGGCTGTAAATACTTCTACAAAGGCATAACATATTATAGCTATCTTGATAATGCATTATGAATGCTCTGATCTATATATACACAATAAATATCTTCATAATACATTATATCGGCCATTAATCCATAATAAACATGGCTATAATGTGTTATGCTTTTTTTTCTTCAATATTTATACCCATGTCTATAATATATTTATGGATGCATTACAGTGCATTGTGAAGGTGTCAATAATGCAGTTATATTACTGCTTTAAGTCATTTGTAAACCTGAATTCACAACCTTATAATTACTGCCTCTTGCTACTTCTTCTGAAGGGCAGGGGACAGCAGAAGAAGCACCACTTCATCTTCTTCTTCTTCTTCTTGTGGCTCTTCTCAGTATCATCTTCAGAAAGATCTTCGGCATTCACATGGAATGATACTTCTTCTTCACTGTAGATCTTCTCGGCAGCATCAGCATCTTCTTTTGTTTTATCTGTCTTCATCACTTCAGTCTCGTCCTCTTCCTCAGGTCCTTCTTCTGGTATAGTCAGTAGCTGTGATCTGTCTTCAGATGCCACCATACACTGAAACCTGACCAGTGTGGTAGCATCAGCATCTTCTGCCTGCTGGAATACCACATCAGCTTCTTCATTTTCCTCAGGTCCATCTTCCTGTAAAGTCTGCACCCATATTCTGGCTACATATGCCGCCATGCACTGCCAACTGTCCACTGTAGCAGCATCAGTGTCTTCTGCTTCCTGAAGCTCCTCATCTGTTTCTTCATCTTCCTCAAGGTCTTCCTCCTGGATGGGTTCTAGCCAAGTTCTGCCTACTTGTGACACCACATATTCCACAGCATTCCCTGTACTTTTCCCTCCTCCTCCCTTAACCTCCTCCACATTCACTCCCACCTCACATACATTCTCCTCACCTCCATTTAGCATATCCATCATACTAATACCAGCCTCTGTCCCCTCCATCACAACCCTGGAGGCCTTCCCCTCAAATGTTCCCCACTCTGGTACCTCCACATATTCCTCACTACTCTGCCCCCTTACCTCACCCTCCCCCCGGCTTGTCCGGTCCTTCCTGACTTTCTTTTTTTTGTTAAGGTAGCAAGTTTTATAAATTTCCCAGTCTTCAGATGAAAGGCCGTAATTACTCTGAAGACTTTGAGATGAAATACTAGTGCTGGCTAGCAGTCCATCCTTTCCCACACTCTCCCCTCCCTTACCCAAATCAGTAGACCCCCCCAATCCCCCCTTAACCCCCCCAGCCTAGACAGTGGGGAGTGTCACTGGTGAGAACTCCTCCACACCTTCTCCCCAGTTGATCACTTCATCCCACAGGTTCCAGGCTTCCCAGTGTTGGGTGTTGGTCCATCGGTCAGCTCTCTCAATTCGCTCTCTGGGGAATAAATGAGAGATTAACCAGCACTTAAGAGAGATAATAAAATAAAGAGCTGGAAATTCTTCAACCATACAGAAAATACAATTGTTATAATTATTATAATAAATAATTACAGGGTTCACATATATAAAAAAGAAAGAATAAAAGAAACAGCGAGCAAGATTGCAAAAAAAATCTACTGTAAAATGCACGATACTGTAAGTGCAATAGCATATTAAACAGTAATGTCACCAAATTATAACTAGAATCAAATACGAAACAACTGTGCTCCACATCAAATGAATACCCAGATGAATACTACCAAGAACTGAGTTAACACTAACCAAGCTAAGAATATTTGAAAGTGTTAATCCTGTGTAACAATGTAAAGAGATGTAATGATAAACTTAGAAGCATCTAGCCTACTCCGAAAGTAATGGCCCAATTTTTTTTAACAATTTACCTACCACCCTGTACAGTAAGGGGTCCCAACTTCCGGTCGGTGTTCCGGTACCGTCCGCGCGGAGTATTGCACCGGGCGGCAGACAACCGGGGGTAGAGGAGCCAGCCGTCCCGTTTATTAGGGGATCGCACCGTTTTGGAAAGAAAACTGCCCGTATTGATGTACGGAAATACGCCATTAGCCCCGCATGTCCGTATACACCGTCAATCTCCCGCCGCTCGGCGTGGGAACCCCCAAATTATACCGCCGTCTTACCCATCCGTGACACTTTTCTACGACGGAAACCGATCCGCGGACATCGAAAGGTTGGGAAGCCCTACTAAACTAGCATGTTTGAGATGAATTTACTAACCAAATAGTCTGTCATTATTTAAATATTAGCAACCACAGTAGCAATAAAAACCACTGCACTTTAAATGACGTTAAAAAATATGTAATATTAAAAATAATGTAATGTTTTTTATTGTATTATACACATTTACTATGTCATTATAGTATAAAAGGCTAAATAATCAAAGTAGCACAACATCAGTTGAAGAATTCAAAGACATTTTGGAGAGCTAACAAGCTACTCACCTCTGCGCCATTTTCACTCAGAGTTTGTTGTGCTTCAAACGGTAAAGTTTGTTTACGTTGTTTCTATGGAAACTGCTCTGACTCTCCGCTTGACCGTAATATAAAGGCATATATGCAGTAATTTTCTGATTGCAGATTTGATCCCTATGCAGTAATTGACCACTGACCTCTTGGACCCTCTGGGCTGCCTTCACCTGCATTGAGGCAGCTGTTACGTTTGCTGTCATTACATTCAGCCCAAAATATCAAAGTACAGGATTTAAGATTTGAATTAGTAACAGGACCATGGGAAACAAAACATATATGTTATTGATCCCTCGAAGAAAGTTTTCAATTTTCTCCTTCTTTCAGTTCTTAAATAACGTGTCAGTTTTTGCTCTGTTTGGTTGGGATTTACCATTTTAACATTGTAGCAGTTCCTAGGCAATACACAGACAAATTCTTTTTTTTAGGATGGAATTGTTATGCTGTAAACGATTACCTTCACGTTTCAACAAAGGTACTTGCTTTTGATATATAATTTTTTGTACATGTGTACTCTGGTTATACCCCTTGTACATATGGATGGCATGGAAGGACAGTCACTGCTGTCACCTATACTGTCCCTGTCTGCTTTTCTCATTTAAGTGTTGATACGGCAAAAGAAGATGGACCTTTTGTAGAAATTTCCAGCCAGAGACTTGGTTCCTATATGAAGAGAATATTTTATTTTAATTCAGGCTTGCATGTGATCTCCCCTTTACTGCACAAGGAGGGCACACACATCAACAATTAGCAATGCAGCAAAATACAGATGAACAATTTCTCACAGTTTCAGAATAAATCAGATTTCTCTGTAATTCAGAGATTGTCTAAGATCATTTTCTGCACTTGAACCTAATTTCAAGATAAATGACACCTGGGTCTATTAAAAGAAGGTGATGCTGCCTGACCCACCACCCAAGGCTGGGAGGAAAGGGAGGAATACTAGTCAAAGGAAGGAAGAAAAGCAGCCCACCCTATCTCATGGTCATGGATACAAAAGTCAGGGAGTGTTACGAAGAAGACACCACACTTAAGACCATTGGTTTTATGCACTGAATTACACCAGATAGAGTTTTTGCATTCTAGCTGTGTTACGTAACATTCCTCAGCCTTCATTTGTTTCCACAGAATGCAGGACATAATTTAGGGTGCCAAACAAGACAGCGGAACTGCAGTATAGCCAATTATTTGTTTCAGTAGTTTTATAACTACTCGAACATAAAATGTTTGTTTTTCTTAGATAAAAGTCCAGTTGAAACAGACTTTATTTTTAAATGTTAGATTGGATTTAAGAGATGGAACATGTTGCTTGTGTTAATACTGCTTTGATTTTGAGGATGAAGTCTGAAGTGTAGGTGACGTGTAACAGGTTGTTATTTTACTTTTAATTTATAATTATACAAGATTCTGTTTTCCTTCTTCTGTCTAACCTGATGGGTACAATATCCTTTAAACTTTCCCATGATGCTTTTGTCCTGCATCGCCCCTCCCTCTGTCTTTTCCCCTTTATAAGGGTCCCGACCTCATTTCCTCTTACCTTTGGTGTATTGCACACGTGGGAAGAGGTGAGGATCTAGTGGCAGGGTCCCCCGAGTTAGTAAATCAATTGTATAATTATGACCCATATATATTATATTTGATTTATTATTCATCATAAGCAGGGGATAGAAAACACGTCTATACATAAGTATATACATTGTTTTACTTTGTGCAGAGAGAGCGAGAGGGCCAGAGCATATGAAGTTTACCCCTTTCCTTATTGTTCCCAACAGTTTCAATAAAATCCAGGAACGACAACGGCGTCTGTAATATCCCTTCCTCCTGCACCCCACACACACCTGATAACACCCCAAAACACAATGCAGAGTATAGGCAGGGAATGACCGGTTACATAGGTACACTAGTGCGGCTTGTAAATATGCCCTTAATTTATGCCTGAATATCCCTCCCATATAGTGGCTGACCACATATCATGTGAAAGACCCGGAGAGAGTGAGTGTATATATATATATATATATATATGTATGATGTTCATGTGAGAGACACCATCGGAAGTCCGGTTCAGTTCCTCAGAGGCACTACTATGGAGGCGCTTACAGTAATAAACTTGCTGACCGCAAAAACTGGCACTATGATGGAAGTTATGCAGAAGTGCAGAGTAGATGGAATAATTTTTGTACCTCAATAAGATTGTATGCCTTTTGCCTGTGTCTCCAGCCAGTGCCGGGGGTGAAACGCGCCTGCAATTATCAGCGGGATAACATTATCGTTTTTTTTATTCTGTGGAAAATGAAAGACCGATTTGCTGGCCAGATTTATTTATGAATCATAAACATGTTGTGGGTTATATAAGTAAAGTCAGGGCTCTCAAGTCTTATGCATTGACTGTGAGACACTTGCATTTCAACCAGTTCACATGTTCACACACCGCACCTTATGTTTGTCAAGCTGAGAAGTAAGGGTTAGGGTTATAATTATCAATAAATAATGTACTTCCCTGTGAAACAATGATGCTGGATGTTTATTTGCATATCATGATATGGTGCAGCCTTTTAATAGGTTTCTGTTTTTCTGTTAATCCATTCATGGTGTTGAATAAGTCAGCAAGCATAAGTCTAAGGCTAGTGAGTGACTGGTGTTTTCGGGGGAGACTCCCTAGAGCTGGAGAGAAATACCTTAAGGCACGGGATGAAAAATCCCAAATCTTCCAGGAAAAATGTCAGCATTATATGTATTTGCCACACAGAACAGAACAAAAAATTCCTTAGGGAATCACTCGCCTACCATAGTCACTATACTACTCAGAACGCCTGGCAGCCACCAAATCAAACATAGGAAAAGGTCCAGATTTATAGCGTTAGAATGTGGTAGAGACTAATATCCATAACGTACCATCCTAGAACACACTGTGCTCTAAAATTTAAGCCCAATTAAAATCTGAATATTAAATGAGGAAAATAATTTGATTTGTTCTTCTATCCCAAGTTGTGGTCTAAAAGCAATAAGACCACCATCCATTATACCTGCTTTGGGGAAAATGCACTCCTGTAGCCACTAGGGGAGCTCTCACCTCTTCTGGGCCCAGCTAAATAATTATGTTACGCATTCTAACAAGCTTTATTATCTGTGTCAATAAGCCCTGCTTTTACACTAACACTCCTGCTGAGAGGCTAGTTTGATTACCAGTCTTGCCCTTGTCATTAGGAACACATGAGAATTTGCGCAGTGCTGTTTCACAGTGGATTCTCACTGGTTTTCCCCAAGACTGGTACGATACATTTTATTCAGTTTCATACCACAGGTTATTGCAAGAGGGATCAATTGGTTTACTTTTATACTGGTGCAAGGAAACTATTATTATGATGGTGGGTTATCAAACACAGTAGCTGGCTACCTCAGACATAAGACGCCCATTACGTACCTGTGTATCACCTATATGGGCTTGGAATCTGTATATCAATTGAAATAATTATTCATAGCCCAGATAGCATCATGTTATTGTTTCAGCGTTGAAGTATAGTTAAATGCATTGAATTATGGTCAGTGATAAATTATCAGCATTGAAACTGAATAGATTTTTGGTCATTTTTTCAATATTGAAAAATTAATGGTGGCGAAACCTTGATATAAAGTGACTTTTTCAACATTGAAAATAAGATGCTGAGTTAACATCAATATTATTGAAAATAAAAATGGAAAAATGAATTTATGGGGGGCGGCATGATGGTGCAGTGGTTAGCACTGTTGCCTCACACCTCTGGGACCCGGGTTTGAGTCTCTGCCTGGGTCACATGTGTGGAGTTTGCATGTTCTCCCCATGTCGTCGTGAGGTTTCCTCCGGGTACTCTGGTTTCCCCCCACAGTCAAAAAACATGCTGAGGCTAATTGCAGTTGCTAAATTGCCCGTAGGTGTGTGTGTGAGAGTCACTGGTGTGTGAGTGTGCCCTGCAATGGGCTGGCCCCCCATCCTGGGTTGTTCCCTGCCTCGTGCCCATTGCTTCCAGGATAGGCTCCGGACCTCCCCGCGACCCAGTAGGATAAGCGGTTTGGAAAATGGATGGATGGATGGATGTGCACCAAAGCACACACGTTTTTTTCTGGTGGCTTAAACACATTTTTGTAACTACTGGCTATTTTGCAAAAACTCTGCACACAAATAAAAAAACCACCAAATCAGCAAAACATTGTAGGTCTCTTGCAAAAGCTAATAAATCTTGCTTAACTCTTCAAACCTTTGGAAAAAATGTATTTTTGTACCAATCAGTTAACACAAACCATCATCTTAATAAGCACACAATGTGCCAACTACACACTTATGGTAGGAATGGAAAACACATCTGGCTTTTGCTTTCTCTGTGCACGAGGTATGTCAATTTGAGGTCATACTTTTGTCATAAATAGTTCTGTAAACACAATTCAAGATTCAAATTTCAAGTATGAATGTTTATTCACATGCATCAAAAGAAACATAAGACAACATACAATTTCACTGAGAGAGAGAAAAAAATCATTCTTGTCGTCTCTTTGCGTCCGGCCACAGAATTTCATCAACATCACATGCAATGCTTTCTAGTCCAAGGCACCGGGGAAACTCTCCTGGAGTGCCTTATCCTGGCCTGACATGATGCCTGGTCAATATCCTCGCATGCCTCCTCCATTGCCTGTAAAAGAGCCATGCGTTGATGGGGATGACGGTCATAGACCTTCCAGCACCAGGCAGAGAAGAATTCTTCAATCGGATTCAAGAATGGAGAGTAAGGCGGGAGGTTGAGTACAGTGAAGAGTGGGCGACTGTAAACCAGTCCTATGGAAACTAATATTGTCCCATATGATGACATAACTGGTCTGTGAACATTAGTGAGCATATGATGTAGGCTGTCCAGGAATGTAATAATGTGTGCAGTGTTACATGGGCCCAGGGTTGCATGATGGTGAACAGCACCGTTCTGACTTATAGCTGCACACATAGTTATGTTACCACCACGCTGTCCTGGGACATTGGTTATGGCACCGTGTCCAGTAATGTTCCTGCCATGCCAACGCGTTCACTGTTTCGTTCAAAAGGGACTCTGTAAATGTTCTTCATCCTGATTCTGTTGCATGCCAGTACACGAGATAATGCAGAGATGCTCACATTGTTCATGTTTTGGGAGGTGGTGTCATCCTCTATTATACGCTGCTGTATTTCTCGTAGCCTAATGGAATTATTTGTGATCACCATATTAACTATATGGGTCTCTCGTTCTTCAGTGAACATTCTTCCTCTGCCCCCAGATTCTGGATGTCTAGCAGGTCTGTAGAGTAACCATTTCAGTTTTTACCTGTACAGCATTGTTGTGTTTCTCATTAGAGTATAGTACTATTACAAAACGTACTGTGAAGTAACTGTACTAACCGATTCTCATTACAGTATTGTACCACTACAAAACGTACTGTGAAGTAACTGTACTAACCGATTCTCATTACAGTATGGTACCACTACAAAACGTACTGTGAAGTAACTGTACTAACTAATTCTCATTTGGAACCGTCCTTATGATGCCTGCTACAGCATAGCGGCTCAGGTCAGGCTGAACCCATTGGCCAGCTTCCCTCAGGGTCATTCCATGGTTGATCACATGATCCACTGTTGTAGCTCTGATGACATCAGTTATTCTATTTCTTCTTACCCTTCCTCCTTCCTCTTCACCTCTTCATCCTCTAAATTCACCTCCTAGTCTTCATTAGTGGTGCAACGGATCACAAAACTAACGGTTCGGATCATATCACGGATTTTGAGTCACGGATCGGATCAATTTTCGGATCAGCAAAAAGGGGAGGAGTCAAATGTAATTTGCTTCTCATTTATTACAAGAACAGTATGGCAAGGAACTTTTGGTTTTATCAAAAATAACTAAAATAAATTACAAAAATAAAACCAAGAAATAACTGAAAAAGCTGAATAAATACAATTTTTAAATAAAATTCTCAATACTTGAATACTTCAATGCAACAATTGAAAAACAACCTGAGAACTGAAAACAGGCCAAACCTTATAATGACAAATTTTTTTTCAAAAAGATGAGGATGTCTACATTCTCTGGGGAGAGAGTAGACCTCTTAGCTGTCACTATGTCACCTGCTGTGGAGAATACCCTCTCACTAGGAACTGAAGTGCCAGGCACAGCAAGGTAGTGTCTTGCCATTTTTGCAATGTGAGGGTATTTACACTCATTGTGTTTCCACCACGCCAGCGGATTACCACCATCCACTGGCAAACTGCTTGCTGCCCTGTATGATGCTACCTCCTCTTTGATTGTGTTGTAAAAAGTTTTCTCTGTGTCTGACTCTTTCACAAATGTATCCCCAAAAAGCTCTTCTATGGCAGACTTCTTTTGTGGAGGAGATGCATTTGGCCCTGTGTCTTCTTCAGAGGGTGTTGGCTCTGTGGCTTGACCCTGCAGAAAAAATTACTGAGTTATTTAACTATATTTCTTGTTATATATTTCATAGGCAATCAATAACATATGCTGGTAATTTTCAAAATTAAGATCAAATATTCACATAAATAATAGTTAAAATATTCCATCCATCCATTTTCCAAACCGCTTATCCTATTGGGTCGCGGGGGGTCCGGAGCCTATCCCGGAAGCAATGGGCACGAGGCTGGGAACAACCCAGGATGGGGGGCCAGCCCATCGCAGGGCACACTCACACACCATTCACTCTCACATGCATTCCTACGGGCAATTTAGCAAGTCCAATTAGCCTCAGCATGTTTTTGGACTGTGGGGGGAAACCGGAGTACCCGGAGGAAACCCCACGACGACATGGGGAGAACATGCAAACTCCACACACATGTGACCCAGGTGGAGATTCGAACCCGGGTCCCAGAGGTGTGAGGCAACAGTGCTAACCACTGCACCACCATGCCACCCCTAGTTAAAATATTTTATAACTTAATTATATTAATATTAAATAATATGAATAACTGTATTATTTTTTACCTCTTCAGTAGGGCGTCTTATGTCTGAGGTAGCCAGCTACTGTGTTTGATAACCCACCATCATAATAATAGTTTCCTTGCACCAGTATAAAAGTAAACCAATTGATCCCTCTTGCAATAACCTGTGGTATGAAACTGAATAAAATGTATCGTACCAGTCTTGGGGAAAACCAGTGAGAATCCACTGTGAAACAGCACTGCGCAAATTCTCATGTGTTCCTAATGACAAGGGCAAGACTGGTAATCAAACTAGCCTCTCAGCAGGAGTGTTAGTGTAAAAGCAGGGCTTATTGACACAGATAATAAAGCTTGTTAGAATGCGTAACATAATTATTTAGCTGGGCCCAGAAGAGGTGAGAGCTCCCCTAGTGGCTACAGGAGTGCATTTTCCCCAAAGCAGGTATAATGGATGGTGGTCTTATTGCTTTTAGACCACAACTTGGGATAGAAGAACAAATCAAATTATTTTCCTCATTTAATATTCAGATTTTAATTGGGCTTAAATTTTAGAGCACAGTGTGTTCTAGGATGGTACGTTATGGATATTAGTCTCTACCACATTCTAACGCTATAAATCTGGACCTTTTCCTATGTTTGATTTGGTGGCTGCCAGGCGTTCTGAGTAGTATAGTGACTATGGTAGGCGTGTGATTCCCTAAGGAATTTTTTGTTCTGTTCTGTGTGGCAAATACATATAATGCTGACATTTTTCCTGGAAGATTTGGGATTTTTCATCCCGTGCCTTAAGGTATTTCTCTCCAGCTCTAGGGAGTCTCCCCCGAAAACACCAGTCACTCACTAGCCTTAGACTTATGCTTGCTGACTTATTCAACACCATGAATGGATTAACAGAAAAACAGAAACCTATTAAAAGGCTGCACCATATCATGATATGCAAATAAACATCCAGCATCATTGTTTCACAGGGAAGTACATTATTTATTGATAATTATAACCCTAACCCTTACTTCTCAGCTTGACAAACATAAGGTGCGTTGTGTGAACATGTGTACTGGTTGAAATGCAAGTGTCTCACAGTCAATGCATAAGACTTGAGAGCCCTGACTTTACTTATATAGCCCACAACATGTTTATGATTCATGAATAAATCTGGCCAGCAAATCGGTCTTTCATTTTCCACAGAATAAAAAAAACGATAATGTTATCCCGCTGATAATTGCAGGCGCGTTTCACCCCCGGCACTGGCTGGAGACACAGGCAAAAGGCATACAATCTTATTGAGGTACAAAAATTATTCCATCTACTCTGCACTTCTGCATAACTTCCATCATAGTGCCAGTTTTTGCGGTCAGCAAGTTTATTACTGTAAGTGCCTCCATAGCAGTGCCTCTGAGGAACTGAACCGGACTTCCGATGGTGTCTCTCACATGTACATCATACATATATATATATATACACTCACTCTCTCCGGGTCTTTCACATGATATGTGGTCAGCCACTATATGGGAGGGATATTCAGGCATAAATTAAGGGCATATTTACAAGCCGCACTAGTGTACCTATGTAACCGGTCATTCCCTGCCTATACTCTGCATTGTGTTTTGGGGTGTTATCAGGTGTGTGTGGGGTGCAGGAGGAAGGGATATTACAGACGCCGTTGTCGTTCCTGGATTTTATTGAAACTGTTGGGAACAATAAGGAAAGGGGTAAACTTCATATGCTCTGGCCCTCTCGCTCTCTCTGCACAAAGTAAAACAATGTATATACTTATGTATAGACGTGTTTTCTATCCCCTGCTTATGATGAATAATAAATCAAATATAATATATATGGGTCATAATTATACAATTGATTTACTAACTCGGGGGACCCTGCCACTAGATCCTCACCTCTTCCCACGTGTGCAATACACCAAAGGTAAGAGGAAATGAGGTCGGGACCCTTATAAAGGGGAAAAGACAGAGGGAGGGGCGATGCAGGACAAAAGCATCATGGGAAAGTTTAAAGGATATTGTACCCATCAGGTTAGACAGAAGAAGGAAAACAGAATCTTGTATAATTATAAATTAAAAGTAAAATAACAACCTGTTACACGTCACCTACACTTCAGACTTCATCCTCAAAATCAAAGCAGTATTAACACAAGCAACATGTTCCATCTCTTAAATCCAATCTAACATTTAAAAATAAAGTCTGTTTCAACTGGACTTTTATCTAAGAAAAACAAACATTTTATGTTCGAGTAGTTATAAAACTACTGAAACAAATAATTGGCTATACTGCAGTTCCGCTGTCTTGTTTGGCACCCTAAATTATGTCCTGCATTCTGTGGAAACAAATGAAGGCTGAGGAATGTTACGTAACACAGCTAGAATGCAAAAACTCTATCTGGTGTAATTCAGTGCATAAAACCAATGGTCTTAAGTGTGGTGTCTTCTTCGTAACACTCCCTGACTTTTGTATCCATGACCATGAGATAGGGTGGGCTGCTTTTCTTCCTTCCTTTGACTAGTATTCCTCCCTTTCCTCCCAGCCTTGGGTGGTGGGTCAGGCAGCATCACCTTCTTTTAATAGACCCAGGTGTCATTTATCTTGAAATTAGGTTCAAGTGCAGAAAATGATCTAGTCTTAGACAATCTCTGAATTACAGAGAAATCTGATTTATTCTGAAACTGTGAGAAATTGTTCATCTGTATTTTGCTGCATTGCTAATTGTTGATGTGTGTGCCCTCCATGTGCAGTAAAGGGGAGATCACATGCAAGCCTGAATTAAAATAAAATATTCTCTTCATATAGGAACCAAGTCTCTGGCTGGAAATTTCTACAAAAGGTCCATCTTCTTTTGCCGTATCAACACTTAAATGAGAAAAGCAGACAGGGACAGTATAGGTGACAGCAGTGACTGTCCTTCCATGCCATCCATATGTACAAGGGGTATGACCAGAGTACACATGTACAAAAAATTATATATCAAAAGCAAGTACCTTTGTTGAAACGTGAAGGTAATCGTTTACAGCATAACAATTCCATCCTAAAAAAAAGAATTTGTCTGTGTATTGCCTAGGAACTGCTACAATGTTAAAATGGTAAATCCCAACCAAACAGAGCAAAAACTGACACGTTATTTAAGAACTGAAAGAAGGAGAAAATTGAAAACTTTCTTCGAGGGATCAATAACATATATGTTTTGTTTCCCACAGTCCTGTTATTAATTCAAATCTTAAATCCTGTACTTTGATATTTTGGGCTGAATGTAATGACAGCAAACGTAACAGCTGCCTCAATGCAGGTGAAGGCAGCCCAGAGGGTCCAAGAGGTCAGTGGTCAATTACTGCATAGGGATCAAATCTGCAATCAGAAAATTACTGCATACATGCCTTTATATTACGGTCAAGCGGAGAGTCAGAGCAGTTTCCATAGAAACAACGTAAACAAACTTTACCGTTTGAAGCACAACAAACTCTGAGTGAAAATGGCGCAGAGGTGAGTAGCTTGTTAGCTCTCCAAAATGTCTTTGAATTCTTCAACTGATGTTGTGCTACTTTGATTATTTAGCCTTTTATACTATAATGACATAGTAAATGTCTATAATACAATAAAAACATTACATTTTTTTTTATATTACATATTTTTTAACGTCATTTAAAGTGCAGTGGTTTTTTATTGCTACTGTGGTTGCTAATATTTAAATAATGACAGACTATTTGGTTAGTAAATTCATCTCAAACATGCTAGTTTAGTAGGGCTTCCCAACCTTTCGATATCCGCGGATCAGTTTCCGTCGTAGAAAAGTGTCACGGATGGGTAAGACGGCGGTATAATTTGGGGGTTCCCACGCCGAGCGGCGGGAGATTGACGGTGTATACGGACATGCGGGGCTAATGGCGTATTTCCGTACATCAATACGGGCAGCTTTCTTTCCAAAACGGCGCGATCCCCTAATAAACGGGACGGCTGGCTCCTCTACCCCCGGTTGTCTGCCGCCCGGTGCAATACTCCGCGCGGACGGTACCGGAACACCGACCGGAAGTTGGGACCCCCTACTGTACAGGGTGGTAGGTAAATTGTTAAATAAAAATTGGGCCATTACTTTCGGAGTAGGCTAGATGCTTCTAAGTTTATCATTACATCTATTTACATTGTTACACAGGATTAACACTTTCAAATATTCTTAGCTTGGTTAGTGTTAACTCAGTTCTTGGTAGTATTCATCTGGGTATTCATTTGATGTGGAGCACAGTTGTTTCGTATTTGATTCTAGTTATAATTTGGTGACATTACTGTTTAATATGCTATTGCACTTACAGTATCGCGCATTTTACAGTAGATTTTTTTTGCAATCTTGCTCGCTGTTTCTTTTATTCTTTCTTTTTTATATATGTGAACCCTGTAATTATTTATTATAATAATTATAACAATTGTATTTTCTGTATGGTTGAAGAATTTCCAGCTCTTTATTTATTTTATTATCTCTCTTAAGTGCTGGTTAATCTCTCATTTATTCCCCAGAGAGCGAATTGAGAGAGCTGATCGATGGACCAACACCCAACACTGGGAAGCCTGGAACCTGTGGGATGAAGTGATCAACTGGGGAGAAGGTGTGGAGGAGTTCTCACCAGTGACACTCCCCACTGTCCAGGCTGGGGGGGTTAAGGGGGGATTGGGGGGGTCTACTGATTTGGGTAAGGGAGGGGAGAGTGTGGGAAAGGATGGACTGCTAGCCAGCACTAGTATTTCATCTCAAAGTCTTCAGAGTAATTACGGCCTTTCATCTGAAGACTGGGAAATTTATAAAACTTGCTACCTTAACAAAAAAAAGAAAGTCAGGAAGGACCGGACAAGCCGGGGGGAGGGTGAGGTAAGGGGGCAGAGTAGTGAGGAATATGTGGATGTACCAGAGTGGGGAACATTTGAGGGGAAGGCCTCCAGGGTTGTGATGGAGGGGACAGAGGCTGGTATTAGTATGATGGATATGCTAAATGGAGGTGAGGAGAATGTATGTGAGGTGGGAGTGAATGTGGAGGAGGTTAAGGGAGGAGGAGGGAAAAGTACAGGGAATGCTGTGGAATATGTGGTGTCACAAGTAGGCAGAACTTGGCTAGAACCCATCCAGGAGGAAGACCTTGAGGAAGATGAAGAAACAGATGAGGAGCTTCAGGAAGCAGAAGACACTGATGCTGCCACAGTGGACAGTTGGCAGTGCATGGCGGCATATGTAGCCAGAATATGGCTGCAGACTTTACAGGAAGATGGACCTGAGAAAAATGAAGAAGCTGATGTGGTATTCCAGCAGGCAGAAGATGCTGATGCTACCACACTGGTCAGGTTTCAGTGTATGGTGGCATCTGAAGACAGATCACAGCTACTGACTATACCAGAAGAAGGACCTGAGGAAGAGGACGAGACTGAAGTGATGAAGACAGATAAAACAAAAGAAGATGCTGATGCTGCCGAGAAGATCTACAGTGAAGAAGAAGTATCATTCCATGTGAATGCCGAAGATCTTTCTGAAGATGATACTGAGAAGAGCCACAAGAAGAAGAAGAAGAAGATGAAGTGGTGCTTCTTCTGCTGTCCCCTGCCCTTCAGAAGAAGTAGCAAGAGGCAGTAATTATAAGGTTGTGAATTCAGGTTTACAAATGACTTAAAGCAGTAATATAACTGCATTATTGACACCTTCACAATGCACTGTAATGCATCCATAAATATATTATAGACATGGGTATAAATATTGAAGAAAAAAAAGCATAACACATTATAGCCATGTTTATTATGGATTAATGGCCGATATAATGTATTATGAAGATATTTATTGTGTATATATAGATCAGAGCATTCATAATGCATTATCAAGGTAGCTATAATGTGTTATGCCTTTGTATAAGTATTTACAGCCGTGTTTTTAATACTTTTATAAATGATTTATAAGGCATTAATTGGGTATTTATTTATTTATTAGTTATATGACTGCTTTAAGTAAAGTTAAGTAAAGTGTTTATTTTCTTTTTCTTAGAATACCCGTGTTAGAGCCCTGCATTGGGACTGGGATCCCGCGGGACCCAACGGAAAGTGATACTGTTTAAGTGTTAATGTAGCTATAAGATACAATAGGATAAGATATGTTGAGTTAAAATATAAGATAGGCTAAGACGAAATATATTAATATAAGCTAAGTTGAAATATAATAAGATAAGATAGCCTATCTTATCATATAACTTAACCTAAGTTAAAATATAATAAGATAGGTTAAGTTAAGATATGACAAGATAGGTTAAGATAAAATATGATAGGCTAAGTTAACATATGATAAGGTAGGCTATGTTAAGATAAGAGATTTGCAATAAAACATATTTACTTTTCAAACTGTGTCTTTGTCATCTTTTCAGTGTTGTGTCTGTCTTTGTTTGATAATTTCGAATCGTTAATTTATATCTGAGACTCTCCTAAATGTCAATAAGCAGAGACGGAGGAATGGGAGGAAGGTACGGTTAAGTATAAATGATAAAGTATCAAAATCACAGTGCTACCTTATTTTGACGCAGAGAAAGTAATTTCAGTGTTACTACCACATATGAGTTAATGGCTGCAAATGTTGGTGTTACAAGTGCTGGTAAATAACGCGGCGTAAGTTTAACTCCGGTGTGTTTCTGAAAAACGCACCGCCTTCTGCCTGCTGTCATTCGGCGAACGTGTAGGAGGCTATTCTGGTAACAGGTAAAGTTGTCATTTAACATAATGCTAACGTGCATTACCTGTTAGTAAGTGTTTTACTATATCACACACCTTACGTCCTTTATAGTTGTAGTCCGGAGCACTCTGTATCCATGCTAACTAGCTAGCTAATGTTAACATGATGCAGTACAGTCTTCCAGCTTGGGGATTCCCACCCCTGTCCGCGGCCAGTATTCCACAGGGGGTTTGCGGAGGTGTTGGTTGCAAATGCAAACGATCCCTTCATGTTCATGTGTTGTGTTTTAATGTGTAAATAAAAGATAACTATCAAATTCAATGTTTATGTCCTATTATACTAGATAAGACTAAAATAGTTTGCCCTGCATATGGATGCCATGCAGTCAGAGTATGATCAAGACAGGGTGTGAGTGTGGAAAAAAGACAAATGTAACAGTATTTGAGGGAAGAGTGTGAAGGAGGGAAATGTAGGGAGAAGGAGGTTCCTCGGAGCTCCGAGATGTGTTTGGCTGTAATAAATCTGGAATATAGCTATATGACATAGTTTTTAATAAAACCAGCATTTATTTTTTAGGTTTGTCGAGCTCCGTCAAAACAATTAGAACGAGTCCATTATGTAACTGGAACCCCTCTCACATGTAAACACAGTGACACGCTACAGCGTTGGTTTGTTGTCTGAGGCTATGATACTGACCACAAACACATTCTCAAATTTCACTGCACCAATCATAGCATATGCAGGCAGAAAAATGATAGCAAAAAACATTCAGCATTAGACTCTAAAACCGTCTGTAATGTCTGTGTTTATCCAGTGGACCATAAATTAAAATAAGCTTTCCTATTTCAGTTTCTTTCAGATGTTATAAAGTAGTAAATAAAGAATCATATTAATTAAACCATGTATTACTGACTATCAGACAACTTCAACAAGTTACCAAATGGATGCAAAATCAAAGATATTCATTTGCGCCTGGCACTAACCATGTACTCCTTCACAGTACTAAGCCATAGAAAGGGCCCCAATGAAACCCCTGCATTCCTGCATCGCAGATACTCTAATCTCAGCATTTATAAGATTATATTTGTACTACCTGCCAATTTTTATATTAGATGAGACTAAAAATTGAGAAATATCTATATGCAGAAGTAGTTTTTCCTGATAAGAAGGATAATATCAAGACTGTCAGCATTTACAAATCGAATCATGACATATCTGAGTAGCCCAGACTGTCCGGAAAACAAAGCCGTACAGCATATGTGGCTGACTAATGTACATACAGTGTAATAAGCTGATAATCAAATGGATAGAAAAACGCTCAATAATAGACAGGATTCAAAGGGTAAATAAGGTGCATCATGTGGAAGAGAAGTTAGGTGGCGTTGGGGTGCATTGTGAGTTTCATCTGGAAGCTAGAAGGGAACAAACAGGGCTTTTGGGGGGGGGGGGACTTCTCCGGGGGCTACATCGCTCTACCTTTTTTTAAAATGATTTATTTAAAAAAAAAAATCTTTTCTTCTTACACTATAATGGCAGGTTTAGGACTAATACAGTACAGTCATAACCAGTGTCAGGGATTCTATGCATTGCTACACAGAGACAAGTCCAGATATTGAGCCCAAGGCTAAAATTGTGGTTTACTTACAAGTGCACTTTGCTGGGCAGTGGGGGTGTTTGTCCTTCTCTGCTCACATTTTCCCCTCTTATCCTGTCTTCTCCTCCGCAGCCCTTCCTCCTTCTCTCTGTTGCTCCTATATTCCCTCCCCTCCAGTCATCTATGTTCTCCTTCCTCTGCGGTCTCTCCTCTTCTCCCATTCTTCAGTTATACTGTCTTCTCCGCTCTCCCTGTATCCCTCCTGTCTTCTGGTCCTGTCGTCTTTTCTCCAGTCATCCCCTGCTTCTCAGTCATCTCTGCATCTTTTCTCTCATTTGTTTGCTTATTCTTTGATTGTTTGTGTTATTCGTTAACCCACCACCCCATGCTGGATGAGTCTTGATGTTTTTTGAAGTTTTTTTAAAGTTAGGCTTCTTCCTTTGTTTTTGTGCCATATCTTCTGCCCTCTTCTGGTTGCGGCAGTGCATGACACGGGTGGAAAATAGGGTTTTTTACAACACACACATCAAAACCAATAGGATCAGGAAGGATCAGAATTCCCACTCTCCTTACCAACACCTCGAAAAGCCAGGCCTTGCCGTGCCAAGTACTTAACTTCAGAAGATTTTTCCTCACTTGCTGCTGCTCTTTCCAGCTCATCTGAAGGTTGAATATTAACAGGATTGATCTTCTGAATCCATGTCATCAGTGCTAATCTGTGGCACTGCCTGTCTTTATGTGCACTGAATTTCCCCAGTGCCTTTTCCAGTTTCACATGCCAGTCTTCACAAGAGCTGAATGTGTCTTTCATGCCAGTTTAGACATTTGTGTTGCAAATTATTTTGCACAGTAGAAACAAAGAACCCCCCTTAAGACGAGGGGGGGGGCTGTAATGGAGCCCAGTGTGATCTTTAAACCATTTCTCCTGAAAGCAGGGTCTCCTGTTTGATAGACGTGACATTTACATTTGGCTGATTTGGTGAAGGCCCAAGCTCACTAATAATGGTACTGCAGCCAGCCAGTAGGGGGCGCTTGACATTTAGGGTTTTCACCTATTAGAGATGTTATGGTCTCCTTGTTTTTTGCAGTCAATGCTTTGATCACAGAATAAATATTAAAGAAGTGAGCACTTTTGTCATGCTTTAGTAAGATTAGTAACACACTGCTTCAGATTTCAGTGACCTGATCTCTGCTTGCAAAGAGCCTGAGATGGACCTCAAAGGTTTAAATATACATTTGCTGATAAATGAAATGCTATGTGGCCCAGTGGGTGGCGCTGTCTGGGGATTTGAACCCCCATTACTGCATGTTCATACCTTGTTTGTGCTGGTTTGCCTGCTGTTTCTGCCGCAGGTGAAAAAGCATACAGGCAGCTGAACCGGTGTCTCTAAACAAGCCATTGTGGCTGCGGGTCATAAGGCGATTTCCTACTGCACGAACTTGGCCCAATTGAAGGTCTTAGGAGGTAGTTCCTGAACCATTTTTTAGTTCCAAAAAGAACATACTTTTTTCTCGACCAAGACTTACTGGGTGGGGCTTATAGTGATAAACTTTTCCTATTGGTTGACCACAAGCCCCAGCGCCAACTTGAAAGTTTCATGGAAATGCAGGAAAAGAGAAGTGGAGCAAAAATTGAGCAGATGTAATTTTTTGTAGCTCAGTTACACTAAAGGCATCAATGAGTAACTTTTTTGCTTCTGTCCCCATAGTTCTGCATCTGAAAATGCGATTGATAACGATTAGCGTAATGAAGAAGTGTATATTATGGACACTGGACTGGAGCATTATCAGATAACCTCTCAGTTATCCTTGTGTGAGAAATATACACAGTCACATATTGAGATTATATTAGATGATGTGGTCTTGAGAGTGGGGCGGCATGGTGGTGCAGTGTTGCCTCACACCTCTGGGACCCGGGTTCGAGACTCCACCTGGGTCACATGTGTGCAGAGTTTGCATGTTCTCCCCATGTCGTTGTGGGGTTTCCTCCGGGTACTCCGGTTTCCCCCCACAGTCCAAATACATGCTGAGCCTAATTGGACTTGCTAAATTGCCTGTAGGTGTGCATGTGTGAATGCATGGTGTGTGAGTGTGCCCTGCGATGGGCTGGTCCCACATCCTGGGTTGTTCCCTGCCTCGTGCCCATTGCTTCCGGGATAGGCTCCGGACCCCCCACGACCCAGTAGGATAAGCGGTTTGGAAAATGGATGGATAATAATAATAACAAATAATGATGATAATAATAATTGCACTATGTCCAATGACTGCCAGTTACTGTAAACAGTAAAGTACACGTAACTGGACATGACGTGTTAAAACGTCCGAACGGCTTGACACGTAAATAATGTACGTGTCAAGTACATCATTTGCTGACAATTACTTTGACAGCTGGGAGGAAGACACAGAGTAGATGAATTGATCATATTGAGGGGTTGTGCCATTGCCTTTCTCTGTCCATGTCCTTGTGTTCTACACCACATGATTGTTTCCTGTAAACCTGCGTTAGGCTCTTTCTGTACCTTTCCGACACAGAAGCCTTTTCTTAAGATGGATTTATAACTGTCTTCTCACTTGAGTATGAATGATGCTTAGATATAATCTATATAATATAAATTTGATATATACTATATATGTGCACCCCACAGAAATCTCCACAATTGTAGAGATACATATGGTCTCTATGCTTTTCCTAGAGAGCCCAGGCATGAGAAACAAAATAATCAGTTTTCCATAGCATTTTCCTCCAAGCCTTCTCTAGTTAAACCATAGAGACTATACCATCTCGCGTAGTCACTGGATAGCATGCAAAGAGCCATTTCTGTGGTTTTTGTTCTCTTGCCCCATTCATCACAATCGCGGTGGATTTAAAGAAAAAGTCAAAAACAGTACTGTGTCATGCTATGTGTAATAGGATTGCAGATTAGCTTAATGGACAGTCACCCCCGTTTAATTTTTTTACAGTTTTTCTGAATACTTAAACACTAACAATGATTCTTATAAAACTATTAATAGTTATAGCAAAATTACTCACTGTTTTGCACTCAGTTTGCACTTTTGTAACACACAATTTGCAAATGTGTAAATACAATCCACTGCACAGCACTCTTTTTGCGGAACTGTAAACACAACTCACTGTTTTACACACAATTTCTAAATGATCAACACACTCCTAGTAAAACTATACACATTTATAGCTATTGATTACACTACTTTGCCAGCTGTCTGGCCACACTGTCACATGTGAAAACGGTTTTAGATAATTAGTTCACTTTGCAATCAGCATGAGCGCTATAAATAAACCACAGGTACAGTAAGCTTTCAGTGTGGAGAACAATGGAGGGAGAAGGAAGACTGAGAAGAGTGAGAATTAGAGAAGGGCGAGGAAGAGAATGAAGACTAGGAGGTGAATTTAGAGGATGAGGAGGTGAAGAGGAAGGAGGAAGGGTAAGAAGAAATAGAACAACTGATGTCATCAGAGCTACAACAGTGGATCATGTGATCAACCATGGAATGACCCTGAGGGAAGCTGGCCAATGGGTTCAGTCTGACCTGAGCCGCTACGCTGTAGCAGGCATCATAAGGACGGTTCCAAATGAGAATCGGTTAGTACAGTTACTTCACAGTACGTTTTGTAATAGTACTATACTCTAATGAGAAACACAACAATGCTGTACAGGTAAAAACTGAAATGGTTACTCTACAGACCTGCTAGACATCCAGAATCTGGGGGCAGAGGAAGAATGTTCACTGAAGAACGAGAGACCCATATAGTTAATATGGTGATCACAAATAATTCCATTAGGCTACGAGAAATACAGCAGCGTATAACAGAGGATGACACCATCTCCCAAAACATGAACAATGTGAGCATCTCTGCATTATCTCGTGTACTGGCATGCAACAGAATCAGGATGAAGCACATTTACAGAGTCCCTTTTGAAAGAAACAGTGAACGTGTTAGCATGGCAGGAACATTATTGTACACGGTGCCATAATCAATGTCCCAGGACAGCGTAGTGGTAACATAACTATGTGCGCAGCTATAAGTTAGAACGGTGCTGTTCACCATCATGCAACCCTGGGCCCATGTAACACTGCACACATTATTACATTCCTGGACAGCCAACATCATATGCTCACTAATGTTCACAGACCAGTTATGTCATCATCCATCCATCCATTTTCCAAACCGCTTATCCTACTGGGTCGCGGGGGGTCCGGAGCCTATCCCGGAAGCAATGGGCATGAGGCAGGGAACAACCCAGGATGGGGGGCCAGCCCATTGCAGGGCACACTCAAACACCAGTCACTCTCACACACACACCTACGGGCAATTTAGCAACTCCAATTAGCCTCACCGTGTTTTTGGACTGTGGGGGGAAACCAGAGTACCCGGAGGAAACCTCACGACGACATGGGGAGAACATGCAAACTCCACACACGTGACCCAGGCAGAGTCTCAAACCCGGGTCCCAGAGGTGTGAGGCAACAGTGCTAACCACTGCACCATCATGCCGCCCCCCATAAATTCATTTTTCCATTTTTATTTTCAATAATATTGATGTTAACTCAGCATCTTATTTTCAATGTTGAAAAAGTCACTTTATATCAAGGTTTCGCCACCATTAATTTTTCAATATTAAAAAAATGACCAAAAATCAATTCAGTTTCAATGCTGATAATTTAACACTGACCATAATTCAATGCATTTAAAAGGCTGCACCATATCATGATATGCAAATAAACATCCAGCATCATTGTTTCACAGGGAAGTACATTATGTATTGATAATTATAACCCTAACCCTTACTTCTCAGCTTGACAAACATAAGGTGCGGTGTGTGAACATGTGAACTGGTTGAAATGCAAGTGTCTCACAGTCAATGCATAAGACTTGAGAGCCCTGACTTTACTTATATAGCCCACAACATGTTTATGATTCATAAATAAATCTGGCCAGCAAATCGGTCTTTCATTTTCCACAGAATAAAAAGAACGATAATGTTATCCCGCTGATAATTGCAGGCGCGTTTCACCCCCGGCACTGGCTGGAGACACAGGCAAAAGGCATACAATCTTATTGAGGTACAAAAATTATTCCATCTACTCTGCACATCTGCATAACTTCCATCATAGTGCCAGTTTTTGCGGTCAGCAAGTTTATTACTGTAAGTGCCTCCATAGCAGTGCCTCTGAGGAACTGAACCGGACTTCCGATGGTGTCTCTCACATGCACATCATACATATATATATATATACACTCACTCTCTCCGGGTCTTTCACATGATATGTGGTCAGCCACTATATGGGAGGGATATTCAGGCATAAATTAAGGGCATATTTACAAGCCGCACTAGTGTACCTATGTAACCGGTCATTCCCTGCCTATACTCTGCATTGTGTTTTGGGGTGTTATCAGGTGTGTGTGGGGTGCAGGAGGAAGGGATATTACAGACGCCGTTGTCGTTCCTGGATTTTATTGAAACTGTTGGGAACAATAAGGAAAGGGGTAAACTTCATATGCTCTGGCCCTCTCGCTCTCTCTGCACAAAGTAAAACAATGTATATACTTATGTATAGACGTGTTTTCTATCCCCTGCTTATGATGAATAATAAATCAAATATAATATATAATATATGGGTCATAATTATACAATTGATTTACTAACTCGGGGGACCCTGCCACTAGATCCTCACCTCTTCCCACGTGTGCAATACACCAAAGGGAAGAGGAAATGAGGTCGGGACCCTTATAAAGGGGAAAAGACAGAGGGAGGGGCGATGCAGGACAAAAGCATCATGGGAAAGTTTAAAGGATATTGTACCCATCAGGTTAGACAGAAGAAGGAAAACAGAATCTTGTATAATTATAAATTAAAAGTAAAATAACAACCTGTTACACGTCACCTACACTTCAGACTTCATCCTCAAAATCAAAGCAGTATTAACACAAGCAACATGTTCCATCTCTTAAATCCAATCTAACATTTAAAAATAAAGTCTGTTTCAACTGGACTTTTATCTAAGAAAAACAAACATTTTATGTTCGAGTTGTTATAAAACTACTGAAACAAATAATTGGCTATACTGCAGTTCCGCTGTCTTGTTTGGCACCCTAAATTATGTCCTGCATTCTGTGGAAACAAATGAAGGCTAAGGAATGTTACGTAACACAGCTAGAATGCAAAAACTCTACCTGGTGTAATTCAGTGCATAAAACCAATGGTCTTAAGTGTGGTGTCTTCTTCGTAACACTCCCTGACTTTTGTATCCATGACTATGAGATAGGGTGGGCTGCTTTTCTTCCTTCCTTTGACTAGTATTCCTCCCTTTCCTCCCAGCCTTGGGTGGTGGGTCAGGCAGCATCACCTTCTTTTAATAGACCCAGGTGTCATTTATCTTGAAATTAGGTTCAAGTGCAGAAAATGATCTAGCAGAAGTCTTAGACAATCTCTGAATTACAGAGAAATCTGATTTATTCTGAAACTGTGAGAAATTGTTCATCTGTATTTTGCTGCATTGCTAATTGTTGATGTGTGTGCCCTCCTTGTGCAGTAAAGGGGAGATCACATGCAGAGCTGGTTTTCTGTAGTTTCTTAGCCTGAATTAAAATAAAATATTCTCTTCATATAGGAACCAAGTCTCTGGCTGGAAATTTCTACAAAAGGTCCATCCTCTTTTGCCGTATCAACACTTAAATGAGAAAAGCAGACAGGGAGAGTATAGGTGACTGCAGTGACTGTCCTTCCATGCAATCCATATGTACAAGGGGTATGACCAGAGTACACATGTACAAAAAATTATATATCAAAAGCAAGTACCTTTGTTGAAACGTGAAGGTAATCGTTTACAGCATAACAATTCCATCCTAAAAAAAAGAATTTGTCTGTGTATTGCCTAGGAACTGCTACAATGTTAAAATGGTAAATCCCAACCAAACAGAGCAAAAACTGACACGTTATTTAAGAACTGAAAGAAGGAGAAAATTGAAAACTTTCTTCGAGGGATCAATAACATATATGTTTTGTTTCCCACAGTCCTGTTATTAATTCAAATCTTAAATCCTGTACTTTGATATTTTGGGCTGAATGTAATGACAGCAAACGTAACAGCTGCCTCAATGCAGGTGAAGGCAGCCCAGAGGGTCCAAGAGGTCAGTGGTCAATTACTGCATAGGGATCAAATCTGCAATCAGAAAATTACTGCATACATGCCTTTATATTACGGTCAAGCGGAGAGTCAGAGCAGTTTCCATAGAAACAACGTAAACAAACTTTACCGTTTGAAGCACAACAAACTCTGAGTGAAAATGGCGCAGAGGTGAGTAGCTTGTTAGCTCTCCAAAATGTCTTTGAATTCTTCAACTGATGTTGTGCTACTTTGATTATTTAGCCTTTTATACTATAATGACATAGTAAATGTCTATAATACAATAAAAACATTACATTTTTTTTCATATTACATATTTTTTAACGTCATTTAAAGTGCAGTGGTTTTTTATTGCTACTGTGGTTGCTAATATTTAAATAATGACAGACTATTTGGTTAGTAAATTCATCTCAAACATGCTAGTTTAGTAGGGCTTCCCAACCTTTCGATATCCGCGGATCAGTTTCCGTCGTAGAAAAGTGTCACGGATGGGTAAGACGGCGGTATAATTTGGGGGTTCCCACGCCGAGCGGCGGGAGATTGACGGTGTATACGGACATGCGGGGCTAATGGCGTATTTCCGTACATCAATACGGGCAGCTTTCTTTCCAAAACGGCGCGATCCCCTAATAAACGGGACGGCTGGCTCCTCTACCCCCGGTTGTCTGCCGCCCGGTGCAATACTCCGCGCGGACGGTACCGGAACACCGACCGGAAGTTGGGACCCCCTACTGTACAGGGTGGTAGGTAAATTGTTAAATAAAAATTGGGCCATTACTTTCGGAGTAGGCTAGATGCTTCTAAGTTTATCATTACATCTATTTACATTGTTACACAGGATTAACACTTTCAAATATTCTTAGCTTGGTTAGTGTTAACTCAGTTCTTGGTAGTATGCATCTGGGTATTCATTTGATGTGGAGCACAGTTGTTTCGTATTTGATTCTAGTTATAATTTGGTGACATTACTATTTAATATGATATTGCACTTACAGTATCGTGCATTTTACAGTAGATTTTTTTGCAATTTTGCTCGCTGTTTCTTTTATTCTTTCTTTTTTATATATGTGAACCCTGTAATTATTTATTATAATAATTATAACAATTCTATTTTCTGTATGGTTGAAGAATTTCCAGCTCTTTATTTATTTTATTATCTCTGTTAAGTGCTGGTTAATCTCTCATTTATTCCCCAGAGAGCGAATTGAGAGAGCTGATCGATGGACCAACACCCAACACTGGGAAGCCTGGAACCTGTGGGATGAAGTGATCAACTGGGGAGAAGGTGTGGAGGAGTTCTCACCAGTGACACTCCCCACTGTCCAGGCTGGGGGGGTTAAGGGGGGATTGGGGGGGTCTACTGATTTGGGTAAGGGAGGGGAGAGTGTGGGAAAGGATGGACTGCTAGCCAGCACTAGTATTTCATCTCAAAGTCTTCAGAGTAATTACGGCCTTTCATCTGAAGACTGGGAAATTTATAAAACTTGCTACCTTAACAAAAAAAAGAAAGTCAGGAAGGACCGGACAAGCCGGGGGGAGGGTGAGGTAAGGGGGCAGAGTAGTGAGGAATATGTGGAGGTACCAGAGTGGGGAACATTTGAGGGGAAGGCCTCCAGGGTTGTGATGGAGGGGACAGAGGCTGGTATTAGTATGATGGATATGCTAAATGGAGGTGAGGAGAATGTATGTGAGGTGGGAGTGAATGTGGAGGAGGTTAAGGGAGGAGGAGGGAAAAGTACAGGGAATGCTGTGGAATATGTGGTGTCACAAGTAGGCAGAACTTGGCTAGAACCCATCCAGGAGGAAGACCTTGAGGAAGATGAAGAAACAGATGAGGAGCTTCAGGAAGCAGAAGACACTGATGCTGCCACAGTGGACAGTTGGCAGTGCATGGCGGCATATGTAGCCAGAATATGGCTGCAGACTTTACAGGAAGATGGACCTGAGGAAAATGAAGAAGCTGATGTGGTATTCCAGCAGGCAGAAGATGCTGATGCTACCACACTGGTCAGGTTTCAGTGTATGGTGGCATCTGAAGACAGATCACAGCTACTGACTATACCAGAAGAAGGACCTGAGGAAGAGGACGAGACTGAAGTGATGAAGACAGATAAAACAAAAGAAGATGCTGATGCTGCCGAGAAGATCTACAGTGAAGAAGAAGTATCATTCCATGTGAATGCCGAAGATCTTTCTGAAGATGATACTGAGAAGAGCCACAAGAAGAAGAAGAAGAAGATGAAGTGGTGCTTCTTCTGCTGTCCCCTGCCTTTCAGAAGAATTAGCAAGAGGCAGTAATTATAAGGCTGTGAATTCAGGTTTACAAATGACTTAAAGCAGTAATATAACTGCATTATTGACACCTTCACAATGCACTGTAATGCATCCATAAATATATTATAGACATGGGTATAAATATTGAAGAAAAAAAAGCATAACACATTATAGCCATGTTTATTATGGATTAATGGCCGATATAATGTATTATGAAGATATTTATTGTGTATATATAGATCAGAGCATTCATAATGCATTATCAAGATAGCTATAATGTGTTATGCCTTTGTATAAGTATTTACAGCCGTGTTTTTTATACTTTTATAAATGATTTATAAGGCATTAATTGGGTATGTATAATGCAGTTATATGACTGCTTTAAGTAAAGTTAAGTAAAGTGTTTATTTTCTTTTTCTTAGAATACCCGTGTTAGAGCCCTGCATTGGGACTGGGATCCCGCGGGACCCAACGGAAAGAGATACTGTTTAAGTGTTAATGTAGCTATAAGATACGATAGGATAAGATATGCTGAGTTAAAATATAAGATAGGCTAAGACGAAATATATTAATATAAGCTAAGTTGAAATATAATAAGATAAGATAGGTTAAGTTATATGATAAGATAGGCTAAGTTAAAATATAATAAGATAGGTTAAGTTAAGATATGACAAGATAGGCTAAGATAAAATATGATAGGCTAAGTTAACATATGATAAGATAGGCTAAGTTAAAATATGATGATAGGCTAAGTTAAAATATAAGATGGGTTAAGTTAACATATGATAAGGTAGGCTATGTTAAGATAAGAGATTTGCAATAAAACATATTTACTTTTCAAACTGTGTCTTTGTCATCTTTTCAGTGTTGTGTCTGTCTTTGTTTGATAATTTTGAATTGTTAATTTATATCTGACACTCTCCTAAATGTCAATAAGCAGAGACGGAGGAATGGGAGGAAGGTACAGTTAAGTATAAATGATAAAGTATCAAAATCACAGTGTTGCCTTATTTTGACGCAGAGAAAGTAATTTCAGTGTTACTACCACATATGAGTTAACGGCTGCATATGTTGGTGATAGAAGTGCCGGTAAATAACGCGGCGTAAGTTTAACTCCGGTGTGTTTCTGAAAAACGCGCAGCCTTCTGCCTGCTGTCATTCGTCGCACGTGTAGGAGGCTATTCTGGTAAGTAACAGGTAAAGTTGTCATTTAACGTAATGCTAACGTGCATTACCTGTTAGTAAGTGTTTTACTATATCACACACCTTACGTCCTTTATAGTTGTAGTCCGGTGCACTCTGTATCCATGCTAACTAGCTAGCTAATGTTAACATGACGCAGTACAGTCTTCCAGCTTGGGGATTCCCACCCCTGTCCGCGGCCAGTATTCCGCAGGGGGTTTGCGGAGGTGTTGGTTGCAAATGCAAACGATCCCTTCATGTTCATGTGTTGTGTTCTAATGTGTAAATAAAATATAACTATCAAATTCAATGTTTATGTCCTATTATACTAGATAAGACTGTAAAATAGTTTGCCCTGCATATGGATGCCATGTAGTCAGAGTATGATCAAGATAGGGTGTGAGTGTGGAAAAAAGACAAATGTAACAGTATTTGAGGGAAGAGTGTGAAGGAGGGAAATGTAGGGAGAAGGAGGTTCCTCGGAGCTCCGAGATGTGTTTGGCTGTAATAAATCTGGAATATAGCTATATGACATAGTTTTTGATAAAACCAGCATTTATTTTTTAAGTTTGTTGAGCTCCGTCAAAACAATTAGAACGAGTTCATTATGTAACTGGAACCCCTCTCACATGTAAACACAGTGACACACTACAGCATTGGTTTGTTGTCTGAGGCTATGATACTGACCACAAACACATTCTCAAATTTCACTGCACCAATCACAGCATATGCAGGCAGAAAAATGATCGCAAAAAACATTCAGCATTAGACTCTAAAACCGTCTGTAATGTCTATGTTTATCCAGTGGACCATAAATTAAAATAAGCTTTCCTATTTCAGTTTCTTTTAGATGTTATAAAGTAATAAATAAACAATCATAATAATTAAACCATGTATTACTGACTATCAGACAACTTCAACAAGTTACCACATGGATGCAAAATCAAAGATATTCATTTGCGCCTGGCACTAACCATGTATTCCTTCACAGTACTAAGCCATAGAAAGGTCCCCAATGAAACCCCTGCATTCCTGCATCGCAGATACCCTAATCTCAGCATTTATAAGGTTATATTTGTACTACCTGCCAATTTTTATATTAGATGAGACTAAAAATTGAGAAATATCTATATGCAGAAGTAGTTTTCCCTGATAAGAAGGATAATATCAAGACTGTCAGCATTTACAAATCGAATTATTACATATCTGAGTAGCCCAGACTGTCCGGAAAACAAAGCCGTACAGCATATGTGGCTGACTAATGTACATGCAGTGTAATAAGCTGATAATCAAATGGATAGAAAAGCGCTCAATAATAGACAGGATTCAGAGGGTAAATAAGGTGCATCATGTGGAAGAGAAGTTAGGTGGCGTTGGGGTGCATTGTGAGTTTCATCTGGTAGCTAGAAGGGAACAAACAGGGCTTGGGGGGGGGGACTTCTCCGGGGGCTACATCGCTCTACCTTTTTTTAAAATTATTTATTAAAAAAAAAAATAAAATCTTTTCTTCTTACACTATAATGGCAGGTTTAGGACTAATACAGTACAGTCATAACCAGTGTCAGGGATTCTATGCATTGCTACACAGAGACAAGTCCAGATATTGAGCCCAAGGCTAAAATTGTGGTTTACTTACAAGTGCACTTTGCTGGGCAGTGGGGGTGTTTGTCCTTCTCTGCTCACATTTTCCCCTCTTATCCTGTCTTCTCCGCAGCCCTTCCTCCTTCTCTCTGTTGCTCCTATATTCCCTCCCCTCCAGTCATCTATGTTCTCCTTCCTCTGCGGTCTCTCCTCTTCTCCCATTCTTCAGTTATACTGTCTTCTCCGCTCTCCCTGTATCCCTCCTGTCTTCTGGTCCTGTCGTCTTTTCTCCAGTCATCCCCTGCTTCTCAGTCATCTCTGCATCTTTTCTCTCATTTGCTTGCTTATTCTTTGATTGTTTGTGTTATTCGTTAACCCACCACCCCATGCTGGATGAGTCTTGATGTTTTTTGAAGTTTTTTTAAAGTTAGGCTTCTTCCTTTGTTTTTGTGCCATATCTTCTGCCCTCTTCTGGTTGCGGAAGTGCATGACACGGGTGGAAAATAGGGTTTATTACAACACACACATCAAAACCAAAAGGATCAGGATGGATCTAAAATAAACAGCAAATGACCAGGAATGAACTAAATGATGGAATAAACACAACTGGAGAACTATATACATACATACAGCTATAATGAACCATGAAACAACAGAAGCAGAACAGGCACTTAAATACACAGCTAACAAGACACAATGCAGGACAGTGAGAATCATAACCAATAACAAGGACTGAGGGCAATCCAGGAACAGGTGTTACAGTTAAACAGCACTGGTGAAATCAAAGTGACCTTTCAGCCACATGGTCAGCTCTGCATCGCCCTCTGCTGTTTGCATTAGAAGCTGCTTGAAATTCCCACTCTCCTTACCAACACCTCGAAAAGCCAGGCCTTGCCGTGCCAAGTACTTAACTTCAGAAGATTTTTCCTCACTTGCTGCTGCTCTTTCCAGCTCATCTGAAGGTTGAATATTAACAGGATTGATCTTCTGAATCCATGTCATCAGTGCTAATCTGTGGCACTGCCTGTCTTTATGTGCACTGAATTTCCCCAGTGCCTTTTCCAGTTTCACATGCCAGTCTTCACAAGAGCTGAATGTGTCTTTCATGCCAGTTTAGACATTTGTGTTACAAATTACTTTGCACAGTAGAAACAAAGAACCCCCCTTAAGACGAGGGGGGGCTGTAATGGAGCCCAGTGTGATCTTTAAACCATTTCTCCTGAAAGCAGGGTCTCCTGTTTGATAGACGTGACATTTACATTTGGCTGATTTGGTGAAGGTCCAAGCTCCTCCCCCCTCCTCCCTAATACACCTTCATCTTCACCTGCCTGTCTGCTCTCTCTCTCTCTCTCTCTGCCATTGACTCACACTCAGTCTCCCTGATTAAATGCTGTATCTGAAATACACACCACAGGCCAAACTAAGAAGCATATTAAACTAACATCAGGATCAGGCTGCTGTGACGTCATTATTCACTCTTAACCATCAATATTTGCTCCTTTTCTCACTCCCCTCCATGTCGCCTGCATTCTCTGCCGTCAGCAGCCTCTTGCTGTCTCTCCCACTGTTGCCTCACACCTCTGGGACCCGGGTTCGAGTCTCCGCCTGGGTCACATGAGTGTGGCGTTTGCATGTTCTCCCCATGTTGTCGTGAGGTTTCCTCCGGGTACTCTGGTATCCCCCCACAGTCCAAAAACATGCTGAGGCTAACTGGAGTTGCTAAATTGCCCGTAGGTGTGCGTGTGAGAGTGAATGGTGTATGAGTGTGCCCTGCGATGGGCTGGCCCCCCATCCTGGGTTGTTCCCTGCCTCATGCCCATTGCTTCCGGGGTAGGCTCCGGACCGCCTGTGTCCCAGTAGGATAAGTGGTTTGGGAAATGGATGGATGGATGGGATGATTTTCTGCACACTTGGATTATTTATTTGCCCCCCTTGTCTTTTGTACATCTTACTTTGAAAAAACCCCCCTCCAATGGGCTCACCACCCATGGGAGGGGCCATAGGGGTCGGGTGCGAAGTGATCTGGGCGGCGGCCAAAGGCGGGGACCTTGGCGGTCCGATCCTCGGCTGCAGAAGCTAGCTCTAGGGACATGGAATGTCACCTCTCTGATGGGGAAAGAGCCTGAGCTGGTGCGCGAGGTTGTGAAGTTCCGGCTAGATATAGTCGGACTCACCTCGACGCACGGCTTGGGCTCTGGAACCAGTCTCCTTGAGGGGGGTTGGACCCTTTTCCACTCTGGAGTTGCCCGCGGGGAGAGGCGCCGAGCGGGCGTGGGCATACTTATTGCCCCCAGGCTGGGTGCCTGTACATTGGGGTTTACCGCAGTGGACGAGAGGGTAGCCTCCCTCCGCCTTCGGGTGGGGGGACGGGTCCTGACTGTTGTTTGCGCTTATGCGCCAAACAGCAGTTCGGAATACCCACCCTTTTTGGAGTCCTTGGAAGGGGTGTTGGAGAGCGCTCCTCCTGGGGACTCCCTTGTTCTGCTGGGGGACTTCAATGCTCACGTGGGCAGCGACAGTGAGACCTGGAGGGGCGTGATTGGGAGGAACGGCCCCCCCGATCTGAACCCGAGCGGTGTTTTGTTATTGGACTTCTGTGCTCGTCACGGACTGTCCATAATGAACACCATGTTCAAGCATAAGGGTGTCCATATGTGCACTTGGCACCAGGACACCCTAGGCCGCAGTTCGATGATCGACTTTGTAGTCGTGTCGTCGGACTTGCGGCCGCATGTTTTGGACACTCGGGTGAAGAGAGGGGCGGAGCTGTCAACCGATCACTACCTGGTGGTGGGTTGGCTCCGCTGGTGGGGGAGGAAGCCGGCCAGGCCTGGCAGGCCCAAGCGTATAGTGAGGGTCTGCTGGGAACGTCTGGCGGAATCCCCTGTCAGGGAGAGTTTCAACTCCTACCTCCAGCAGAACTTCTCCCATATCCCGGGGGAGGCGGGGGACACTGAGTCCGAATGGGCCATGTTCCGTGCCTCCATTGTGGAGGCGGCTGACCGGAGCTGCGGCCGCAAGGTGGTCGGTGCCTGTCGCGGCAGTAATCCCCGAACCCGCTGGTGGACACCGGTGGTAAGGGATGCCGTCAAGCTGAAGAAGGAGTCTTATCGGGCCTTTCTGGCCTGTGGGACTCCAGACGCAGCTGACGGCTACCGGCAGGCCAAGCGGAATGCGGCTTTGGCGGTCGCTGAGGCAAAAACTCGGGTGTGGGAGGAGTTTGGTGAGGCCATGGAGAACGACTTCCGGACGGCTTCGAGGAGATTCTGGTCCACCATCCGGCGGCTCCGGGCGGGAAAGCGGTGCAGCATCAACACTATTTATGGTGGGGATGGTGCGCTGCTGACCTCAGCTCGGGACGTTTTGGGTCGGTGGAGGGAGTACTTCGAAGACCTCCTCAATCCCACCGACACGCCTTCCAATATGGAAGCAGAGTGTGGGGACTTGGGGGTGGACTCGCCTATCTCGGGGGTGGAGGTCGCTGTGGTGGTCAAAAAGCTCCTCGGTGGCCGGGCCCCGGGGGTGGACGAGATTCGCCCAGAGTTCCTCAAGGCTCTGGATGCTGCGGGGCTGTCCTGGTTGACACGCATCTGCAGCATCGCGTGGACATCGGGGGCAGTACCTCTGGACTGGCAGACCGGGGTGGTGGTCCCCCTCTTTAAGAAGGGGGACCGGAGGGTGTGCTCCAACTACAGGGGGATCACACTCCTCAGCCTCCCTGGTAAGGTCTATTCGGGGGTCCTGGAAAGGAGGGTCCGCCGGATTGTCGAACCTCGGATTCAGGAGGAGCAGTGTGGTTTTCGCCCTGGCCGTGGAACAGTGGACCAGCTCTATACTCTCAGCAGGGTTCTGGAGGGTTCATGGGAGTTTGCCCGACCAGTCTACATGTGTTTTGTGGACTTGGAAAAGGCATTCGACCGTGTCCCTCGTGGGGTCCTGTGGGGAGTGCTCCGGGAGTATGGGGTACCGGGCTCCCTTTTAAGGGCGGTTCGGTCCCTGTATGACCGGTGCCAGAGTTTGGTCCGCATGGGCGGCAATAAGTCAGACTCGTTTCCGGTGAGGGTTGGACTCCGTCAGGGCTGCCCTTTGTCACCGATTCTGTTCATAGTTTTTATGGACAGAATTTCTAGGCGCAGCCAGGGCGTTGAGGGCGTCCGGTTCGGTGACCTCAGGATTAGGTCTCTGCTTTTTGCGGATGATGTGGTTCTGTTGGCCTCATCGAGCCGTGACCTTCAGCTCTCGCTGGAGCAGTTCGCAGCCGAGTGCGAAGCGGCTGGGATGAGAATCAGCACCTCCAAATCCGAGACCATGGTTCTCAGCCGGAAAAGGGTAGAGTGCTCTCTCCGGGTTGGGGATGGGGTTCTCCCCCAAGTGAAGGAGTTTAAGTATCTCGGGATCTTGTTCACGAGTGGGGGAACGATGGAGCGGGAGATCGACAGGCGGATCGGTGCGGCGTCGGCAGTCATGCGGGCGCTGCATCGGTCTGTCATGGTGAAGAGAGAGCTGAGCCAAAAGGCGAAGCTCTCGATTTACCAGTCGATCTACGTTCCTACCCTCACCTATGGTCATGAGCTTTGGGTAGTGACCGAAAGAACGAGATCGCGGGTACAAGCGGCCGAAATGAGTTTCCTCCGCAGGGTGGCTAGGCTCTCCCTTAGAGATAGGGTGAGGAGCTCAGTCATTCGGGAGGGACTCAGAGTAGAGCCGCTGCTCCTCCGCATCGAGAGGAGCCAGATGAGGTGGCTCGGGCATCTGATCAGGATGCCTCCGGGACGCCTCCCTGGGGAGGTATTCCGGGCATGTCCCACTGGGAGGAGGCCCCCGGGAAGACCCAGGACACGCTGGAGAGACTATGTCTCTCGGCTGGCCTGGGAACGCCTCGGGGTCCCCCCAGAGGAGCTAGACGAAGTGGCCGGGGAGAGGGAAGTCTGGGTCTCCCTGCTGAGGCTGCTGCCCCCGCGACCCGACTCCGGATTAAGCGGGAGATGATGGATGGATGGATACTTTGAAAAACTTTCATGTTACGTCTTAAGATATTTGTGTAACTAAAAACTATGGTCAAGTTATATTACCATTCTTTAAAGTTTTTAATGTGTATTTGCATTTAATGTGTAAATGCAGCTTACTGGTTGCTATTAAATGTAATTAAATAATCATGTACACCTTCTTTAAAATAACAAGACTATATCCTAAATTCTTACACCCTTGCCTGATTCCACAGTTCCTACCCCCCACTTATGTGGCCCCCCTCCCACCCTTCCATGGCTTGTGAGATAAGGAAAGCACACTTCCCAACCTTTGGTTGTGCGCTTGTGCGCATGCTTGGGGTTTTGCTGTGTGTGTGTGTGTGTGTGTGTGTATTTTATACTACTTTAAAATAACACATTTTTGTTTGACTGTTTAACAAACACATCTAAAGTTTTTATACATTTAAACATTAACAAAAGCTGTTAATGTCTTTTCTTTAAAATTTACAAGTCTATTTTGTGTGGTTTTTCACAATAAGACTCATGAACGACTAAGTTAGTATGTTTTGGGGTCTGTATACACATGGCGGTCCTATACTTTCACAGACCTAAAGTTAAACTCTAAAGCCCCTGACCACTGGTGTGTGTGTGTGTGTGTGTGTGTGTGTGTGTGTGCTTGTGCACGTGCACATGAGCATGAATATACATTTACTGAAAAAACATATTTATTAAAATAACTAAGACCTTATTCTTTAAAGTTTTTAATGTGTATTTGCAGCATGGTGCTAAATGCAGCTTACTGGTTCCTATTAAATATAATTAAATAATCATGTACACCTTCTTTAAAATAACAAGACTATATCCTAAATTCTTACACCCCTGCCTGATTCCACAGTTCCTACCCCACACTTATGTGGCCCCCTCCCACTCTTCCATGACTTGTGAGATAAGAAAAGCAGACTTCTGCCTGCCTGGTCGATCATTTCTAGCCGTTCAAATACTCAAATCCTGTTGCCTAAATGACTTATATCCCACTCATATTAATTTAAAATTTCGCTATAACAAAACAATCCTTATACATTTTAATAAAAAACGTGAACTATATATGTTTGGTGTTTTTTTGATTGAGCAAAACTCTTTTAGTGTTTTTGTGTGCGTGTCCGATACAACTGTAGTTTGTATCAACTTTTTTTTTTAGTTTGACCTCCGGGGTGTGTGTTTCTCCGCATGCGCGTGAATAAACATTTACTGAAAAACGTATCTATTAAAATAACTAAGACTTTATTCTGTCAAAGTTTTTAAAAATGTGTTTTGATGCATGTCACTAAATGCTGCTTAATAGTACCTAACCGGGGGTGCTCCCCCAGAGACAGTTGCTAGTCCATTTATTCTTTTAAAGACTACTGATTCCAATTTGGTGCCATATGCTTTTATCTTGTAGGCCGTAGGATAGCTCCATTTCTACCAGCTATAGGCCATGGTACGTCTGGGCTATTATGCTTAAATTCTTTATTAATTAGCGTTGGCTATGTGCTTTATAACAGTGTTCCCCAACCTTTTTTGAATTGTGTACCCCCTGAGAGATTTTCTCATACCACAAGTACCCCCTTTGTCAAATGTGTTGATGATTCAATAAAAGTAGAACGTACAACTGATTATCAAATTTAAAACATTTTATTAAATCTCCATAACTTGAACATTTAATTATTGGGCATTTTATTCTTTTCAGTTTAAATTTAACATAAATATATATGTTGCCACGAAAGTGAATGATAAATCTGAAAATAAATACTAAATTTAAAAAAAAGTAAATAAACCTCCCTTTGTTATAACAAAAGCTGAATGAGTCCCCTTTAAACAGACATTTAAACTTAGAACATCAGGAGCAAAACACTAAAATAAATAACCATATCAGTTTTACTTTGTTTTCATCATTCAACTTAGTTTAGTTTAATGAGACACCTGAGCTTGCTTATCTTTGATAAGCTCTGATAGATCTGGGGGCAGTGTGGAAACAGCTGTTACCAGGCTGTTCTCCACATCCAGTCTATTCCTCTGCTTGGTTTTGATGTGTGTCAAAGCTGAGAAGGTCACCTCACACATATAGGTAGAACCAAAAGGTAAAAGTTCAAACAGTGCATGTTTTCCCAGTTCAGGATATTCCTTCTCCACATCACACCAAAACTCAGTCAATGTCTTCTCAGCAAATGCTATTTTCAGCCCACGGTCAGATGACAAATCCATGAGATGCTCCTGCAGCCTTGCATGAAGGTTGCTGCTGCTCTCACTCACAATGAATGGGTCCCTCACCCAGTCCAGTCTTTCTGAATTTTTTTCAATGTCCTGAAAATACTGGCTAAAATACATGCTGAGTTTGGACAGATGTGCTTTCACCAGTTTGACCACTGGACCCCGGGCAACATCAGTGGTGGCAAGATGGGCATCAAGTAGTGGGAAACAGCTCACATCTCCCTCATCACATTTCCTCTCCCATAGTTCGAGCTTCTTAGTGAATCCTTTCACTCTGTCATACATTTTAAGGATGTGTGACTCCTTCCCCTGAAGTGATTGGTTGAGCTCGTTAAGTTTGGTAAACACATCAACGAGATATGCAAGGCGTGCCACCCAGTTTGCATCCTCAAACACCACAGCAAGAGGATGCAGATGCTCCTTGAGGAACATAAAAACTTCATTGCGAAGCTCATAGAGTCTCAGGAGCGTTTTTCCGCGTGAAAGCCAGCGCACGTCTGTGTGGAGCAATAGCTGTTCGTGCTCTGCGCCATTCTCATGACAGAGAGTTTCAAACAGTCTATGATTCAGTGGTCGGGATTGGATGAAGTTTATCATCTTCACAGCATCATCCATAACAGCACATAAATCAGGACAAACCCTCTTATTAGCGAGTGCTTCACGATGAATAATACAGTGCATCCATTTAATGTCGTTGTTTACCTTTTTGATGTGTCCGAACAGTCCCTTCCCGCTTCCCGTCATCGCAGCCGCACCATCAGTACAGACGTGGCTGCATGTATTCCACTGCAGATCATGTTCTTTGAAAAAGCTGTCTATAACCTGGAACATTTCTCCTCCGGTTGTCTTTCCTGGCAGCTTTTTACAAAATAAAATATGCTCATTTATGTCCGACACATCTTTGTAACGAACGAAAGCCAGGAGCTGAGCATCTCCACTCACATCTGTCATTTCATCCAGCTGCAAAGCGAACTGACCGGCTTGTTTTATTTTCTTCACCACTTGTCCAATAATATTAACTGACATATTGTTGATCCGACGGGACACAGTGTTGTTCGACAGGGGGACTTTTTTTAGTGTGTCAGCTGCTTTCTTGTCAATCATAATTTCAGCCATAACACTAGCTGCAGGGAGAATGAGCTCTTCGACAATTGAGTGTGGCTTTTTTGACTTAGCCACAAGCAGGGATACGGCGTATGATGCCTCCAGTGCTTTGCTTGATACAGACGTAGCTTTCATCATTACAGTCTGACCTGACCTAAATTCCGATAACTTTCGTTTGTAAAAAGCCTCTGTTTTACCGATACTTCCCGAGTGTTTGGTGCTCTGATGTCGTTGTAAATGGGCCGGCTTCATTGCGCTATTTGCTAGGATTTCCCCGCAAAAGAAGCACTGAGGCTGTGGCAGGTCCGCAGACGTAGAAGTGAACCCGAAGAAAATATAATTGTCATTGTACTGCCTAGGTTTACGTTTGGTTTCTATTTTGCGTGTCTTGGGGTCTGCTGAACCCTCTCCTGGATCCAGAGCAACGGGACGTTTCAGCCATTTATCCATATTTGACTGTGGCTGCTTTGACCCGTCAGTGACTTTTGTCTGTCTTGTACTTTCTCTCATGCCCTCTGTCGGTAGCGGAGCGTCGTGCAGATGCACAGCCCTGCTCTAGTCTTTCCGTCATGTAGTTGTTGTTTATGTCTTTTTTTGCTCTTTTCATTGATAAAAGCTGGGTTTGTTATTCATTAAGCAACACATCCCAGATAGATTTTCTTTCTATACCAGGGCACAGCTAATGGAATGGCTGATAATATTTACCCATCATCAGGGAAATTAAATATAAATTTTTTTTCCACGTACCCCCTGTAATGTGCTCGCGTACCACTAGGGGTACGCGTACCCCCGGTTGGGAATCACTGCTTTATAACACTGCTGATTCAGGTCTCTTGTAGATTTTCTCTTGACCGGTCAGCGCAGTCTCTCTCTTGTACATAGGAAAAAAAACAGAGAATACCTATTATTAGAATGTTATTTTTAATTTAATTTAATTAATTAGCGTTTTTATCACACGAATAAAAGAAATAATATACTCACCGGGTAAGGCCTGGATGAACCTCTTTGGCTGGCAGGAAGGGTAAGACCTCGAAGATGCTTGTGCCTCTACCCTAGGAGGAAAAGGCACCCCCGCTCGCCGTAATATCAACCGGGTGCAGTCATATCGTTTCTCTGTTAACCCATATCTGTACTGTCATGTATGAAAAACAGGATTTACCCAACTTGATGTATGGCCCGAGTCATTAGAGATGACCTTCAAAAGTATGGCTCCATACGCTGATGTAATACAACGCTTGCGTGTCTTTACTAGATTATTTAATTGCTATTAACCAGGTGCACTCATATCGTGTCTCTATTAACCCATATCTGTACTTGTGCGAGGTCATATATGAAAAACAAAACTTCAAACAGATTTTATATATGGCCCAAGTTGTTAGAGACGGCCTTCAAAAGTGTGGCCCCATACGCTGATGTAATACAAACGCTTGCGTGAAGAAGAAACACACATACACTGTCAAAACTACCGCCAAGCGTTTTTATTGGACGACAGACCCTCCGCCTCCTCCTCTCATTCTTTGCTCCAACTTTATCATTTTCTCCCAGAGTCTCAGGCTCTCAGAGTTTCTCTCAGACTCGCGCAGCGGCACGGCTCTCAGCTCTCCGGCATCAGACTCGCGCAATGGCACGGCTCTCAGCTCTCCGGCATCGCTCTCTCCGAGGATTATCCAAAACCGTGGGGACCTTAGCGCAGTACCGCACCAGACACAGCGTTCTAAGTCCTTTGGTGATTCTCCAAAGCCTGGGACCTTACCACGGTTCCGTAACACCAGACACGCCGTACGCTCACGCTCCATCAGGTAACCCACCCCCGCTCAGCCCCGGCGGTGCCTGACAAAATAATTACTTATTAAAATAACACACACACTCATAAGCACTCTCCTCAATATAGCACTCTCCTCAATATAATTTAAAAATAAAATAATAATTAAATAATAATTTAAAATAAATAAATAATGTATAATAATAAAAAATAATAATTTAAAATAATAAATAAATAAATAAATAAATCCAACTCCCGTGACCTCACATCGTACCACCACAACCAAGCCCCGCCTACACAAGCCCCACCCACAAGTGACCTTTTGACCCGACCTGTCAATTTGATGGAAGCGGTATTACTCCTCTCTCTTCTGCGGCCTGTGTTTTCTATTTTTCATCAAAGTTCACCATAGCTCAAAATGTGTTTTGATGAATGAGAATGTGTTTCAAGTTTTGCAAAAAGGGTGACTGAGATCTGCAAATTGTATCTAATTAGGTGAGCATGGTTTAAAGTTTTGCCAAAGTGATTGTTTCAATACATGGCTTTTGGCAATTGGCATGCAGTTTTGTTCCCAAAATGATTTCTAATATTTCAGCAATTCAGAAAAACTGTAAAATATTTCACTTATCTAAACAATATTTATCCCAAAGTGCTACAAAGGCTTTTATTCAGCACAAACACAGCATCAATAATCTGAGATCATTTTGAATGTGATTATTCTATTTTTTTGTTAAAATCAACTTTAAACATACACTTTTCGAAACATATTTTCAGTGGTGCTGACAAATTGTAAAACATCACATTATAAACATTTCTAGCCAAGACGTTTGAGCTCTGAAGCTTATAGACATTGGGGCTGGCTACACAAAGGTGAATGAGATATTCAAAGAATTGTGTGAGGTTTGATTACTAAAGTGTTACAACTTTGAAGTGACTTTGGAGTCACCAGACCTTTGCATACTGTCAATGGCCCATCAGTCTGGAATGTCTGTCACTGCTCCTCACACCAATCAGTTTGGAAAGGCAGTGTGAATTTTACGGTTTTTTTCAATTGCTAAGACAGATACTGCAATACTGAAGTTGCTTTCTCAAAACTTTTCATACAGTCACCACAAAATTAGCTCATGTGAGCTAAACTGTTAAGCATTTTGCTTTGCTTTCATACAAAATGCAATCAATAACTAAATTCTTCAAAATTTATTCTTCAATTAATTTATCAGAGGCCATTTTGCACATAAGTACATACTGACCCTAAAACTGCTAGTAAAACAGTCAAAACTGAAATATATCATTTTACTAAATTACTATCAAGACCCTTTCTAAAATAGATTGTAAAAAACACATAAAATAAACAAATTATGTAAATTCACACAAGATCAAACAATGAATGCTGTATGCCAAGATATTTCTCCAGAGCAATGCCAAGGATGGATCATGTATGTGAAGAGACAGAGTAGAATCTATGGTACTGTCTTAGCAAATGAAAAAAAAACTGTAAGAAAACACACAATACTAGCCTTTTCACAGTTTATAACATGTAACAGATTAAACTTTGAAGTATAAAATGTGCAATCACATTATATTACAGGAATAATACAATACAATAAATGAATATTAGAACAACAAATTAGTTAGCTATTAGTTGCTGAGCTATTACAGTTCTCCTCAAATGAGCTTGATGGGCTGAATGGCCTCCTCTCGTTTATACATTTCTTATGTTTTTATGTTTTTATATAAATTGTCACTCCTGATCAGGATGCCAAGCTTCAAAACAGTTGTGGGTTATGCTGAAAAGCCAGGTCTGTGCCTGGAACCCAACTAGTTTAAATGAACTAGAAATTCTGCAAAGAAGAGTGGTCAAATATTCAGCCAGAATTATGCCAGAGGCTTGCTAATGGCTACCAAAAGATTCTGGTTGATACCTGTTGTATGTAAACTTGTGACCACAACTAAAATGTGTTTTTGTAAAGAAAGCGCTATCTCATGGTAACAAGTGCAAGTGAATAGATGGGCGGGTTTAGACGATAATTTAGGCTCATCCCCAGAAGGAGGGGGGTCAGTCCCTTTGGCTGGCTTTTGGCAGGCAACCGGCAGGCAGCCGGCTGGGAGGGGAAAATTCAAGCGGCTACATCTGTACCTGCGAGATGCCCAACGGGGATAAACTGATCTGGCTCTTTGACTACGATGAGGAGGAACTGCACATGTTTCAGATCGCCGTAGACGGCACAGACCCCGCGAAAGACGACCCGCATCTACTGAGTTCCTCTGAAGATGAATGGGGAAACTTGAAGTCTATCAGCGTCCCGATGATGAAAGCGACCACCAACCCTGACAATCGGGGGAACATCTACAATTTGGCCATGCAGTTTAAAAATCCTGACGAAGGTAATGATCGGAGGACCTTTATAAAGTGGGACGCGACCGGGGAGCTGGGGGACAGAATGCTGAATATATGTCAGCGGCCTAAATGCGACTGTTTTGGGCTGAGAATACCGTTTGTGATTTGGATGTGGATGTTTGAAGAAAAGGGGGATTTCTTCCACACGCTGTTCAAGGATAGTCGGGGGCGTAAGGAGATGCAAGCGTTGAAAAAACTTGTAATGTAATATCCATGTCTCGGGTGAGCAAAAGATCGGAATGCTAGCAATGGGGAAGAACGGACAACCATTATCAAGTAGTGTAACATTTTACAGATGTTACACCAAATGTATGCATTTATCAAATGTGTTGTTCTTAATCTAACTTGAACATAGTTGTACATTGTTTATTTTTCAAACATGTTGCACAAATTATATAAATTTATCAAATGAAGTTTTTTTGGTAATATAACTTGACCATAATTTTTTAGTTACACAAATGTTTTAAGACGTAACATCAAAGTTTTTCAAAGTAAGATGTACAGATGTTTTAAAATATAACATGAAAGTTTTTCAAAGTAAGATGTACAAAAGACAAGGGGGGCAAATAAATAATCCAAGTGTGCAAAAAATCATCCCATCCATCCATCCATCCATCCATCCATCCATCCATTTCCCAAACCACTTATCCTACTGGGTCGCAGGGGGTCCGGAGCCTATCCCGGAAGCAATGGGCATGAGGCAGGGAACAACCCAGGATGGGGGGCCAGCCCATCGCAGGGCACACTCATACACCATTCACTCTCACACGCACACCTACGGGCAATTTAGCAACTCCAGTTAGCCTCAGCATGTTTTTGGACTGTGGGGGGATACCGGAGTACCCGGAGGAAACCCCACGACAACATGGGGAGAACATGCAAACTCCACACACATGTGACCCAGGCGGAGACTCGAACCCAGGTCCCAGAGGTGTGAGGCAACAGTGCTAACCACTGCACCACCATGCCGCCCCCGTGCAGAAAATCAATAAAATGAAAATTAGACACAAACTAATTCAACTCAATAAAGAAAATATTATTAAGCTAAGAGAAGTAGAGTTTTTAGGTTTACCATTCATGTAGTACTGGAGACTCACTCAGACCATAGAATCATACAGATTAGCATTAAAGACACAATTTAGTAATTTAAGCATCCAAAATGAGTAAAAGAGGGGCAGGGCGACTGCTCATTTGTACTACTCCCTGTATACTTTCTCATAATGCTACACCATGGGGTTCCTACAACAGGCCTTGAAGAAACCTCTGTCTGGGACAGGTTACTTGTCACACAGGTGGACCACAGTCATCAATGATGAGATAAATACCTATTTCATTAAATGATTTTAAAAATAACACTTGAATATTCTAATGGAACGGTAATTCAACGTGTACCGGCAAGAAACCTTCAGCATACAACACAATGTTTTAAGCAGCAGACATGCTTTAATCACAGGACTTGTTCACCATGTCAGATTAGACAAACAGTCTTGTCCTGACAAACTGCAACTACTGTACAAGAGACGTATCCAAGAAACGGTCATATATAACATCCCTTCAGAAATTCATGACACACTGTCTGATATTACAATACAGTTCATAAAAATGCCCGGGGCGAACCTAAAACAAAAGGAAGATGACACTTCACGATTCTAATACACATATCACTTAATTTCAGAGTACCGCAATTCACATAACTTCTACTACAAGAATCCCACACCGACATGCCAGTTAAAATCAGGCTCAGACGACGCTTCTAGCTGCAGAAGAAAAATACATTTGTGACCAACTTAAATTCGGCCTCAACGTCTGCCTCTTAAAACGGGACACTTCATTCATATTACTGTATGTCACAAGAGGGTGCTGTAAGGCTGTTTGATTCGACTTCAATTCCTATTCCAAGAGTCAAGAATGGATAGTGGATCCCAGGCAGCAGTTTTCCAGATTATCAATTTCAAAAACTTAAATATATGAGAGAAAAAAAAGTCTTTGTAAAATTAAGAAGTATATAATACTATTAATGACAAGGGGTCTTAATACTTTTCATTTAATTTTATTAACTCAATCTTTTGCTGGCAAGTATACCTTTTAAATTACATACATAACAGTACAACTGCATTATTTGTGTTTTGTATGCACACTTCATACAAAGTAAAAGGTTAGGGCGGCTACTTCATTAATAGTGTTTCTTATTGATACTTTACAATTCCGTTCTATTGCCCAACTCCCAGAGGACCATGCAGTTTTATTACAACATAGTAGTCTACCGAAATGTCGATACTAATCATACATTTGAGTGACATAACTAAATAGACATATGTTGACACACAGACACAGATAAAAACAATTAAACTCCCTCTATGTGAAAATGACATGAGACACACGTCCTCAATGTTAAAATCTATGATTGTAAAAATGACCATCGTTGCCAATGTTATATCTCAGGTCTCAGATTACTTCGTCAAGTGTCAATTTAACTGAAAAAAAAATCACAGAAAAAGCCAAGCTTATTTGCCGACATTTAGTAACCGACAAGCTGATTAAGGAGGACTAAACCTGTACCTGGCTTTCCTGTCAGCTCCTTGGGGATGGCTAATCTTCAAATTTTATTACAAATACTACAACTTTATTTTGTGCCTTGCTTAAAGTAAAATATCTTCAGACTACTGAACACTGCGTTGATGGTGACATTTTTAAACTGATTCGCTTCTTTCGCCTCACTCTTCTCTATGTGACGGGTGGGCGTGGTTGATCTAGCCGGCTCCCGATTGGCGGGTATACGGTAGCTCCTGTGTCATGTGACTGGTAGTAGCGTAGGCAGCACCGCCATAGATTTGAAACCCTGTATGCCGATACGCGATGTTGGCGCGGTAATTGTGAAATAGAGGATTCATAGATATGACTTAGTGAACCGACTATTTTCGAAACTGCAACAACATGAGGAATGTTAAAACTAGAAAACAGGGAATCACATTTCACAGGTAAAAAAATCTGCGGTACGGTCAAATAAGATACATAACATGTTTACTATCCTGTGATACTGACGGGATACTAGCATGATTAGTTTTTGTTGAGAATACTATGAGTAGTACTACATAAATTTGGGGGGGCAGTAGTGGTGGGCTTGTTTATTTATTCTACATAATTGTAAGATATAAATGCGTTAATTAGTAAAGAAGTTATGGCTAAAAGATCTTTCCATCTACACCCTGACATGTTGCTTGTTTATGTCTAATTATCGCTCCAAGATGGTGGCGCTGCTGACACGTTGTGGAAAAGCGAGGTGAGGCATCTAGGCTTTCAAATTCATGAGCACCACGATGTACTTCGTTTAAATGGGAGGTTCACCCCAAAACTATAAAAAGATATTTTAGAGGGGCCTTAATGCTATCTATTCATCAAAGTTCTGCTGGGAGTTGTTCAGGTTTGGAAATATCAGCCGTAGAAATGTCGGGCTTCTATCGAAGTACACTACTCGTATCACTTCGCATTAGACACAAGCGCGAGCTGCCTGGCGATATCTGCTGCGCAGTGATATTATTGGTGTGTGGAGTCGGGTAGAAGGAAATAGTTCGTATATTAAACTGCTCGCGACGAAGTCTGTGGATTTTCTTAACCTGTTCCTGATTTCTGGTAAGAGATATTGCTGTTGAATTTTTCAAATACGTTGTTCTGGCGCTTTAAGTAGTGAAAGCAAAATTGAATCTTATTATATTGCTTATTCATTAATAAGTAGCTATAGCATGTATACTGCCCAATGTTTTGATTTAATAGATATGACAATTTTATAAAGATTTCAACCTTTTGAAAATCTTTTATAAAGGTTCCAGGTTCGAGTCTCCGCATGGGTCACACGTGTGCGGAGTTTGCATGTTCTCCCCATGTCGTCGTGGGGTTTCCTCTGGGTACTTCGGTTTCCCCCCACATTCCAAAGACATGCTGAGGCTAATTGGACTTGCTAAATTGCCCGTAGGAGAGCATGTGTGAGTGAATGGTGTGTGAGTGTGCCCTGCGATGGGCTGGCCCCCCATCCTGGGTTGATTGATGGATGATTTTCAGGTCACACCGCCCCCTCAGAGCCCACCAATCAGTGACTGTCTCAGAGTGTGATGTAATACACAATGTCCGCACCACCCACTTTTCAGTGAGCAGTAAAAACACACCAGCTTGTCTCAGCGGACAGCGGCTCTTATCAGATAAGGGGAAAAGGACGAGATATCAAAAGTAAAAATAAATATATCACGTTTGGTTAATATCAAATGAAAACAGCCCTGCAATAATATATTGGATTCTAGGATATCACCTATTAAAAGGGTGAATCTATTCTAGGAGAAGATAAAAATCCAATTATGAACAGTGAAAATGGGCATAAACGAAAGGTTTCTGTCCATGGTGCTGAAAACCAGGATTGGCAGATTTCACATTACAGCGATTTCCCCCACTATATCGCGGATTTTCCTCCGACGCCTCACAATTCTCTGCATATCCCGTACATTGTTTGTGGTCCGATTGTTTTCATTTTGTTCTAAGCCCTACGATGACCATTCAGGAGAAGGTAAAACTTCTGGATGTGCTTCGGGAAGGAAAGCGTTATGCGGACGGCGTTCGCCATTATGGCTTGAATGAATCAACAGTACGCTACATGAAGAAGGATGAAAAGAATATGTAAGAGCCATATATGTTTTTATTTTTATATATTCCATTACATATATAGAGAGAAAGTTGTGTGTGTGTATATATATATATTACATATTATTATTTATTTTTATTATTATTATTATGTCACTCATATCCTTAGCCTGACAAACAGATGTTTGTTATTTAAACAGATATGTGTTATTTTAATGAGTTTACATGTGTTTAAAGCATGTGGGAGGGGTATTTTAAGGCTTAAACTTAAAAAAAATGTATATGGTCTTTCTGTATCGTGGATTTTCACCTATCGCTGATGGGCCTGGAACACATCTTCCGCGATAGGCGGAGGATGAAATTTACATTTTTAACCTGATTTGACTTCAACCCTCTTATTTTGTTAACAGACTGTGTGGGGGGAATACAAAGGATTACAGTGGGTAATAAGTGATTTATATTGACCTTAATTGTCACCCAAGTGACTCTGGACAATCAGCTCAATAATGCTTCCCAAAAGCTTCTCTCTTTTTCACTAGTTACACTTCATTACACCAAAATCAAGGAAGTATCAAATGTACAAGCCCATTATGCAAAATATAAGATGCAAACACATAAAAAATATTTTGTAAAAACATTAAAAAACAGATTAATATATATTGTGCAATTTGAAACTTTACATTTAGACCTCACTTAGAAAATGCAGGTGATGACCAGCCCAACCAGCAGTTCCGTCTGGTTGTACAGAATACCTACTCAATTAAATTTTGAGGTCATGACTAAACTAAATTTCAGCTCTGCATTTAACATCAGCAGTTAGATGAAACTGATCATTGCAGTGGGAAATACAGTGAAGCCATGAAACATACTAGATGTAAATATATTCATTTTCACATACACTTGAGCTCAGTGAATTCAAGTGTGTCATACACTGTAAAAAAAAATCCACCAAAAAATGGAAAATGTACTGGCAGAAAATTACCAGCACATTTTCCGTTACGTTAATGGACTCTTCCTTCAATTTACAAATATTGTAAATTCAGTTTTCCACAGTTTCTTAAATGATAGTTTATTTTCATTTTTAATTCTTCATTCTGCCAATGCAGATTTGTTTGTTTAATAAACGGTGTTGTTCATAAAAGTACAAGAAGTAATTTGAGAATATAGTGATTCACTACATTGATTATTTTTCATAACTCAATGGCCCATAAACATACAGTTATCCATCTGAAGCTGGATTTAAACCAGCAAACTTTGGATTACAAGCCCAAATACTTGAGCTACTGAGCCACACACTTACACTGACTCAGCTTAAGTTGCAGAGACACAGTGGACTTTCTGTTGGATGTCAGACAGAACGGCAAAGGACCCCTCACTAACAGGAACCTAAAACACACAAACACTTGGGAACACTTCAAATGCGTGATCTGACTCTGCAAGGGGAGAACATGTTCATGTGGAGTCTTGGCTTTTCACAATGTTTCATTCCTGCTTATAGCTAAGGTTTTTTTTAGCCGTCGTCACTCTAAGGTTGCCCATTAATGGTTTGGAATTGGGAATGTAAAGCTGTTTTGTTAGCATGTCTGCCTTACAATTCCTTTACTGTAAGTCGAGGCCTGCTGGAGCTCAATTCTGCTTCATGGCACTTGTATTTACTCTTTATTTTGTATTACATTATGTGTGAGACTAACCCCTTTCTCTACCTCTCCATTCCTCCTGTCGAGCTCCATACAGAACTAGTGGAGAAAAGGGGTGCTTGGAGGTGGGACGATATCTCTGGATGCCCACTTAAGAAATATCTGCGTTACCTTCCAATACACCTTCCAAACTTAAGTGGATTGAACATGGGTGCTGTTGAATTAATAAAAAAATGCACTGTATTAAAATTATTTTGTTTATATAACATAAAATTGAACTATAAACATGAAATTTAAATCTGTTTATATATTGACAAAATAATAATTCAGAATTTTGAACCCTCATTGAACAAAATTAAACCTAATATGGACAAATATGTTGAAGAGGCCTGGGAATTTTTTAAAAGCACATTATTGCAAGTGCAAGAGGACTTCATACCTGTTTCCAGCAAGAATAAATCTAGGAAATTGCAACCTAGGTGGTTTACTAGGGATATAAAGCATAAAGTAAGGAGGAAAAGGGCTTTGTTCCAGCAATGGAAATTAACTGATGATGACAGAATTAAGCAGGAATATCTAAGTCTACAGGCTGAGTTAAAAAATGATATTAGACGAGCTAAAAGAAATGTCGAAAGGATGGTTGCATTGGAAGCTAAGGATGACGTTAAAAGTTTCTTCCAGTATTTTAACTCTAAAAGAGCTCTAAAACCTGAAATTACTAATCTGCAGGATAGTAAGGGTCTTATAATAGTAAACGACATTGATATAGCAAATGAGTTCAATGATAGTTTTGCACGGGTATTCACTGTTGAGGACCTTAGTAATTTACCAGTTATTACCTATCCAGCATTGTCTATAGCTAATATATATATAACTGAAGCAGATGTTTTGCAAAGCCTAGCTAAGCTCAAAATAAATAAATCACAGGGCCCTGATGGCATCTTACCTATAGTGTTAAAAGAGATGAGGGATATTATTTGCCGACCCTTAACTTTACTGTTTCAAAAATCCTTATCTGAAGGTGTGGTACCTTCTGATTGGAAGCACGCCTTCATAACGCCTATTTTCAAAAAAGGGGATAGAAGTAATTTGTCTAACTATAGGCCAATCAGTCTAACTTGTATAACTGGTAAAGTTATGGAGGCTATAATCAAAGAGAAAATGATAGATTACCTGGACTCCAATAACATTTTGCGGGATAGCCAGCATGGATTTAGAAGAGGTAGATCCTGTTTAACAAATCTGTTGGAGTTTTTTGAGGAAGCTACTAAGGAAGTTGATGATAAGAAGGCCTATGATGTCATCTACTTAGATTTCCAAAAGGCTTTTGATGTTGTCCCCCACAAGAGGCTCCTACTTAAACTCAAAGCGACTGGTATTTTAGGTACCGTAGCGACCTGGATTGATAACTGGTTAACAGATAGGAAACAGCGAGTAGTTATAAGAGGCACAATGTCACAGTGGGCTTGCGTTCATAGTGGGGTACCGCAGGGTTCGATTTTAGGACCACTATTGTTCCTAATTTACATAAATGATATGGATACCAATATATACAGTAAACTGGTGAAATTTGCAGATGACACCAAGGTGGGTGGTGTAGCAGATACTGAATTAGTGGCTCAGCAGCTACAGCGGGATCTTGATTTAATTAGTGACTGGGCCGATACCTGGCAGATGAAATTTAACGTCGATAAATGTAAGGTACTCCATCTAGGGAGCAGAAATATAAAGTACAGGTATTTCATGGGTGTCACTGAAATAAAGGTAGCTGATCATGAGAAAGACCTTGGTGTGTATGTTGATGCTTCCATGTCCCATTCTCGCCAGTGTGGGGAAGCAATAAAAAAGGCCAATAGGATGTTGGGGTATATCTCCAGGTGTGTGGAGTTTAAGTCAAGGGAGGTAATGCTAAGATTATACAATTCCTTGGTGAGACCTCACCTAGAATATTGTGTGCAGGTTTGGTCACCATATCTTAAAAAGGACATTGTGGCCTTAGAAAAGGTGCAGCGTAGGGCCACAAAAATGATTCCTGGTCTTAGAGGAATGTCATACGAGGAACGGTTACTTGAGCTAAATCTGTTCAGTCTCAAGCAAAGGAGATTGAGGGGGGACATGATCCAGGTATATAAGATTCTAACAGGTTTGGATGCTGTTCAACCAAATAGTTACTTCAGCATTAGTTTAAATACACGAACTCGTGGCCATAGGTGGAAATTAGCGGGAGAACATTTCAAGCTGGATTTAAGGAAGCACTTCTTTACGCAGCGTGTAGTCAGAGTATGGAATAGCCTTCCTGATAATGTAGTGCAAGCTGAATCCTTGGGTTCCTTTAAATCAGAGCTAGATAAGATTTTAACGACTCTGAGCTATTAGTTTAGTTCTCCCCAAGCGAGCTTGATGGGCCGAATGGCCTCCTCTCGTTTGTATAGTTCAAAAAAAAAAAAAAAATGGAAAGCATTGAAATTATCCTCATGGGGGGAAAGTTAATGTTACTAAAATGGTTGTGGTGCCTCAAGTTAATTATCTCTCTATGATGCTTCCATTTAATATTCCGGAAAGGATATTTGAACAGTACGAGAGTATAGTAAAAGATTTTTGTAGGGAAAGAAAAAACCTATAGGATTAAAATTACTTCGCCCAGAGACAAGGGAGGTCTAGGATTGCCAGATGTTAGATTATATAGCATGTCATTTGAAATAGCCAAACTCTACTATCACTGGAAGAATGTGAATTCTGATGTGGACTGGATAGCTATCGAGAGCAATTTGGCTTCACTATTTCAACCTCTGCACATTCTGTCACAATGGGGGGACAATATAAGAAACACAAACCCGATAATATCTTTTTTGAGGAATATATGTATCAAAATACATAAGAAGCTTAAAGTATCACATGACATGCAGCCATATTCCTCAATTTGGCACAATCCTGAAATACAAATAGGAAAAAGTATGGAAACAATGGCAAGAAGATGAATGGTCAAGAATACTTTCTAGAGTGGGGAAATATTATAGGGAAGTAAAAGGTACATTTATTCAGTATAAAATTATACACAGATAATACTGGACACTAGTTAGACTAAATAGAACTGGACTAATTAATACTGATCAGTGTTGGAATTTTATAAGGCAGGTGGGGGCTTATTTACACATGCTGTGGCAGTGCTCTCAGGTATATCCATTTTGGGGTAGAGTTCTTGGTCTCCTGGACAAATGGCTAGGCTTTACTTTACCCCACAAACCCGACTCTGTCTGCTAGGAGATAGAGTGGAATTGCCAAAGGTGAATAATAAACAGTTTAAGGCTGTGATGGTGGGACTCATAACTGCCATGAGGGTAATATTAAGGCATTTTAAATCCTCAATAATCCGCAATATATAGGAATGGACCGATGAGATGATTAAGGCAGCTTCATATGAAAAAATGTTGGACAGACTAAATGGGAAACAAGATATGATGAAAATGTGGGAACGTTTCTAGGGCCATGTTTTTGAAGGATAAATAGCTGGGAGGTTGAACTAGTGATTGGTCATATTGTTTTATAAATGTGAATGGCTGAAGTGCTGTAACTTTTTGGTTTGAAAAATAAGAAAAATTTGAATTAAAAAATAAAATGCTCTTAGAAAGTAATTTCATGTAACTACTAGTCTTAAAATTAATTACATCCAACAGTACATTTTTTAGTGTAGGTAAGTAGATGGATCGATAAAATTAAATAATTATTACAAATCACAAATAACTATTACAGTCAAGGCCAAAAATATTGGCACCCCTGCACTTGTGTCAAAAACACACCCCTTCTCCTAGAAAATTGTTGCAATTACAGATGCTTTGGCATTGTCATTAATTTCTCTTGTTGGCACTTGAAGAAAACAAAAAGAGGAAGAAGGAAAAATTCCACGCAAAAGGGCACCTGCCCTTCTCATATTGTCTCAAAAACCCAAAGCCAGTCAGAGTGGTCTGGGGATGGTTGTACACCCAAATAGGCCATTTGATCCATGTTGATCTTAGTCTTTCTCATGATGGTGGGTAAATCTGGGGTGGCTCTTGTGGTCCTCATATGAGGTCTTTGGTGCACATTAAGTGAAGCAGATACAGGCCACCCATTGTGTACCTCTGTGCCATTTAAATGGGCTTGCAATCTGAAGAGGTCTGAGGGCACAGTGATTTAACACTGGTCCACTTTTTCTTATGGCCTTGAGCCAGGTCATGACAATATCTTGTGTAGCACTAATGACGTAATGGCATCTGCTCATGTTATCTCATAACTTGAAGCTGTTTGTGCAGCACAACCCACACGGCACCAACAAGACATTGAGAACAATCCCAGCAGCCCTCGGCTCTCTTACCCAATGCTGTTATAAGGGGACCAAACTTCTTTAAATTTCGGTTCCACAGTGGCGTTAGAAAAAAATAAGCAAATCACGCAATGCTATTGAAATTATTAAAACATAGAGATTAACAGTCAGATATGTTTTATGATTTTAAATGAGGAAGTGATATATTGGATATAACATGAATGTATTTCTTATTTCTTTTTTTTTGGGTTTTCTGTGGTGAGAAATGAAAGCTACAGGCATGTAAATATTGCTTCCTGTAGTAACTTGTAAAATTTTCCTCATTGTTAACAGTCACATTACATGTGAAGGTGTCAGTCAGTGGAAACACATACTGAGATACGTTGGACAGCTGTCCTGTCTTAATGCCCTTCATCTTAATTTGACAGAAGATAACAATCATTCCAGAGAATAAAAGTCAGTATCTCTTATGGAAATTTCAAAGATTAGGCCTATTTGCCCTTTTTCATAAGCACCGATTCTAATGCTGTTACTACACCTGCATTGCAAACATACATGTAAGATTCTATATATATGAGTATCGTGAAGAGGTCAGTGAAACAAGAGTTAAACCCGTATTGGGTCTCTCTCACACAGCCGCTCTGACTTGAGAAGGTGTCAGTCAGTGGAATCAGACAGTGAGATACTTCGGTCAGTCGTCCTATTCGTTCAGCACCAGCCCGTCAAGCAGAGGTTTCAGCACCACGGACAGTGACCTGTGTTAAACTGGCCTCAGGTTCCTACATTGGCTCTGTGGAATTTTCTGTAAATAATTAAATGCCTCCAACCCCCTACATGCGGAAATGTTTCCCCTCCCCCAGACCGTTTCATGTTGTATCCTCAGTATCTGTGTATTTGATACAATATGGCTGTATGAGATGTCAGTCAGTTTACTGCTGTATATATTAATCCTCAGTGGAACATTTGCTGCTCTATTGATGTGTCGCTGATGCTCCCTGTTTCCTAAGTCTAGTTTTCTCAGATGAAGCAGTTCACCCCTTAAGTTAGAAGACGTTTCCTGTTAATTGCTCTTGTTTGAACAGGGGTTCCCCGCATACAGAGGAGAAAAGCCCCCACTTACAAATCAGCATCCATTTTCTGCGAGTGACGTCCCTGCACAGGATCACCAGATGTTTTTCGTTAGCTCATCTCTTATCTTGCTGCCTCCCAAGGTCCCTGGTACAGAGCCCTCCAGTCCTGGTGGCAGCTTGGCTGCACAGGCTCCGGAACAAAAGCCCCGACCTGAGAAAAGGCTGAGATGCCATTACTGTACAAAGGTCTGCGAGACGACCAGGCTTTGTGCTACTTGTATATGTTATGTCAGCAAACCACACACATGTACATGTACAACACTAGTGCAGAGCATTTGCAATGTTTTTGATTGGTTATTGTTCAGTGTTCATTCATAGTTGGATTTTTGTGTTATTTGATTATTGTTTGATTTACTGATGTTTGTATTTTGCAGTTTTACCAGATTACAATCTGATTTTGCTGTTCTAATATGTAATTTGAATTGTTGTATCATCTTGTTTTCCTACTTTAACATTTGTATTGTTAAAACAAAGAAATGGATTGTTTACTTGTGTCTTTTATTCTACATCATAGATAATGCGAACCTTCATGTAAGTAAGAGGTAATATTTTGCTCAGTATCAGTTCAAGTTCAAATACTTCAGGTTTTTTATTTGACAAAACACATAAAATAGTCGTGCAAAGTCAGTGATTTATTTTTAAAACTATTGCACTGTGATATATTTAACATCATATTTTCAGTTCTGCCAAATCTCATATTGACATCTTAGTGGTTTTCCAATGGCTTGTGGTGTCACATGGTGGTCGAAAATGATATTACAGGCTTTTGTTGAAATTACCTTAAAAATTCATCTGGAATGTATCAATTTATGTTGTAATTAATGATGCAAATTAACACAGATGGGGCCATTTTGACCCAAAACAGCTAGTTGGAGGGTAGCAATCCTCCAGATTGCAAAGGTCAAGGTACTAAAACCTGGAAAAGTGCAAAGGACTCGAGCAAAAGAATAACAGTGAAAGCTGTCAGAAACAGGCAGGAAACTCTGCATGGATGTTTTTGAAGAGGTAGATGGTCCAGTTGGCTGTATTAGTCAGTCTGCTGAGAAACATAGCGCCAACAAGCCCATGGCCTCTTTTCATGTAAAACTTCGTACAGGAGGCTGTTTGAGCAGTTTAGTGCCTTTGTTAGCCTCGGCTCCTGTAAATCATATAAGCACACCCACCACACCCCCAGGAGCATTCCGCGTGCCCCCACCTGCCAACCTGCCTGTCACCCCCAACCCACAGACCGTCTGTAGTTCTGAAATTTATCCACATGGCTGCTGACCAAGTCTAAGGTAAAATTCTATGAATGAAATTTTCAGTAAGATACAATTTTTTCCTCTAATCTGGTGCAGAATTATTGGCGTCGGTCCTAACTCTGTCTTGAATATGTACCCAGCAGGCACCTAGGACTCGTATCAGTCACGGGAGATCGCGGGCAGAGCGGCGATCGTGAGGGCAAGCGGGGAATCAGGAAGCAGGCAGGCCGGATTCGGGACGAACGGGGTTTATTTTCAGGAAATCAGGGGCAGGGAACACAGGACGGCAACAGACATCAATGACGGACGAAGGACTCAGGTAAGACACGGAATGAAATACACAGGACTGATTGAAAATAATCAGACACAGCTGGGTACAATCGGGAAAGAACACGTGGGTAATCCGGGGGCGTGGCACACACGAGGAGCCGACGAGCAGGGCATGACAGTATCTCCCTCTGAGAATCTTTTCTAACGTGCTCAGCAGCAGAAATTCTCCATCCTAGATGAGCCTACAAAGTTCTGTAGAAGTTAAATATACTTTAGTCAAATGAGAGACTAACCTGCTGTCAGGCAGGGGAAGCTTGAACAAGGCCTTCATTCATGACAGCTCCACTTGGCTTTTTGACGAGTCCCCATTTAGATGCAGCACCTCAGAGACTGAAGAGCAGGATGAAGGCTGTAAGTGCAGTTTGCTGTGGATTGTGTCTGTGTTTAAATCTAATAAAGGATGAGACAATTTACTTAAAGCATGATACAGTTCATATTGCTCTTCAGGCTTCGTGATAAAATATAAAAATTATGGAGTACAAAGTTGTACATGCAAAGAAAACAATGCAGAGCGGCAGGGCGCCTGGCCCAGAGGGTCTTCACATAGAATTCTACAAAGGCTATTTTCAAATATCATATATATGATTTATTAAATTTAGATTTCAGTTTGCAGTCAATTCAATTTCCACGTTTCTCAATTTTCACGTTGCCTTTTTAAACGCAATTATGTGAATTTTAAGTAAAAATATGGAATAAAATTATATCGTAATAATTATTAATATCATTTCATATGAAAAAAAACTTTACTATTGTACAATATTGCCCAGCCCTAGGCTAATTTCAAAATTGATTTACATACAATTCTTTTACATATTGTCTGTCTGTCATTATACCTTGCAAATTAATCAGGATAAAACATATAAAACGATAAACAATAAAAACTATACGATTAGGAAGCAATCAGTCCCATGTACATGATCAGCCAGAAAATACTTGCATTCATCTAAACTTTTATAAACTTTAAACTGCCTTTACTTGCTGGCCTGTGGGCCACCAGACAAACTTGAAGGCCTTACAGGATAGGATAGGATGCACATTCTTTATTGTCCATTAAATCCCTCTACCAAGTGTCAATAGGCTCCAAACAACCAAATGTAATTAAAGAAAATTTAAAAAAAGGGAAAAACATACAGAAATAACCCAAAATAAAAAAATAATAAATAAATAAAGACTAACCAAAGTTACTTAACTGTCCCCTCAGTTGCTGGGATTTAGTCCATCACCCTGACTAAACTGTATAATGAGCAGATGGGACTGTCAGTATATGGTTAGATCGTGTTTAATACAACAACGGAATACTGCATACAAGGCACAAAAGCAATGTGGGGAATAGAGCATTAAGGGAACAGTAGTCCTATTATTACACCTCCTTCTTTTAGCTTAAGTCAAATGTGCTGTGTACCTTTTGACATTAATTTCTATTACTGCTATCAACAACCTCCTCTCTTTCTCTCTCTCTTCTACTGAACTTCCCTCTTTGTTCACAAGTCCATTCTGTCAGGTGGTTTTCCAGTCAACTTGACCTAGTAACAGTCCCTGTAGGCCAAAGATGAACTTTACAGTCTCTACAACATATGGTCTAGGAGTATCTGCAGGTCTGACGACTCCCAGCAGTCCCTTCTGTGCTAATCCAAACTGTCTGACCAGATGTCAGTTCTGCGAGAGGTCTGGAGCGGAGTCTGCGGTTGTAGTGTTTTGCCTGCTGATGCCTTCTCTCCTCATCCTGCTTGCGAAAAACTTGCAGATCTGGCCATTTAGGACCGAGCTGTCCACCATCTGGCTAATCTGTGCTGTGATACCGGGCCACCATACTGACAGTGTAGCTCTGGCTCGGCATTTAGTAATTCCCTGATAGCCTTCATGCAGACGCTGAAGAACATCCGCTCTCAAGGGGGGAGGTATCACAAGTCCTTCTCCCTTCATGAGAAGGTCGTGAACAAGGTGAAAATCCATTCTGCGCTGCCAGTATGGTTTAATGTCTGGATCTAACTTACATCTCTCTGGCCATTCTGTGAAACAGTGGTTTGTCACTTGTCTGCATACGTCGTCTTCTTTCTGCACTGTCTTTATCTCCTCCAGCCTTTTGTCTCCACGTCTTTCTCTAGCTGAAGATGCCGTTCAATCAAAATGAATATTTTACTCACTTATCTTTTGGTCTTTTATGATTCCATGTGTACCACCTCCAAATTATTTTGAAGATTTGAATTTCATTGTATCCAAATTAATTTGGAACGGCAGACAACCCAGGAAATGCTTCTCAGTTTTACAGCGCACCAAATCAGACGGTGGCCTCGCCCTCCCTGATTTTAAGCTCTAGCATTGGGCATTTCAAATTAGGGCTATGCGCACTTGGACAGACGCAGGCAGTGTAGTGTCGTGGAGAGGTATTGAATCGGCTATAGTGCATCCCCACGGACTCCAGGACTTACCTTTCCCAGGGGTAGGTCTTCGTAAATCACGACACAAACTTGGTTGTATCTTTTCATCCACCTTAGCTGCATGGTACAACGCCGAAAAAGTAATAGGTCAACAATCTCCTTTATGGAACAATTTCCACTTTCTGTCAGACTATAAAGCTTTTGTTTGTCCCCCCTGGTCATCCAAGGGGGTTTTCACATTTTATAATACGTTTGATGCGAATGTTGTGCGCACATTCCAGGACAAGAATACAGTCTGCCTGGCTTCTCATTTTTCTTCGACCTCAGGCTACGATCCACAATGAAGACCTATGCTGTGCCATGGAATTCTGTCTTAGATGATCACCCAATGTTTAGCTGGATCGATCCTGTCGAGGCATCTAAAGGCACAGTCACAATCATTTACAACAATTTACTCCTTAATGTTCATAAGCCTTTGAAGATTCTGTCAAAATGGGATTTAGAACTTTCTAGGTTAGGATTCCACCCGGTTTGGGAAACAGTGCGGTCGAATCTTTGCCTTACTTCCAAAAACCTTAGTCATGTACGTATTCACTTTAAAACTATCCATCGTTTCTATTGTAACCCTACAAACGGTATCTCATCAAACCTGCTCCCCATCCATACTGCAGCATTTGCAACACTGACACTACCGGTACGTTTCTACATGTTCTGGGACTGTCCAGTGACCCAACATTTATGGAAGCTTGTCACTCGTGTGTAATGTGATCTTACTGGACTATACTTTGACATGGAGCCTTGCTTACTATTGCTTAACGATGACTTGATGTACCAGTTCTCATTACGTGATAAAAAACTGTTAAAGGCAGGCTTTACAGCTGCTAAGAAAACCACACTACAGCGATGGATACACCCTGATACAAACCTGAAGCAATTCTGGATTGTCTCATTCCATTACATTGTCTGTTTAGAGTATACCACTGCAAAGATTAACAAGGCAAAGCAATCACTGTAAATACCTGGAGGAATATGGCTGCTGCTCTTAAAGAGCTTCTTTGAATGGTCTAGTTTATATGAGTTTGCTGCCAACATGTCAAGTGTGAAAAGTTGTTCTGTGTTTCCTTTTCTTTTTTTCTTTTCTTTTTTCTCCTTTCTCTTGCTGCTTTTTTGTCATTTATTCTTGTGGTATCTCTGTCCTGTATGTGCCTTCTGATAAATTGACGGAATGACAATAAAATTATAATCACAAAAAAAACAGCCTCAACTACAACATTATACATTTTTGCTGTACACAGTATCTTGTCACGGTTGATCAAAACATGATTCACCCCTGTACTCCCATAAAGTGTCCTGTAGGGCCTGGATTAGGTCCACAGCTCTAGCTAGATCAAGGGAAGGTGCTTGAAGCATGTCTGACAGATATTTGGCTTCCCCAAGAATCTTCCTAAGAACTGCTAGAATTCCAATAAAGGTAAGGTCTACTTGTGAAAGCAGGCCCCGTGCATCCACTGATCTCTCCGCACTGCTCTCTCCATCTATCTCATGTAGTACACGCAATACAGCTGGCAGTCTGTCCATCAGATTTTTACATGCATAGTACCTGCATGCCCCTCTGGTATCACTGACTTTCTGTAGCTCTCTTGGTGCATCCTGATACATGTCTTGTTGAACTGACAACCATTTCTGGTGAACATAAGACCCTGACATGTACCAATGAAAAAAAACATGAGTTCCATGTGCGATCTTTTCAGGTATCGTGATTTTGTTGAATTGATAGATTAATTGTTGTGGCCAGCGTGCGTATATAAGATCCGGTTGTAGTTGCGTATGGGACCACCCTGTAACCGGAGACGTGACTCTCCATGTGCCAGTATCTCCTTTTTGGGTCACCCCGTTCAACAGCAGGGCCATATTTAATCTCCCCCTTAGCTTCCGCTTCTAAATGGTCAAAAAGAAAAAATGCTTTATCAGCAGACGACAGAAGCCGGGCCCGCATACAAACTCGCACCTCTTCCTCCCACTCCTCAAAGCTCACACCAGACCTGCCCCCAAACATTGGACACTTCCGGTCTCTAGAAATAAAAGTAAAACGTTCAGTATAGACACGAGGCTCGACCGAAACAGGTGGAGGTGCGGGGGAGGATTGGGTGGCAGTAGAGGGACCTGGAACTTCTGCTCGTTCCTGGTGCAAACGATCATTATCAGGCTGGAGCTGCCCCAACAAATTCCTGAGCTGCTGCACTTCGTCGTCCATAATGACAATAGGACAATAAAACTAGACGGCACAAACGAAGCCCGGCAAACAAAATTTACTCAAGATAGTAGCGGCTCCTGGGAAACTAATGCTGCTGTTTTGCTTTGCCTTTCCACTATGACAAATTAAACACCAAAAAATAAAAAACCAAAAAAAAATCTCACCTAACCTCCTCAGGGAGCGATCAGGGAGTCACATCTGCACCATGTACTGGTGAAATCCTGCCGACTACGCCCACTCCGATATAAAAGCACACAAATTCATAATCACCGCCTGGGGGACGTGAAGACCATGAACACTGCCTTTATTATTCTGCGTTCAGTTAACACTCCAAAGGAAAAACCAAACAGCAAAGCAATTACTTTAAAAATTACCCACAAATGGTACAAATCAGATCATGTTAGAATAACACTCCAATCACACAAAGAAACCCAAACCCGGCAGCTATTACCTTGGGGTGGGGGGACACACTGTCAGAAGGTACTCCACAGGGTCACCACATCACATGGCGTAGATACACACACCAGGGGGGTGGGCTAAGAAGGCAGAGCGACCACGCAGCGCTATATCGCCAGGACCTACCCCCCCCCCAAACCAGATCCTCACCACCCAACACCAAGCCTCCACAACGGCGCCCCACGGTTTACGTACAACAAACTAAACAAAACACATAAATACTTAATACTAATTAAACAGGAAACCCGAAAACAAAATAAACGAAACAAAAGCAGAAAACAGCAGCAATTGTAGTGGCTCAGTATCCCGCCGGCTGCCTGGCTCACGCCGGTCCGGGAACACTCCACCAAATCGCCATCCACTGACTGATTACAAGCGGTATTAAAAGGGAACCTTAAAACGGGAAACAACTGCAAGTGGCTAGGTTACCAAGCCCTCGCAAACTGCAGTGATGGAGATGCCCACAACTAGGCTAATTTAGTGAGGAACCTTCGTCAAAGGTACAACGGCGAACACCCGCCTGCTTCAGATCACAAGCCCATGTTCTGAATCACTATTCTACCAACACACAGGTAGAAGATGAAGAACTCTCCTCAAAGTAGTGCTGTCAGTTGGACCTTGTAACATGAATAATCGTAGTGGAGAGTTACAATTATTATTTTAATTTGAAGACGTGAGATTTTTATTGGGGGAGGGTCCCACCTTCAGAAACAGCCAGTGAGACTCGTTTACCTCAAACCTTCTGACCATGTGAGTCTCATTAATGAAACCGTATCTTAAGCCCAGCCGGAGCCCACCTCCCCAAGGGTACACTCTACTTTCCCAGAAAATGCCAAGATGGATTCAAATTCAACTCCCAAACCTACTGTCAGTTTTTAGAAGACACTTTCTTCAAGCAGCGGTACAGGATAAAGTCAGCATCTTTCAGGAGGACCATGATTTTTATGCAGGACAATGCTCCATCGCATGCATTGAAGTACTCCACTGCATGGCTAGCCAGTAAAGGCCTTAAGGATGACAGAATAATGACATAATCACCTGACATAATCCCTATTGAGAACTTGTGGGCCCTGCTTATATGGGAGATTTACAGTGAAGGAAAGCAGTACAGCTCTCTGAACAGTGTCTGGGAGGCTGTGGTTGCTGCTGCACAAAAAGTTAATCGTCAACAGAACAAGAAAATACCAGATTCCATGAATGGAGGACTTATTGCTGTTCAGCAGCCGGACTGCTTGGGGGAAGAAGCTATTGCAGTCGTGCAGACCTGCTCCTGATGCTGCAGAATCTTCTTCCGGATGGAAGAGGGGTAGTAGACAGTTCGTGGGTTGGATGGTACCGGTCAGTCACAATGCTGGTGGCCTTACGGATGCAGTGGGAAGTGTAAGTGTCCTGCAGGCTGGGGAGAGAGCTGCCGATGATGCACTCAGCGGTCTGCACAGTCTTCTGAAGGGTCCGGACCGCTGAGCGCGTCATCAGAAGCTCTCCAGCCTGCAGGACACTCGCACTTCCCACTACATCCGTAAGGAGGTGGCTATATTGCTCACTAATTGATATTTCATGTCAGAATTGTTTATTTGGAAATTATGTGATGTTTGTTTATTAATCGCACTTTGAAAGATGATAATGAACAAGGGAGATGGGAAAATGTAGGTGTTCCATTTAGTTGCATAATAATTGTGCACACTAATAGTTGTGTAATAATTCTGCACACTAATAGTTGTGTAATAATTGTGCACACTAATAGTTGTGTAATAATTCTGCACACTAATAGTTGTGTAATAATTCTGCACACTAATAGTTGTGTAATAATTGTGCACAGACATGTATTCCCCTGATAATGTTCACACTCACATTTCTGGGAACATTGGGAGCAGCGTGTGGCTCTGTGGGCTAAGCCTGTGTGCTTGTAATCAGAAGGTCGCAGGTTCAAACCCAGCCTCAGCCTGTGGGTCCTTGAACAAGGCCCTTAACCCCCAGCTCCCTGGGTGCCGCTACAGGTGGCAGCCCTTCGCAGACAACTTCCTCTATGGAAAAAAAAGAGCAAGTTGTGGGAGGCGTAAAGACAATTTCCCTACAGGGACAATAAAAGTGTCGATTATTATTATTATTTCCCTTGCATAACATTCAGGCTTCAGGTTCATTAACATTTTGGACTGACTGATGACACTATATTTGTTTATTATTAAAATTAATCCCAAAAACACAACTCGCCTAATAATTGTGAACACAGTGTATTACATTGTGGGAACCAAATGTCCCCCACGATGAGATAAAAACCTTTTGCCATGTAAGGATATTTTTCACTCCCCACACCCCACAAACATAACCTCAATTTCATAAAAAAATCTGTGAATAGAATCACAAAACTGGAAATACCTAAAATCTTGTATTTTGTTTGCTTACTTATGGTTAAGGTTGGGGCTGGGTAGACTGTCATTGTTGAGATTAGAGTTTTCACCATAGAAACAAATGGAGAGTCCCCACAAAGATATAATTACAAACCTATGTGTGTGTGCGCGTGTGCGTGCGTGTTTGTGTGCGCATGTGCGTCTGTGTGTGTGTGCGCATTAGCGTGCATGTGTGCGCCTCTGTGTGTGTGCGTCTGTGTGTGTGTGCGTCTGTGTGTGTGCGTCTGTGTATACCTGGCTACAGAAGATGGATGGATGGACAGATGGAATTTGCAACCTTACTAAAGAGTAGCAGAAGCACTTCTGACACTTGAACCCTGATGATAAGTACAATTATTTATGTAAAAGTGCATCAGTTTTGTACTTAGTGGCATTTGCCAAACATGCTTGTAAAGGTGAATTCTGCCAGAGGTCAGTGCTGTGGGTTGGCGTTTGGCTCAGTGGCTTATATCACTATGCTCCTGTGACTAAGGCCCTTAACCCCAAACGCACCGGTGACTGCCTGCGTCTGCCTTCTCAAAGAAACAATTTTAAATTGTTTGACTGTGGAATTTGAGCTTCATGGGTCCAAACCTGCTTAGTCACACCGCCTTAAGTTTGCTGCTCAACTCGCCGCTTTCTCAATTGTAAGTCGCTTTGCAAAAAAATATCTCCAAAATAAAAGTAAATGCTCTTTTTTGCAGGAGAAAAAATGATCAACATGTGTTTCAAACGGTACAAAAGTGGGTCTGACCTTCATGCAGTTTCAACAAAACGTGGGTGGGGACAAGGGACGTCGCGATATAATGTGATCATACGATTACGTTTGCAGCAAAATAAAAGGACAGCGATAATGGTTCCCAGCAGCACAAACCAAAGACAATTGGATGAAAGCAGAGTGGAATATGGGAGTATGGTAGACGATCCTTTCATAGCATCCAGATTTCTTAATGTTTGCTAGGCTGAGTTTGTTTATATGGCGAGGAGCCCAGCACCAAGTTACACAAGAAAATAAGCTGGAGGAAAGCAGCAGGCAAAAGCCTGACCCAGACGCAGCCCCGGTGCACGCCGGTTGGCGGCTGGGGAAACTTGCCGCGTATCGCCCCTACGGCGGCTGTTTCAGCTCACTGTAGGAAGCCATCTAGTGGTGCGCTTTGGGAATTGCATGCGGCGATAAAGTTCCTCGAAATTGTTACAGTATCATGGACCTAAAGACTCATTGAGGTTTCACTCAAAACACAATATTGTGCAGTTTGGGGATTTGCGTTGGTGTTTTTGTGCTCATCATCACAGGTCCTGAGGGCCCATACATGCTGGTGCTGAGCTCTGTTACTGATATTCTTAAGTATTATTTTTAATAATTGTTGCACTTGGACTCGATCTTTTATACAATGTTTTGTCGCTTTTAATCTTTCCAAGCACTTTGCATACCGGGGCGACGCCCAGCACCGTACAGTGTCAATCTGCTTCCTCATTTGTATGTCGTTTTGATAAAAGCTTCTGATAAATAAGTAAAATGTCAGTATAAATGTATATACAACAGTAACTATGGTAGATTTCTCGCTGGTAGGTCTCTCTGACCTTACTGCACTGGGAGAAAAGCCCAGTGTAACATGGGCTAAAATGTAAATGTGTAGTTTTTTAGATCTTAATCTGAAAATCCGTTCTTCGTTTTCCCAGAAGGTGGCAGCACATGAACACTGCAAAACTGCAAGCTTGGCTTGTCGCTTTGTATACAATAGTGCGCTATCCGTATATTAAAAATACTACATAATTACATACATCAATCAATTTCAAGAACAGAAAGATGCCCACACAATATACCAAAATCTTAAAATCCCCCTTGGCTGCATGTTACGCTGTAGTTTGGTTTGTCTAAGCTCCATACTTTCCCAGAATTACCCTGGACTGCTTCCAGTACGGAAGCCCAAAGAATCAGACACGAAGCTCACATAACTTGGCAAGAGGCCCCTGAATTACCTAAAGTGGATGGAGTTTTCACCTCGGCGCATGGGGATTCAGAGCAGACACAAGTGAGCGTGAACCCATGTGTGATTTACAGTAAAAGGTGACTGAACACAATACACAGCCTCTGTAGTGTCTCCACTGTCCAGCAGGGGGTGCCACATGAAAGCTGCCCAGCAGGAGTAAACAGGTTTCCGGAGATGCTGCATTGCAGTCCCACAGTCCTCTAGTCTTAAGTGCTCAAATTTTGTGGTCCCTCTATACCTTAGTCTCATAGTCCATAGTGCCCAATTCCCCTTTGCCCCACTTCCATGATCCACAAGTCCCTAGTCTCCTTGTTTCTTAGTCCCATGGTCCCTAACACTGTAGCCCCTTTTCCCCTGGTTCCCTATTCCCTTAGTCCCATAGTCTCCTAGTCCTGTGGCCCCTAATCCCACAGTCCACTACTCCTTAGTCCCCCAGTTCCTACTCCCTATTCACCTTGTATTAAGCAGGGAGCAGGATTCTGAGGCCATCTGATATGCTTTACAATGAAGCTGTGCTAAAACCAGTATATGCATGAGGGTGTTTGCGCTGCCCTGCACTAGACTGGCTGTTCCTGTAAATCACTTATATGAAAGTGCCTGTGGAACACAGATAAAATCCACATGTCTGAGGTGGCTGGCATCTGGTCTTTCTCATGTGTCAGGCCTGCGATGCAGCATTCAAACACATGGTCTCCTTTTACAGCCAGCAGGTTACGCAAACGTACCGCTCAATCGGGGCCATGTGGACAGCTGTCTGCCATCTCTGATTGGCCGTCGAGTCCACGGACCCCAAAGGTTAAACTGGACACTGGCAAGCGTGTCTGATTCATCAGATTCCCGTCTGCTGGGTTGGGCAGCATCACATTGAGGAAGAACCTCATTGTGTTTTCAGCTACCTGGCATTAGGAGCTGATTACTTCAAGTCATTAGGACTTTTTTCATAGAGATTCTCTAGCTGAACAAGTAGAGTGTTGCATTTATGATGCATTGGTCATGGGTTCAAATCCCCCAAGAATATGCATAAAACATAACCCTTCCCACTGCTGTAAGTCACTTTGGATAAACAAGTCTGGTAAATGCAAAAGTGTTTCTACAAGTGGTACAACAGCATGCCCTACTGGTCAGATTAAAATGCTGTTTGGATATATTCCATTTCATAATGTGGCTTCTGATTATAACGTCAATGTGTAATAGGAATTGATTGGAAACGTATTCACTACTTCTTTTACAAATGCATTTATCTGGACGAATTGGTCCAATTGGTCTCACTTACCTTAGACCCCTGGGAGAAAAGCTTAGTGTCCATGGGGTTAAATGTAAATGGATATTCTATGTGATGAGTAATATAATCTGGGTTAAGGACGACTCAGATGCAGTAGCTCTGGGAAAGACACAGGCTTTATTAAGGGAATACAGCAAACAACACTTGGAAGAATGATGACGGAGCTGAGGAACCATGAGAGCAGGAACATTTATACACAGTAATCAGCGACGGGAGAGAGGTGTAGGAGGATAACAGATCAGGGTGGAGAACGTCAACGATGGGATACAGCTGGGGAGGGTTAGGAGAGTTACGGAGGGCCATTAGTGACCTCTGCTGGCTCAATTGGGAGGAGACGGGATAGATCACGTAAGTACTAAGATTAGACGCATCCATCTTCCAAACACTTATCACAAGGGTATCCCAGAGCCAATTACAGGAAACGCAGGGCAAAAAGCTGGGGTCCACCATGGATACAATGCCATTTAATCACAAGGAACACTCACAGTTATGGAGTCCGGACAATTTACAGATGCCTGTCAGAGTCGCTGCAGGAAGAAACCCATGTGGGATAAAGAGAGCAAACAAACGCCACACAGACAGCGTAGGAGAAGGATGGAAACATTCAACACTGCAGCTGCAAGGCAGCCCTGTTACCCACTGAGTCGCCCCTCACTGGATTCTCATGGTTAAAACAGGACATGATGCCCAATACATTCAAAATGCACATGTGGAGGATTTCAGCCATATGGTTTTGAGTAACTTCTACACCCACGTACCATGTGTGAGATGGAGCCGGCCAGTTCCTCTTATGGTCCAATTCTGCTCATGCGTTACTAAGATTATGGTACTTAGGTCCTCCATCCATCAGATCCTCTTCTCACTGTGGTCATGCTCATCCACTCTGGACGCTGTATGCTTGGTAAAAGACTCTCATCTCTGTATCCTTGGTAGCGAAACAAAAAGGGGGTTTGCTGAACTAGATGGGCTGAGACTGGAAACAAAGAGGATCGTGAGGGATCACAAATGGGAGGACTGGCAACCGGGAAGGTCACAGGCAGCAGGAAGGTCTAACATCAATGGCCGAGACAAATAGATACTTAAATGCAAAGACTAACGAGGGGCAACAAGCAACACTCATGAGTTTTTTTTTTTTTATTAATTCTGTTGAAGCATGGTTAAAAATCAATGTCTGACTTTTATTAGTTAAATTTCATAGAATTTTTATTTATTATTACTTTTGTCAGATTAAAGTTATTTCTGTGACCATTGTGAGTTTTTCTTTCATTGACTGAAGGGTACCAACAATTTTGTCCACGTGTGTAGCTAATCAATACCTCAGTGACTTTTCAAAACTAGTTTCATGAATTAATTGAGCTGGTGGTGAAATTTAACAAATACATGAAATGGCCGAGGTGAACCTGAGGAGAGGTTTAGGAACCATATTGGTGTTCATCTAGCCATCCAACAAGATATCAGTAACTTTTTGGAGAACATAAGAAATTCCTTTTAGTTTTTTTTGTTTTACTCATAATTTGCACATGTTCTAATATTAAATTTTGTTTTTAATACTGAGAAAATATAAATTTACTACCCAGATAAATAGCTTTAAACATTTCCTATGACTCCCTAAGACTTTTGCACAATACTGTATATATCTCAGGATTCCTAATGAAACAGGATTTATGTGTTTTTTTTCTGGTAATTGGTAATCACCTACACTACTTCATTGATGATCAGGTGCCTTTCTGTTGTTGTTGTACTAACGTGACTTATTAAGATTTTATGTTATTTATGTTTACTTAGTTAATATATGATTAATTTGATTATATTATTATCTGGCGGCATGGTGTAGTGTTGTGGTTAGCACTGTTGCCTCACACCTCTGGGACCCGGGTTCGAGTCTCCGCCTGGGTCACATGTGTGCGGAGTTTGCATGTTCTCCCCATGTCGTCGTGGGGTTTCCTCCGGGTACTCCGGTTTCCCCCCGCAGTCCAAAAACATGCTGAGGCTAATTGGAGTTGCTAAAATTGCCCATAGGTGTGCATGTGTGAGTGAATGGTGTGTGACTGTGCCCTGCGATGGGCTGGCCCCCCATCCTGGGTTGTTCCCTGCCTCGTGCCCATTGCTTCTGGGATAGGCTCAGGACCCCCCGCGACCCAATAGGATAAGCGGTTTGGAAAATGGATGGATGGATGGCTGGATATCATTATCTTTACTAAGTTACCTCAGGACCGCTGTAGGATTTGAGTTAATAAACTGTCTGCCGTCTGCCGCCCCCTGCTGGCCAAAGCGTCGCCGCTGCGATATCAGGCTGCTGCGCTCAGTGAGCAGAGAGCGCGGATTAAGTCTGTTACTCAGTTACGTTCTGGGCAGCGCGGAACCGGGACATTAATGGGATAGAATAGGAAGCCTTTATTGTCAGTGTACAGGTAGCAAATACAATATATAGACCGAAATATAAAATATACATATAGAGGGGAGGGGAAAAGCTCCCCCCACTCATCAGGCTTAGATTTCATTACATTTTATTTTATTCAGAATCAGAATTCACTCTATTGGTACAACTGCATGTACTATGAATTTGTTTAGGCAGTTTTGGTGCATTTACAGACAACATAGAACATAAGTCAGAGAAAAACTCTACATGTTTGTTCAGCTTACAGAACCCAATTATTAACATACGTCACACTTCAGACAGAGTAAAAAGGGTTATACTGGTTATAAAGCAGAGATTTTACCTTTTTGCCACGGAGAAGCAGCGACATGTGAGACTCTGATACGGTAAAAATGATTCCTCCAGCACACAGTGAGCTATCCCAGCATGCACAGCGACACGGGGGGGTTTGGATAAACCCCAAACCCTGGATAGAGGGACTCAGTGAATGAGGAGGTGAATCTGTGCAGGGGGGTCAGTCCATCAGAGGAGACTCTGTAGAAGGACAGAGCACCAGCCCCCCAGTCCAGATACACTCCTACTCTGTGGGAGCCTGAGGGCTCTATGGGTATGAGAGTCTGTTTATTATTGTGCCGGACAGAGTAACTGTCAGTATTACAGTACAGACACCATGACTTGTTATTGTATCCAAGCCCACAGTCACTCTCTCCTTCCCTCCCGATCCCTTTATAAGTGACTCCTATCAGGACTGCATCTCCATCCCACTCAGCCTCCCAGTAACAGCGGCCAGTCAGACTCTCTCTGCACAGAACTTGGCTCCAGCGGTCAAATCTCTCTGGATGATCAGGATATGGCTGCTCTGCCCCCCATGTCACCTTCCTGTTCCCCCCTGACAGAGACACTTCTCTGTTTGCAGTGTTGGGGTCCAGCGTCAGCTGGCAGGAGTCTGTAGGCAGGAGGAAGAGCGATTGATCCCATGACGAAGCCCAGCATCTCCATCATTATCACTGTCACACCTCACACACTCACTAACACAGAACTCGCTCCAATACACACATTTTATTCCCAATATACTCATGTAGCCGCCCGAGTCTGCGGCGCTCCGGCTGCCCCCTGCGCTGTGAGACACGCCGCGCTGAGAGACTCGCTGGGGCCGAACTGCACTTTAGCCTGCGCTCTATTATTCTGTACGATACATAAAATATAAAAAGTCAAATATGTGAATTACCTCAGGAAATGTTGGTCGCCCGCGCGACGCCGGTGGGAAGACGCGCCAAAATGACGCGCATGTTATGGGATAATTATAGGTAAATAAAATTACAAACAGCATTCATCAAACATATTAACCATAAAAGTACACAACAAAGATTACCACTAAAAGTGAGTTTGTCTTTAGGTCACAATATGAACGTCTTTTAATCCACTTTGGACACACACCTCTCTCCAGCAGCGCGCCGACACGACGCTCCCAACGCGGACGCATCTAGGCTGGTTCTCCGCAAAGCGCAGCACTCGCGTATTACACCGCGTATGCGTACATGGAAACGTTCATATTTCTCTGGTCAAGCTGTGTACTTTACACATGCGCACGTGTCCTATTTAAGTATTAGTAGTAATTCTGATATTCCCTGCACACGTACCACAGCCGCGAGGTCTGTGTATGTTTCCCTACGTTTTACAAATTCAGAGCGGCAGTTCACGGGGCTGCCAACTTTGATCAACTGGCTGGCGTGAGCTTTTCAATTTGGGATAAGTCTGCACACATATGCATACGCATTTATATGTATGTAACAGTTCTATTACCTTGAAAATTGGCTGTAGGGTTTGCAAACTACCCCAATCCTCATCAAAATCATCTATGTTGGCGTTTAAAGACAAATTTGTAGTGCGGCAGGCGGTCGTCCGCGGAGGAGTAAAATGCATCATAAAAGTCTATACAAACACGTCCGCTTATACGTGCGCGGAGAGGTACCAGTCTGGCCGCCACGTTTTCTGTGTTGATTCCGGCTTCGTCTGCGCACTTACATGAGGATAACAAGACGCATGCGCGACGTGCAGTGCCACCAGAAATTGGCGTGGCAGTATGGTCACGTTTTGTCACGGAACATTGTCTTTACTAACGGTACAGATCGTATTAAAGTAGCATCTGATTTTTTTAAGAATGAGTGTCCAGAAGAGCTGTATATTTTCACAGACAAGAAAAAAATATTCCGAACACTATTGTGTCCTTCTTTGTACAGCGTCTTCAAAATTTAATGGCAGTACAAGTTTCTAAGAAAGCAGTGTCATGCGTATAAGGTACAATGAAATTCTAACCGGAAATTCTTACTTACCTACTTTCATAAGCAGCATTATTTTTCATACAGTTCCATCCATCGATTTTTCTGCCACTTATCTAATATCCATCCATCCATTTTCCAAATCGCTTATCCTACTGGGTCACGGTGGGTCCGGAGCCTATCCCGGAAGCAATGGGCACGAGGCAGGGAACAACCCAGGATGGGGGGCCAGCCCATCGCAGGGCACACTCACACACCAGTCACTCACTCATGCACACCTACTGAATGGGCAATTTAGTAACTCCAATTAGACTCAGCATGTCTTTGGACTGGGGGGGAAACCGGAGTACCCAGAGGAAACCCCACAATGACATGGGGAGAACATGCAAACTCCACACACATGTAACCCAGGCGGAGACTCAAACCCGGGTCCCAGCGGTGTGAGGCAACAGTGCTAACCACTGCACCACCATGCCATCCTTAATTTTTAATTAAGAATTAAAAATGAGTATATTGGGTCCTAATTTGGTACTAAACACCTGTTTTGTTTTATAGAGAGTCCACCCCACAGCCTGCCAGACACATTCAGTAAACTGATTATGCTATTAATGATCGTATTGTGCTAATTTTGCTCAGTAAGCAATGTGCAAAATTAACTAATGTGCAAAGCTAATTAATGTCTATCATTATTTGAGATTGTTATGTTTATTACTTATTGCTGCTCACAATGATCTGCCTGATATTTTGACCAAGCAATGGACACAAATAAAATAGTGAGTTTAATATTGATTCTACAACAGCTATTAATAAAAGTGAGTTTGTCTTTAGATCACTATATGAACGTCTTTTAATCCACTTTGGACACACACCTCTCTCCAGCAGCGCGCCAATGCGATGCTCCCAACGTAGATGCATCTAGGCTGGTATATAATGTAGTATATATTATATATAATCTCTCAGGTTATATATAATATATAATCTCTGGGTCTGCCCCCAGGCCTCCTCCTGGTTGGACATGCCTTGAAACACCTCCCCAGGGCGCCGTCCAAGAGGTATCCTAGAACCATCAACTGACTCCTTTCACTGCGGAGAAGCAGTGACTCTACTTTGAGCCCGGATGTCTGAGCTCCTCACCCTCTCTAAGGCTGAGCCCAGACACCCTGCTGAGGAAACTCATTTCTGCTGCTTATACAGTATTCACAATCTCATTTATTCGGTCATCACCCAGAGCTCATAACCATAAGTGAGGGTAGGAACGTAGATCAACTGGTAAATTAAAAGCTTCACCTTCCAGCTCAGTTCCCTCTTTTTCCAAATTGCTGCACCGTGAACAAACCCCCGAGATCAAAGCCAAATTGAACTTTATTGTCATCTCCACCATATATAAGTATACAGAGAGATGAAATGGCGAAGCTCAGGGCCCACAGTGTAAGCATAAACTTAGTCCAATATAGAGAACAAGACAAGACAATGTGCAAAGGACTTACAGGACAGTGCAACTGAGGAAGAGGAGTAGATTATGCAATATACAGTAATGTGCAATACTGGACAATGTGCAATATTGTTAGAACTATATTAAATATATGATGTATTTCTGCAGTCAGTTAGACCTGAATTCACCATCATGTACGCTGTAACAGCCTGAGTTCACAGTGTAAACAGTGTATGATAATAGTAGTAACAGCAGTAACACGTCTAACATTTCTAACAGCTGAAAATAGGAATAGAAGCAGAATAATGGGGCAGACAGAGAATAATGGGGATTCTTATTATTGCCCCCATGTCAGAGTGACAAAGTGTTAAGTGCAGTGCAGTGCTTAAGGGTCAGTCTGTGGCCTTTAGTTGTGGGTTACGGGGGGGTTGAGGCAGTGAGGAGGCAGAGTGAGGGATCCTGGGAGGCAGCATGGTGTTGAGGAGCCTGACAGCCTGGGGGTAAAAACTGCCACGCAGCCTGGCAGACCCGGCTCTGATGCTGCAGTATCTTCTCTCAGGTGGCTGGAGTGTGAAATGACCATGTGAGGGATGTGATGGGTCCTGCACAATGCTGCAGGCCTTGCGGACACTGCGTTTGCAAAAAGCGGCTTGTAGGGAAGGGAGAGGCATCCCATAATGTTCTCTGCTGTCTTCACTACTCTCTGCAGGCACTTGTGGTCAGATTTGTTGCAGCTGCCATAACAGATGGTGATGCAGTTAGTCAGAACACTGCTGATGGTGCCTCTATAGAACATGGTGAGGATGGGAGGGGAAGGTTTGCTTATTTCAGCCACCTCAGGAAGTTTAGTCTTTGCTGGGCTTTCTTGAATAAGGAGCTGGTGTTATTTGTCCATGTAAATTCCTCAGTTATGTCCACACCGAGGAACTTGGTTCTCCTTACAATCTCCACAGCAGTACCGTTGATGCTGAGTGGGGTGTGGGCAGGACGTGTCCTTCTGAAGTCCACAATCATCTCTTTTGCCTTGTCAGCGTTGACAGATAGATTGTAGTCTCTGCACCTTGTGGACAGACTTTCCACCTCTTCTCTGTATGCTGATTCATCTTCTCTATTTATCAGTCCCACCACAGTTGTATCATCCACAAACTTGATGATGATGGTGTTGGACGTGTTGCAGCCCATACATACTGACTGGGGCGTCTCTGTCAGGAAATCCAAGATCCAGCTGCAGAGAGTGGTGTTCAAGCTTAACCCCCTCAGTTTTTGAGGGACATGTTGAAGGTAGAGCTGAAGTCTATGAATAACATCCTGACATCTGTGACTCTCTTACCCAGATGTGTCAGGGAAAGGTGACGGGCAGAGGCTACGGTGTCCTCAGTAGACCTGTTGGACCGGTATGCAGATCAGAGAGGGTCTAGAGAGGTGGGAAGATTAGTCTTTATGTATTACTGCCATGACCAGCCTTTCCAAGCACTTCATGATGATTGACATGAGTGCTACTGGGCAGTAGTCATTCAGGCCTGTCACTGATGGCTTCTACAGCACTGGGATGATGGCGGTTAATTTGAAGCATGCTGGGACAGACCACTGGCTTAAAGAGGTGCATTCTGTGAGGACCCCAGCCATGTGGTCAGTGCATTCTCTCAGCACTCAGCCAAGTATGTTGTCAGCTCCTGCTGCCTTGCGTGGGTTGACTCTGGATAGAGTACTTCTCACATCAGCTGTGGTCAGACAAAGTAGCTTCTCACTTGGGGGGTGGGGGGGGGGGGTGTCGGCTTATTCTGTACAAAACAGTTGTTTAGCTCATCTGGAAGGGAGACATCACCGCCATTGATGTGTAGGATGGGCTCGTAGATCGTGATTGGCTGAATTCCCTGCCATATACGGCGTGTGTCTTTGGTGCATTTAAAGTGTACATTGATCGTCTGTGCATGTGCCTGATTGGCTATCCTCATAGCTCGGGACAGGTTGTCTGTGGGCGTCCTGAGGGCAGCCTTGTCTTTAGATCTGAAAGCTGCATTTCTGATTCTTAGCTATGTGAGCACTTCCCTCATCATCCAGGGCCTTTGGTCGGCTCTCGTGGTCATCGATCACAGAGTTTATATACTCCTCCAGGTTGATGGCGTCACCATTTATAGCAGCCTCCTTAAAAATGTCCCAGTCAGTAGATCCAAAGCAGCCTTGGAGAGCTGAGACGGCACCAGCTGGCCACACTCTTACTGACTGGTTTGTTGTGCTTCAGCAGGGATTTATACACAGGAACCATGATCACAGTGACATGGTCTGAGTAGCCGAGGTGGGGGGGGGGGGGGGGGGGGGGAAGGGCCTTGTAGGCCTCACAAACGTTTGTGTGAACATTGTCCAGACAGATTCTCCCTCTAGCTGGGATGTTCATATATTGGAAGAATTTGGGGAAAACTGGCTTCAGATTTGCCTGATTGAAGTCTCCAGCAATGATGAAAAAAGCAATTTTTTTAATTTTAATTTTTTATTATTTTTTTTTTTAAGCAATTTATTGCTGCACACATCTCAGTTAAACCAACTGGGACGTCACAAAGTTCACGATCCACATCAGTTATTCCCGTGATGTTTGAGAAGAAATCAAAAATTTTGGATCAAGACTCCTGACATACAAATTATTAAAGAACTCAGTGCAGAATTTGGCTATTTTCTTGATGTCATCTGCAGCATTTCCATAAATCCTCACCCGCATAATGCAGTTGTTCCTGACTTGCTGACTTTCCAGCCTAAAGAAATAGGCTGAGTTCTGCTCACCTTGTTCAAGCCATTTTTGCCACAATCTAACAAAGGCTCCTTCTGCCTTATGTTTATATATAATCATACAATTTATTCTGTAAGGCACCTCCTACATTATTTTCTGTATCAGTAAGACGATTGACTGGTTTGCAGGTTAAAGCAGTAAATCTCATTTATAATTTTCTTTTCTTCATCTCTTCCGATTCGAGTCAAGTCACTACTAAACCTTCTGACAAATTTTGCTACATCATGTTATTATTGCAATACTTTTTTCTGTATTGGGTCTGTTCCAGTATAAGTCAGTTAATTATTCTATATTTAAAATAGCTACTTTATTTCTCAAGATTGAACTGTTTAATATCCCGTTTGAAGATATTTTATATCCAGTAGACGATGACAAAGATTGCATGTTCTCCCCATGTCGTCGTGGGGTTTCCTCCGGGTACTCCAGTTTGCCCCCACAGTCCAAAGACATGCTGAGGCTAATTAGAGTTGCTAAATTGCCCATAGGTGTGCATGTGTGAGTGAATGGTGTGTGAGTGTGCCCTGCGATGGGCTGGCCCCCCATCCTGGGTTGTTCCCTGCCTCGTGCCCATCACTTCTGGGATAGGCTCCGGACCCCCCGCGACCCAAGCGGTTTGGAAAATGGATGGATAGATGGATAGACGATGACAATATGGATATATGGATGTCAATGGCTCGGTGGTCAGAAAATGGTGAAGCTATAATGTTTGTTTAAATATTTCCTAATTCATTAGAAATAAGCCAAAAATCAGTCTGTGACTGATTTGAAAAGGTCCAACACATTTGGTTGGAAAATCTCTTGTTTAATCTCTTCCATCATTTTTTCTTTTTTCAGAGCCTGTCATCATGACTATGTATAGTTATTGCCGTCACTGGATGATAAATCCAGACAGTAGTAAATCTGCATATAGTTCACAGTACATGGTAAACAAAACAAGTCGGCTTGCAGCTCTAATCAAACAGTGTATGATAGAGCGCCATCTTGACTCCCTCCTCCTTCTACATTTAATGCCACAACCACATGCTTACAAGTGAGACTGGAAACGAAGGAACCGACCAAGATGGTTTTCTCGCACTGCCCCCTGGTGGACATGACCTTCAATCCTCCAGATAGATGTAAACTACGCATGCAAGTGTAGTCGTGTCGTGTGAAGTCATGGCCCTAAAGCACAGACTTAGGAGATGTTCAGTGTCACAGCCAGATTGGGTAAGACTGCAGGTGCCGTCTTAGGACAATATTAATGAATCTGAAAAAAAGTACAGTCAGCGAATGCACAAAAAGGGCAAATGTGAGGGAAGGACTTCAGGGGGAACAAAGTGCATCAAAGCCCACAGCTACTCTCTCTCTCATCTGACTCCAGTTGTGTGTCACCTACACACTGGGTCAGACAATGTGTTTTATACATTAAACTGATCTTTACTGAATATCAAGCCTTTGGTTGGAAAATCTTTATTAATGACTGATTGTATTATCAGGATAAACCTTGATTTTTATGCGTTAAACTGAAATGGGGTCACATGAAAACTATGCAGCAGCCCAGATCAAACCAGCTACTCCTACCTGCCCTTTATCAGTGAGACTAGAGCACTTAGGGAAGGAGGTGGAGCAGCCGCCTTATTTAATGGGTTTGAATTATTTTTACAAGTCAGGCACTACTTTCTGTCAGAAGGGTAATTATGAATCTGAATGAACAGAAATTACATGTGGAGTTCCTCAAGGGTCCGTTATTGGCAGTGGGCAGTGGTGGCTTAATGGTTGTTGGATTGAATCCCCGACCAGCAAGGCACCGCTGAGGGACCCTAAGCAAAACACTGCTCTCTGGGCGCTGAATTAGGTGCCCCTTGCTATGTCACGATGTCACATATGGGTTAAATGCAGAGGACACATTTCGGTGTTGTACACTGTGTGCTGTGGTGTGTCAACACTGATCACCAATTAGAATTATAATCCTCACTGAGCCTCTTTGTTCAACATCTACATGCTTCCATTTGCTCAGATTACGGAACACTATAAAATCTCTGGAACACTTAAGGCCATGTTGTTAGTAATTAAAAAAAAAATCACAACAAATAATAATCCATTGTTATGCATTATAATCATGGCTTTAAATATTTATCAAAAGGCATAACACATTATAGGCATGCTTATTAGGCATAATGAATGATGTATGAAGCTCTCTTTAGTGCACTATAAATACCTTCATAATGCATTATAATGATCGGTATAAGCATTAAGGATGCTTTGTATTGCATTATGAAGGTATCTATAGTGCCTTATAGTTGAGTGTGTCATAAAGCATTCATAAAGCGTTATAATGGTGGATATAATGTGTTATGCTTTTTTATAAATATTTATAACTGTGTTTATAATGCTTTATGAGTGCAGTATAATTAAGCAATAACATAATGTATAAGAAGATACTCCGGTATATCATGGCTGTGATTCGGTCAAAGGCACAAGGCTATAGGCCACCACAAAAAAAAAATAGTTCTCATAACATCAGTGCAAGTGGGAGGGGCCATCGTGTCCAAACCATCCGCATATCTGGATAATTCAGTCAATCACCAATATAGTTTTGTCTAATATTTCCGGTGCCAGCAGTAAAACAACTAGCCAGCTTATTATCGGAGTAACTTTGCATTGTAAATGAAAACCATGCCACAGGTCTGATAAATAAAATATTATGGCACTAGAGTGGCGAAGAGATCATGAGGCAGATTGCAAAGTTCAGTTATTGGCATCTTTAATAGTGCGACTGTTAAAAGGACAGTTGGCAGCTTATAAAACTTATTCTGGAACAGAAAAGAATAAAACCAACAAAACGGAATACATATGTGTGATGCCCGGCCCGTCCGCTCCTCGTGTGTGCTACGCCCCCTGATTACCCACGTGTTCTTTCATGATTGTACCCAGCTGTGTCCGATTATTTTCAATCAGTCCTGTGTATTTCAGTCCGTGTCTTACCTGAGTCCTTTGTCTGTCATTGATGTTAGTTGGCGTTTCATGTCTCCTGCTCCCTGTTTATTTATTAAATCCCTGGTTTACCCCGACTTCCGCCTGTCCGCCTGCTTCCTGCCCGTTCGCCTCGCACGATCGCCGTTCCGTCCGGCTTTGAACGTGACAATATGAACCTTTACTGTCACTGTCACCTATGTTCATTTTCTAAACTGGTGGAAACACAGGCAGGTTCTGAAAAGGTATCAAGTGACAACCAGCCAGTATTGTGCATGAACGAGTTCAAAAGAACGCGTTCATTGAACACGTTCATATTTCAGTGAACTTTGAACTGAACGCAACTTATTAGTAAATCAAGAACTTGAACGTGAATTTTATGTGTGATGAACGGCGTAGACGTCGTTCACTGTTGGAATGCAATTAAACATCGGGATTTATTTTCACCTGATGAGTCGAGTGACAAGGTCGGCTCACACATTTAAACAGCATGTTGTGTTGTCACTCAAGCACTAGCGAAGGACTCCTCCGCTCGAAAAATAAAATGCTCAGCCTGACTCTCGCTCAGTGCTTGTGTGCAGTGCATCTTGGGTAACGTAGTGTAAAGCCAAGGACAGTCGAATCTAATGTCTTTAGCTTCACACTACGTTTCCCATAATGCACACACACACTTCTCAAAGGGCACAGCCTTGGCAACGCATGAGCGCGAAGCGAACTGCTGCAGCAGTAACCATGGCAAGCGCAGAGGAGGAAAGCTCAACCACCAGTGGAGCTGGCACAGAAAACACGGATGATGCTGGCTGTAACTTTGACAATTTACGGGCATTTTACACACTGTTTCACAGAGACTCTGACGGTAAAAACCTAACCTTTCTGTGCAAGCTTTGTCCACCTGCGCTGAAAAAACAAGTTAGAACATCAATGACCTCATTTTCCAATTTGAAAAGACACGTTGAGTTGAAGCATTCGTCCAGCGTGAAAGCATATATGTGTAACCGGTCTCGTTTGGGTCTTTGTTTACGGCCCGATCGCGCCAAGCGAGTCCAGTTAAAACATAGTCCCGGTTAAAGTCCGAGAGCTGATGCTCTCACTTTGCGTTGTGTATTTTTTTTGTTGTGTGTGGTGTGTGGGTGCGGGAGAGGGAGAGACGACACCGCGTGGCTTCCTCTGGACTCGGGATCCGACGTCCCTTTATTGGCACGTGTCTTTTCCTCTCTCTGGTAATGAAGAGCAAAGTATTAATTCCCCAGAAGCATGTAGCAGCTCAACATTCTCTTCCTCGAAGAGACAGGGAAAGAGCAAAATGAAAAAAAATATACATCAATATATAAAAAAAATAAAACAAACAAAACATACCTGGTAATGAAGAGCAAAGTATTAATTCCCCAGAAGCATGTAGCAGCTCAACATTCTGCCCATGTGCACCCCGACAATAAAAAGAAAAACACAAACCAAATGAAGTTCATACATTAAAATATTGCTTGATATATATTAATAATGATATGCTTAAACTTTTATTACAGGAATTTTATATAATAATAAAAGGATTATTTTCTATTTAATTGGGTTAATGAGAGAGTCATGTTACCTCTTCCTCGAAGAGACAGGGAAAGAGGAAGAGGAAACACGTCACGCCCCCTTTTAACCAGTGGGAGGCACCATGAAGCAGGGCCTTCTGGGAATTCTCCTTACTCCCTCTCCTATTTATTTTACCAGGATTTTAATAAATAAGGAATTTTGAGTAATTATACATATCAAAACAACTTTGTTACATTCACCCCCCTAGAATTACACAAAATTCTTACATAGGGCGGGAGAGAGAAAAAAAAACAGACCAGGAAAGAGCATTATACAAACACAGTATAACCCAGTGAATCAACTACCCCAAAGTAGGGTCAAGGAGCACTTGAAGCATGCATGGCGCCTTGCAAAACCTCGAAGAACATCCTCGGGAAACCATAGTGCCATATACACTACACAGCTCAGTCCAATGACTGTTAACACCCATGACAGCAACATCATGGTACATACAGGACTTAATAGAAAAAAAAAAGAAGAAAGAGGAAAAACACCATTCAATGTGCCAAATAACAAAAAGAAACAAAGAAAAAAACAAGCACTAATGTGCCTCCAATCTATCTACTCTCAAAGGAGGGAACAACATGTGACATAGACTCAAGCAACCGTCGAACAGGTTTAATCATCCTCCCAAACCGTGAAACACGAGAGCCCTCACCTACATTAACTTGAGGCTGCCTAAACCCAGGGTGGGAAAGGATGTGGGGTAAAGGAGATACAACTACAGCACCTTCACTAGGAGAACCCCTAGAGTCTACCAAATTATGACATGTCGGACTAGAGGTATCAACTGCAGTCTCTGTACAAGGGGTATCTGGCTGTGCAGCCGCCGTCTGACTACTGACTGGAGAGGTATCACAACCTTCAGATCCAACGTGATCAACACCAGCAGAGAGATCCTGTAAGGAGCCAGCTGGAGAAAGCACAGATGAGGGTACATCAGAATCAACTACTGACAAATTGTCATTACTCACAACTGAAGAGAGCACATTATTACCTTCAGTCCTCTGGGAGACAGGCCCATCAGAAAGGCATTCCCCCAGTGGCAGAAACCCAGCGTGGAGAAGTAAATTGCGATGGACAACTCTCACATTGCCATTGCCATCCTTGACCCGATAGACGTGAGTGGAGGGATTTGACTCTACCACTGTATACAATACAGGTTCCCACTTATCAGCTAATTTGTGTTTCCCCCTTACACCTTTGTTAGCTACCAGTACAGCATCACCAATGCACAAGGCATAACCTTTGGCTCTCTTGTTGTATTGTTGAGCCTGGTGTCGCTGCTCAGCAGTGGAATTCTTTTGAGCAAGAAGCATTGCTGAACGAAGGTTATCCACTAAGGACTTCACATACTTATCATAATCACACACCGAGGGATCGCGAAGGACATTTCTGAAAACTAAATCGACTGGCAGTCTGGGAACCCGACCAAACATGAGGAAAAATGGGGCAAAGCCAGTGGTCTCATGGACAGTGCAATTATAAACAAAAGTCATACTTTGTACCAACTGTGGCCACTTGTGCTTTGCTGCTGGAGGCAGCGATCGCAGCATGTTACCCAGTGTACGATTGAACCTCTCAGTTCCACCATTACCCATCGGATGGTACGGTGTGGTCCGTGACTTCTCAATATTGGTCAACTCTAGAAGCTCAGCAAGTAACTCACTGCCAAAACTCGTGCCCTGATCAGAGTGCAGTCTTTCAGGAAAGCCATAAACACAAAAGAACCCAGCCCAAAGTTTCTTTGCCACGGTCTTTGCTGTTTGGTCCCGACAAGGAAAAGCATGTGCCAGCTTAGTAAAATGGTCAGTAATCACCAACACATCTACAGACTTATCATTATGTTCTGCTGACCAAAAGTCAATACAGACCAGCTCAAGTGGAGCTGAGGTCTTAATATTCTCCAAGGGAGCTCTCGCTGAAGGTTCAGGAGTCTTACTGACAACACATCGCCTACATGTTTTCACGTGGGCACGAACATCTTTCTCCATGTCACACCAGAAGAAGCGCTGCCGAGCAAGAGACAGAGTACGGGGAAAGCCCTGATGACCAGCACTATCGTGAATACCAGTTAGTGCAAGTGATCTCAAGGACTTAGGAACCACAAATTGGAATCGCTTATGTTTGGTCATAGGATCTTTCGTGACACGATACAGGACACCATTCAATATTGTCAACTTATCCCACTGCTTTAGAAGTTTTAATGTCTGAACAGTCACATGGGCTCGTTCCCGCCTCGAAGGCCTACGCTTCCTCACCACGTAAGGTACCACACTGGCGATTACCTGATCTTGGCTCTGATGGGACTGTAAGTCAGACAGGGAAAGGGTTTGAAACACCTCGTTAGCAGGAGGGACCACATCACTCAGGCTTCCAGCCAAAGTCAATGCACGCTGGGCTGAGGCTGACTCCCAACCATCATGTGCGGACAATAAAGAAGAGACCACCTCAGATGACAACGGGGCAGATGCAGCGTCTGAATGCACAAGCGAGTGAGGCATGCAAGAAAGCCGAAAAGCATCCTGAAGAAGCTCATGCCTCACACCCTGCGTCTGGTCAAGCAACTCAGAGTATGATTCCGACATTAGCCGACGGTAAGTTGGTTTCACAAAGGGCTCCCTGCTCAATGCATCAGCCACCACATTCTGTCTGCCAGGAATATACTTGATGTCGAAAGAATAAGCAGCTAGTTTTGACACCCATCGCTGCTCGCAAGCGTCCAGCTTCGGCTTGGTTAAAATATAAGACAGTGGATTGTTGTCTGTCCATACCGTAAACTCATGACCCTTGAGCCAATGACTAAACTTGTCGCACACTGCCCACTTTAAGGCAAGAAACTCCAACTTGTATGCAGGATAATTAACCTGACTATGTGTAAGGGATTTACTGGCAAAGGCTACCGGCCTAGCTTTCTCCTCCCCCTCCGGGACCTGCGAAAGTACAGCTCCGAGACCATCAAGCGAAGCATCAGTGGACAGAACAAACGGACGACTGAAGTCAGGATGTGCTAGGACAGTGCTGCCCAACAGAGCAGATTTAAGATCAGCAAAAGACTTATCGCAAGCTGAAGACCAATCACTTGGTGTTAGCACACGGAATGTTCCTGGTTTCTTTCGCATTGATCGGCCCTTTTGCACACGTTTCTGACCTGCAGTCAAACCAAACAGCGGTTTAGCCAGAGATGAACAATCTGGAATAAAGTGCTGGTAAAACATGACCATGCCGAGAAAGGATCGAACCTTCTTCTGAGATGGAGTGCAGCCGTCTGCTTCCATCAAGTCCTCCTTCTTGAATTTTGTTATGACATTAACTTTCTCCTGATCGACCGAAACTCCACTTTCACCCACCACATGCCCTAAGAACCGGACAGACCTTCGGAGGAAATGACACTTCTTCTGGGATAACTTCAAATTGTTAGCTCTAAGACGCGAGAACACCATCTCCAGACGCTCCAGAGCTTCACCCTCCGATGGTGCAAAAACAAGTAGGTCATCTAAGTAACAAAGGAGATTGGAGAAATTAAGATCCCCGAAAATACTGAGCATCATACGCATGAATGAAGCAGGACTGTTGCAAAGGCCCTGAGGCAACCGGTTATATTCGTACAACCCAAGAGGAGTCGTAAAGGCTGTATAATGTTTGTCTTTTTCATGCAGAGGAATGTTGTAAAACCCTGAAGTCAAATCCATTGTACTAAAGAAAACATTACCACCAAGAGCCGCAAGACAGTCTGCCGGGTTCGGTAAAGGATGCGCATCCTTGAATGTTCTTGCATTCAGCATCCGAAAGTCTGTACAAATACGCAAGCCTCCATCTTTTTTCCACACCATCACCAAAGGTGAAGCATACTCACTCACTGACTTACTGATGATATTCTTCATTTCCATTTCAGTCAGAACCTCTCTTAACTTATGGTAGTGAGCTGGTGGAACCCTGCGGTAAGGCAATCTAAATGGCTTCTCATCAGAGAGTCTAATACGGTGTACGAAATCTCTCACTTCACCACAATCTAGATTCCCACGAGAAAAGACATCCTGGTACGAAAGAAGAAGCTCTGCCAACTTATTTTTCCACTCGCCGGACACCTCACACCCTTCGATGTTAATGTCACCTAATCCACACCCCGCAAGACTACGTACAGGATCAGGAACTGCTTGTGGAGACGAAGCATCAGTCACTCGAGAAGAATTAGCTAGCCCTTGCATGAAGGTCAGATCTTCTAGGGCAAGACAAGGAAATACATCCGCCAATTTCGCATTGCGACGCATGGTTACAGGGTGCTGAGAAGCATTCAGGATCTTCATGGGCACCCATCTGTCACCCCACATAGGTGTAACAACCCGGCCCACCATAATGTTCTTAGGTGTAGCACGGGAGGATGTTGGTTCCACAACAACAGTACTCCCTGGTGACATTGGAGCCTCACTGGGCAACTTTCCCCACACTACATACTCGCTGCGTGGAAGCAGTGTGATTGCCTGTCTGAGTTTTACTGTTCCAATTTTATTGGGCACAGTGGGACTAGACCAGCGGGAGACACAACTAATAAGCTGGAGAAACTGTTCACAGTCAGAATTAGCTGAACGAGAAGAAATAAGATCCCAATACTTCTCAGAAGATTTCATGGAACTAATGACTGACCGCAAGACATTACTACCTACGATGAAATCATCTAGTTGACCAGGCACAACCAGTGTAGGTACTGAAAATTTTAGACCATAGACATCAATGTTCAGTTCGTAAATGCATTTTGGCTTTGTGGTCAGTCCACCACATCCGACGAGGACTACTGACTCTGGGACAGGCTGAGCAGCCAAAGGAACATTAGCTGCCTTAAGAAGTGCTTCAGCCGTTTCACTGAGAGTGCAAGACATACTCCCTGAATCAAGCATACCTCTTAAAGTACACAAACCACTGACTGAAACTGGAGTGTAAAACAACTCATTTGCTCCTTCAAGAGCCTGAGGTTCGACTGGGGTGGCGGACTGGCTGTTAGTGAGACCACAAGAACCACCATCATCAGAGCGGTCGAGGGAAGTCCCAACATAGCTCATGCTATCCCTCATTCCACATGAGCTAGTTAGTTTAAAGCCGGCGTAGACGAAGAAAGACCCACCGAACGAGACTGTGAAGGAAGTAACGACGGGCACTGACTCCTGAAGTGACCAGGCTTCAAGCAATGGCGACACAACTTATCACGCTTACAGTGTGCATAGGTGGAATGATCTCTAGCACTACAGACTCTACATGTTGTACTTGTCACATCCTTCTGACATCGAGAACGGTGAAAACCCATAGCAGGCAACGACTGAGACTCTGCAGAACATATAGTCAAGGCTTTGTCAAGGACAGCAACCAGCTGGCTCAGACCAGAGTCAGAGGAATAAGCATTAGGGGACTGGACAGCTGAATGAGGAACCACTGGGGCCATTGCAGCTAGCGGCCTGGCAGAAGAGGACACCGGCTGCACCGAACTGTTCACATGGGTGTTGGGACTATTAAAATATGTGCCACCCGTGTTAGAAGGCGTCGGCCCCAACTCACATTCATGACTCGGCGGAACAGGTACAACCACACACTGACCATAAACAGACATGCTCTGAGAACGGTGCGCTTTAGCATTAGCACCCTTCAGATAACTCACGTGGCTGTCCAATCGCTCCTGCACCTCAGCAGCAGTCCACTTTTCAGCTGGCTTGAACTTGAAAGACATCGCAAGCTCGGGATCAGGACAGTGAGAAATAAACATGAGCACAACTTCAGCGTTTGGATCCTCAATATGTTTCCCTCGTCTGCGCAAACATTCCCCAACCGCATCAATCATTTTGTTAAGCCTTATCCAATAATCTAAGGCCGACTCACCTGGCTTTGGAACTGTACTGTAAAAGTCTCTCATAGGCATATTAGAATAAGCAATATCACTGAAATTTCGTACAAGGATGTCAAAGACAGTTGCAGCAAGCTCTTCTGGCTCTAAATCGGCACTGCTCCGTAAAGACACTTTAACCACATCCCTAGCTTTACAGGTTAATCTGCTCATTACAAAATCATACATTTCACCATGAGTGTCATACGACATTTTGGCAGCATACCGCTCCATCATCTCCTTCCATTCATGGATGGTAAACTTATCTGAACCATCACCTCTGTAGAAGGGAGGCAGATCTGAGCTTGGCTGAACCACTACCCTTAGCTCTGAAGCATCATGGCGTCCAGGAGTTTGTGAAACACCCAGGGACTTTGACAGGCCACTGCTGTGGTGATTCAGGGTGGACAAGTTAGCAGTAACACTCTCCCCAATTTGCTTGGCTAAATCGGCTATGATACTGCCCATAGCATCAACAGTAATCACTTGAACTGGATTATAGGAAGAGTCTGAAGCAGGGGTAGAATTAGCCACAGGAACTGGGTCAGGCTGTCTAGCTATAGGTGTAGTCTCACTTCTACCTGCATGGTTTAAAAACCAACCCCGTCCCCTACCAAGACTGCAAGGTGAAACTTCCCTATTAGTGTCTGGCAAACCCAGCATACTAAACATACCTACCTTTGACATGGCTAGAAGAATAAATCACAAGCAGTGATATGAAAGTCAGTACTCACTTAAAAGAAAGTTGAGAGAAAGGGGGAAAAAATCCTCTGTGATTATTACCAGCTTTAACTGATTAAACAACTACTCAAGGTAATACACTGTTAGACTAAACACTCACACTTAACTAGCATGACTACAATAATAAAACTGCACAACACGTGCTACTCCATACAATTGTACTACAGCTCACAATGTGGTCAGCAGTCTAAACATTCTGGTAATATACAGGAAATGTAAACAATCAGAGAGGGAAAGAAAAAAAAAAGATTCATTAAATAACATGAAGTCACCCAAAAAAAAAAGGACAAATTTCAACACTGAGTTGAACGACACTTTTTTTCGGTCATTAACAGCTGTTAGTCCGGAGAGCGCGACGGGGAAAAGCAGCGTCCTCGCGGTGATCCTCTGCGCGGTTTCAGCACACACACACACCATCCGAGTCACGGCACCAAATGTAACCGGTCTCGTTTGGGTCTTTGTTTACGGCCCGATCGCGCCAAGCGAGTCCAGTTAAAACATAGTCCCGGTTAAAGTCCGAGAGCTGATGCTCTCACTCTGCGTTGTGTATTTTTTTTGTTGTGTGTGGTGTGTGGGTGCGGGAGAGGGAGAGACGACACCGCGTGGCTTCCTCTGGACTCGGGATCCGACGTCCCTTTATTGGCACGTGTCTTTTCCTCTCTCTGGTAATGAAGAGCAAAGTATTAATTCCCCAGAAGCATGTAGCAGCTCAACATTCTGCCCATGTGCACCCCGACAATAAAAAGAAAAACACAAACCAAATGAAGTTCATACATTAAAATATTGCTTGATATATATTAATAATGATATGCTTAAACTTTTATTACAGGAATTTTATATAATAATAAAAGGATTATTTTCTATTTAATTGGGTTAATGAGAGAGCCATGTTACCTCTTCCTCGAAGAGACAGGGAAAGAGGAAGAGGAAACACGTCACGCCCCCTTTTAACCAGTGGGAGGCACCATGAAGCAGGGCCTTCTGGGAATTCTCCTTACTCCCTCTCCTATTTATTTTACCAGGATTTTAATAAATAAGGAATTTTGAGTAATTATACATATCAAAACAACTTTGTTACATATGCAAGCCCTTCAAGGTCATAGAGGGAAGGGCAAAACCCCCAGCCAAAGTCCCCAAACGACTCAAGTCACACTGCCTGCTGCCTTCAGGGGTATAATCTCCCAGCAACAGGTAGACAGATTAATAATAGACTACATTGTTGGAGATTTACAGCCACTGAGTAAGGTTGAAAAACCCTCCTTCATAAAACTAGTAACTGGTTTGCAACCAGGCAGACATGTGCCCTCAAGAAGACAGGTGCAGGGACTAATGAATAAGGAATTCATTGAGGTTATCAGTAATTTAAAAGCTGAACTTGCTGAACTTGACTTTGTATGCACAACAGCTGACTGCGGGTCAGCTGTCAACAAAGGATTCATGGGCATCACAATTCATTGGCTTGATAAAAATGATGTGTCACTCAGGAGATCAGCAGCCCTTGCATGTCGTCGTGTCAGAGGGTCACACACATATGATGTCCTGGCTAAAGTGCTGACGGATGTGTACAAGGAATTTAAAATTCAAAACAAAATTGTGTGCACAGTGACTGACAATGCTTCCAATTTTGTCAAAGCATTCAGCTGTTTTGGAGACAGTGTTGTTATTAGAGCAGCTGATGAGGTGACTGAAGGCAGTGACACAGGATCTACCCCTGCTGAGAGCTCCGATGATGAGGACGATGGTCTTGAGCCTGCACCTCTGTCAGAGTTAGAGGATCCCTGCCTCCCACCTCATAGAAGGTGCATGGCCCATACTTTAAATCTTGTTGCCACAGATGCAAAGAATGTAACGGATAGGCTGTACAACAAATTAGCGAGGCCTGTATTTTCCAAGGCATCTGCTCTGTGGAATAGGGTGAAAAGGAGTGCGAAAGCCTCAGATTTTGTTGAGTAAAAGCTAAAGATTGGCTTTGTCACTCCGAACGACACACGTTGGAATTCTATGTTCCTCTCAATGCAGCGCCTGGCTCACATAGCCACCTTGACTCCCCAGACCAGCAATCTAACAGTGCCATTGGATGCCACTCCTGAGTATGACAGACTCCTTCTGCACACCATCTGTGATGAGTTTGGGCTTCGTCGATTCACTCCAGAGGAAATAGACTTCATCAACAAGTTTGTGAGTGTGATGGGTCCCTTGGCATGTGCTCTGAACATCCTTCAGGGGGAAAAAAACACATTCCTCGGCTACCTGGCTCCTACCATTGTGCAATTGAAAAATGATTTGGATGGTCTGTTGGATGAGAGTTCAAAGCCTACAGCTACACCAGGTCTGACGGCATGCCGCCCCCTCATCCAAACCTTTATTTTAACCCCCTGATGACCTAGAGGGGAAAAAGAGTGCTTCATCCTTTTTTAAGTTCAAGCAAAGCCCATCAGCTGTCAATAAGTCTGAGGTGGACATCTATCTGGACGCCCCAACCACTGACGAGTTTACTGAATACATGCTGCTGCCCAAACTGAAGAAGCTCTTCATCAAATATAACACAGCAATCCCATCAAGTGCTCCAGTGGAGAGACTCTTCAATACTGGTGGCCAGATATTTAGGCCCAGGAGAAACCGATTGGGAGATGCCAACTTTGAAAAGCAACTGCTGTTAAACGTGAACAAAAAACAGTTTGGACTGAAGCCGTAGGCATGGTCTGTGGAGTGTTCACTACATTGTTGTAGTACTTACTACAACAATGGCTTCTGTATGTGAAAGTTTTTATTTTTAATAGTTCAGTGAGATGGTGCCACACACCTTCAAGAAGCGTGAGAGTTTTTTTTTTTTTTTAAATAAAACTAAAGAGATATTTTGCTAAATAATAAATATTCTGTTCTGTCTAGTTTTCATTTGAGATGGATATGATGCCGATATGTGTTTACAGTACTTTTCTTTTCCTTCCCTTGTCTAGTATTGGGGCAAGAGATAAATAAACCATAAATAAGAATCATATTTTGTGTCCTTTGTCTATACATGTCCATATATGCAAGAATGTAGGTAGGTTATAGATGTATGTTAAAACAAAATAAATTTTGATTTAGACTATATATTGCACCTAAAAATAAAATGAACTGAACTTTGAACTAGTTCAAAAATTTAAATTGTGAGCTATGAATGTGAACAGTTCACTTTGAGCATGTATGAACTGAACTTTGAACTAGATCATGAAAAGTGTGAACTTGCACAACACTGCTCCATTCTGAGAGCACAGTGATATCCACAAGCATCACAAACCAGCCAATCACAGGTTGGAGAATTTAGCCAACTGGTCCTGTGTGTATATTAAATGTTTAATGTACATGACAATAAAACGTCATGCTTTTTAAAGCCATTTAAGGCGTTGTTTGTCAATTAAACCATTTTTAATGCTATGTAAGACCAAATTGGTTTAATTACTTCTAATCCTAATAATGTCCCACGGAAACCCAGTCTTAGAGCTGTCCAGATAAAAAATATTTTGATGATATTTCAAGGAAATTACTTTGTAACGGTGCTTAATAGGAGGTGTGATGTCCTGGAGGCAAACCTCAAGTGCTTCTGTTCTTTCTACAAGAAACCACAAACATTTCAGGTATGTAGCCATTTGAAACATTGTTCAAAATTAAGTTCAGTTCACTCCACACAAGCAATAGCTTCCATTATTTCCAGTCCACATTTAATATTTCAATTATATTTAATATTTCAAAATGTCAAACACTGCGCCCACTAACAGGTGAATAATATTGATTACCTGGTAATAGTGGCACCTGCTAGTAGGTGGGACCTATTAGGCAGCAAATAAACAATGTGTAGGATATACTGGGATGCAGAAAAGTGGACAAGCCTAAAGATTTGAGTGACAAGGGCCAAGTTGTGATGGCTTGATGATTCGGTCACAGCATCTCCAAAACTGTAGGGAAATATGTGAACGGGTGACGGAGGCTCATTACATGTCAGATAGTACAGCAAACCTTCAGAGGTCTAGAGGAATCCACGCCCTGATGAGTCATGGCTATTTTGGCGGCAAAGGTGAGCCTGGGCCCCACCATGAACCTGCTGACCACTGCAGGACCATCTCACAAGAGCTGGGGGTTATGATCCAGCTCTCTAGCCATCACCAAATGGCCCATATCAAAGTCACTCCCATCCTTACACTTGCACATTGTTTCTGCTTCCAACACATCAGCTTCAAGGACAAAGCATCCACCTGCTGCCTAATATAACCCCCCCACAGTCAGAAGCCACTGTAACCAAATAATCAATGTTATTCGCTTCACATGTTATGGCTGATCAGTGTATAACCTCTGTATCTCAGTTACGTTTCAGACTGTTTTGCTACATTGTGCAGATTAATATACTGTGTTTATAATACATTTCAAAATTTCCCAAAATTCAGCACATTGTCAGTTTCACTGGCCAACACACTGATCATCGTAACATCATCAAGTTCTTTAGCCAAATTAGGTGTGCTGAGCAATGGGAAACCTGACACTGCAGTACAGTGAATCATGCAGCTGCACTGGAAAAATGTAAAAACACATTTTACCTCCAAGGGCCACTGTTCTCCCACCTTTTTTCATTAGTCTTACACGTCTGTAAACACATAAAATATGTTTGCACATATACTGTACTGATCCTGAGAGGATTAAGATGGCAAAAAAATCAATTGGGCTGGTGATTGCACAATATTTTAGAAGCTAAATTATGAAATGTATGACTATATATATTACACAATGATAAGGTATAAATACAGAAAAGCTACATACCGTTGGAGTGAAGCTGAAGTCCTTCTCTCTTCTAGACAATGGAATCAGTAGAAATGAAGTTTTGCCACGACATGAGAAGCCAGAAAAGTGAAGCAGAACATGAACAGGAACATTATTCAGCCTTGGCTGACTAGGTCTGTATTCCGGACATTACATTCATGATTTAATTTGACTGCAGGGGGCTTGAATAATTTTAACGTGCTTGCAGGTTCCCTATGTACAGTATGTATTACCTTTCCTGACCTTCGGAGGTCCTCCCTCCTGTTTCGGAGCATTTTTAAGGCTTTTTTCAGAATTTCCTGCTCTTTGCCGACGAGGCTACAGGGCAACTCTGCTGTGACCTTGAAATTACATGAAATATTCTGTTAAAACACTTTATTTGGTGTTTTACCTTGTGAATTGAAATTTTAAGCCCTAATTGTTCTTTATGTGGTAAAAAGGTAAAATAGAAAAATTAAACTATTTGATTAGAAATATTGATTTTAAACAATTTTATGAGGTACAGCTTTTGCTTATGACAGGGTTCCAGTCAATTTCCGCTCCCTTGCAGGCAGTGGTCCACATTTTTGATGCACCCAGGGATGATCTTACAGCAGCCTGGTGGAGACGTGTAGAGAAAAGAAAGATATCAGTTTTGCACCAAAAACGTTAGAATAGAGAGGAGTGCAGGTGGACATAGAATGAGCAGAATGAATGGTAGCAGTATTTCTGATGTCATAACCACTTATTCTGCTGATTCTACTTCCACCTGCACTGTCTGTGTTCTAACAGCTCTGTCCACTTTAGTTTCTATTTCCAGGACTGTGTGATACTTACACTGAATCTCTTTTGTTCAGGTGTTGCCGCTGATTTCCCTGCTTATTTTTTAGGAAGTCTTCTGCTTCCACTCCAGACTGCTTGAAGGAAAGACCATGAAACTAAATATGATATATTCTGTAACCATGACCTGACAGCAGTATGTCTGTGAAACCACAAAAAACACAGAGCTTGCTAACAAACAGACAGTTTACTTGCCTTTAGTTTTAAAATGGAAATTAGGGATTTCCCCAGTCTGAAGTTTTTGGGGAACAAAAGGTAAACATCTTGCTCCCCAATGTCCACAAAATCATCCCCTGTCACACCTTGTTCTTCATGGTAAAACACAGAGAAAATAGATTAATCCACATGACTGTAACTATAAAACCCAAAATATTATGGCCACACAGAGGTTGAAAAAATAACAATGATTATGAATAAATTAATAATAAAACCCCATAATATAATTAAGGCACGCAGAGTGATCACATAGCAGGCATAGCAACAGTAAGTAAGGCGGATAAAGGGGCAACTGAGAAGACTGCATCAGCAAATTTTGCATATTTTCCATAAACACAACACTGATAGGAGTTATCAATTTAGCATTACCATATACAGTACAGTACTGTGCAAAAGTCTTAGGCAGTCCAAGGAAATGTTTAAAGCTGTTTATCTGGGTAGCAAGTGTACTTTGGCTTAGAACAAAAAAATACAATTTAACATTAGAATGTGTGCAAATTAAGAGTAACACAATAAAAACTAGTAATAATTTCTTCTGTTTTCTAAAAAGTTACTGATATCTAGTTGGATGGCTAGATGAACACAACTTCAGTTCCCAAACTTCTCCTCAGGGGCACCTCAGCCATTCCACGATTTTGTTAAATTTCACCAACAGCTCAATTAAATAATTAAATATATTGGTTTAAAAAGTCAGTGAGAGACTGACTAGCTGTATGAGGTGCCTGCCTTCTTTGCCTGCCTAAGACTTTTGCACAGTACTGTATATATATATTTAGGTCCTCAATCATGGCCTTACAATGGCTGAGGCTGGTTGGCCGAATGATGGGAGAACAACCATGTCCTCAACCATTCAAACATTTCATAGAGCCAACAGGTATGTAATCCAACAATGTGCCCTGTACTGTAATATTGTCCTCTTACTGCAATGCTTCATATTACAGTATCCATTTACATTTTATATTACACAGTGAGTTTTACTTTATACAGTTACATACTGGATGTATACTGTAGCACACATGTCGCGTCACTCACGGTCACACACACAGATTAACCTCCCCTCAAACCACAGGCAATATGCCAGGACAAGCAGTGTAGTACAATCTTTTATTAAACACGCAAGAGCAAAACCAGTACTTAACACACGGGGGGGGGGGGGGGGAAACAGAATATCTAATACCACGAAGGGGGGGGGGGGGGGGGGGGGGGACATGCCCTACATACACACCTTTCCCACTGAATACACCCCCATGGAATTAGCACTTCAACCTCCCAAATTCCTGTGAAAATGTTACTGCGATTGAGCATGTACATGAGCGATTAACTACACACCAATACAATCCAAATCCAAAACACACATGGTAAATGTGCTTTTCTACTTTTATGAGAACTGAAAGCGCTTTACAATTCATGCCTCACATTCACCCATCCACACACTGGTGGCGGAGGCTGCCATGCAAGGCGCCAACCTGCATGCCGGGAGCAATTTAGGGTTCAGTGTCTTGCTCAAGGACACTTTGATGGGGTCACGAGAAACCAGGGCTCGAACCTGCAACTCTCTGGTTGCTAAACGATAGCACTACCTCCTGCGCCACCATCTTCCCCAAATGTAAGGAGAAGGAGGTTCCTCGGAGCTCCGAGATGTGTTTGGCTGTAATAAATCTGGAATATAGTTATATGACATAGTTTTTGATAACACCAGCATTTACTTTTTAGCCTTTTCAGCTTTTATTGAAAGACAAAACAAAATTAAAAAATGCAGAAGTTTGAATGACTGTGTGTTTATTTCAGTTATTTTATATTGGACTCAAGGATTGGTTTCATCATACAAATACAGCACAGATAATGTTTACTTGAAAATACTGAAAAGTAACTGATACCAGAATCAGGGGGTCAATAAGCTTTTAAGTAATAATGTGGATTGTGCTTGGGATAGAAGCTGCACTATTGTCTTGAAGAAAAGTATAGATTTTCAAAATATGCAAATTAATTGTAATAAAAGTATTAGTGACGTTCATTTTTAGATTACATTAATTACATAACTAATAATACATTGAGAAGAAATGGTTTGTCATTATGTGGTTGGAAAGACATGAAAGTGATGTGGAAAATCGCCTCTTACCACTGAAACACATGGGAATGCGTGGTGCTAATAATGGTACTGCAGCTAGCCAGTAGGGGGCGCTTGACATGCAGTGTTTTCACCTTTTAGAGACGTAATGGTCTACGTGTTTTTTGAAGTCAGTGCTTTGATCACAGATTTGAAAGCAGTATGCATAATGCATCAGGGCTCACACTGAAATTCCCTATATTTGGATATATTATGTAACATGGTTCTGTAGAAATGTTGGTACCTTGGAAACACAAATATACAAATATACCTTATATGTGAATTTGGATATGGGTGTGGCTGCAACTGGAGAGGCTTGTAGTACATATTCTGCAAAAATTTCATAATGGTTGTTGCAAATATTATGCACAAACCATGACAGAGGCTTGAACGCAAACATGGGTTTTGTTGGGGAAGTATCAGTTCATGAAATACAATACTGAGGAAACTGCCGTTGTTTTAACTCTTATTTAATACTATTAAGCACAGACACGTCACAAAGAAAATAAACTATTATTTATAATAATTTATATAGCATGCAATGATTAAACATAAAAAACTATAGCATAGAAAAATTCAATGTTACTATCGGACAACATGGCTATGGAAATATAACAGAGAGCGGTGAGCTGGAGACCAGAGTCTTGACCCTGAGGAGTGAAATAAAATATTTAATTTCTCTGTTGCATCGCAAACCTGACAGATACACTACTTGTCAAAAAGAAAAAAACTTACTTCCTCACACATTTCTAAAAGGATGTTTTTGTCAAATCCCTGCAACTCACTGAAAAACAACAGATCAAATTCACATATTATGACATAAATAAAAATATAATATAGACATATAATATAGACAGTTCATGGTGCATTTTGTAATACTCAAGACACACCAAGGCCATGCACAGTGCATACTGATAAAAGGGAGGGGAGGGGGGAATACTTCAATACATTCTCTGTATTACAAGTCCAACAATTCAAGGTGGTCTGTCTTACAATTGTAATGCGCCGCTTGTCCGCTCCTCCCGTGTGCCACGCCCCCTCGTTAACCTCGTGTGGAACCCCGATGTCATTCGCTGTTTCCAGTTGTTTTCATTAGTCCTATGTATTTAACTCCGCTTCAAAATATGTTTCCCCAATCATGTTATTTAAGTCGCTACTTCTATTGTCCCGTGTTCCTAGCTGGTTTCCCCAATAAATCCTTTGTTTCCCCGATTCGTGACGTGACAACAATCAACATGAACACACCACAGTCCACAGAACCAATCTGATGAGGAACATCCTGCGAAATACAATATAGTATTAACGAAGACATTTGTTACAATTCTAATACAAATGTAACGACAGAAAATGCTGAAATCCACTTTACCATGTTTTTCAAGTATTTTCCAGTGTCCTGGGCTTATTCGGTTTGTCAGTTTGCTGCAAATAGAAATTTGGAATTGTCAGGGGCAACATAACTACAGCTTTTCATGTAAACGGGATAAAAGTTCTATGTAGGAATTAATTGACACACATTGTCACATTTGTAAATCTTTCACTGTTGCGCCGCGTTTGGCTGTGAGTATGACCCAGAGCATATGACAGTCTCTGCCCCAACTGTCGGCAGGAATGAACTAAGAAATTTATGATTAAAAAAGACCTAACAATACGACTTAAATGTTATAGCATTTATTGTACAATATACTATACATATGATCAGGATCACATAACTGCATGGTACGCAAGTACGCATTCCCCGTACACGCGTGGCAATTCCTTGTTGTAGCAGCGCAAATGCGTATTTATTTTATGTGCATTCACGCTATGACAAGAAATTACCGTGCAATTCGAGACAAGTCTACACACGTATTCACATTTATAAAACGGTTTTATTACCTTGTAAATAGTCTTCAGGATTTGCAAACTGCCCAAACACTTTTGATGTAGCCAGTTTTAGGTTTTAAATGGATTAATAGAGATTCTCCATAAGATTTATTGCTGTGTGCGTTTGAGTCTGAAAGCCCGAGTCTCGCGCCAGATGCGTCAGAGTTGGCAACCTGCTTACAGCCGAATCGGACCTACGACCGGTCAGTCGGAGCCGAACGCGGCCGAAAGTCACCGACGAGCTGCAGAGGATCGCATCGTCTGTTATGGTACGAATAGGCGTCCGTGACAACAGCTTGGTTACTTTTGAATCACATGTACTTATCTTCTCAAACTTCTTACGATCATCTGAGAGACAGTTTGCATTTGGAAAACTCACAGCATTTAAAAAAATGGACAAGCAAGAAATTAAAGTTGTTAAGATTAAAATTAAAATTAAAATCAAAGTTAAAATAACACCTAAGGAAGGGGGAACTTTTTCCCCAAAAAATGAGGCACTGGAGAAGAACATCGGCGAGAGGGTGGACTTGGTGAAGATCATTAAGAAGGATGACACGGACAAGCCCGGATCGACATGGAGGGTGTCTTACATACCGAAGGTAAAGCACTGGCTTAAGAGACCTTATTAGAACACTTTAATTCGAGCTTAAAATGTGTTATATCAATCATCTTTCCTTGTTTTAACAATCGGCTGTCCCAGACTGGAACCGAAGAAAGTTTCCGTGGCCAGAGGAGTCGTCCATGGAGCGCGAGGGACAGGCCACCCCCCCTGGAGGAAGCAGGAGCGACCAGGAAGAGGCCCCAGCTGAAGTTCCTCCATCGGACAGACAGCAACGGCTCCTGCGCCCTGCGAGCAGAGAGAGGCCAGGGGCAGCGTCAGCCATCGGTGGAGCAGCAACTCCAGACAAGAATACATGGACTTATGGGTTATGGCCAGGGACGGAGGAAGGACAGAGACATTGTTCCTGACGGACTTGTGGGTTATGGCCGGGGTAGGAAGGATAATAGAGATACTGTTTAAGTATTATTATAGATGTCAGATAGGATAGGAAAAGATAGGCTAAGTTAACATATGATAAGTTAAAATACAATAAGATAGACAATAAGTTAAAATATCATATGATAGGCTAAGTTAAAATAAGATAAGAGCTTTACAATAAAACATATACTTACTTTTCAAACTGTGTCTTTGTCATCTCTTCAGTGTCGTGTCTGTGGTTTGATAATTTTGCATCGTTAATTTATATCTGATACTCTCCTAAATATCAATAAGCAGAGACGGAGGAAAAGATACGGTTAAGTTAAAGGAAATGATAAAGTATCAAAATCACAGTATTACCTTATTTTGACGCAGAAAGAGTCATTTCAGTGTTACTGCCACCTATGAGTTAGTGGCCGCAAATGGTGTTAGAAGTGCCGGTAAATAACGCGGCGTAAGTTTAACTCCGGTGTGCTTCTGAAAAACGGTAAGTGACAAAACTAGTAAGTAGCAGGTAAAGTGGTCATTTAACGTAATGCTAACGTGCATTACCAGTTAGTAAGTGTTTTACTATATCTTACACTACGTACTTACACGTACTTACACTACGAAATCAAACCCCTTAATTTTTAAAATTAAAATTACGTTAATTTTGTCCTTAATTATTGCTATATGTGAAATTAAGGGAAAAGGTGCAATGATTAAGGCCAATTAAGGGGTAAAACTACTGAATTTCCTCCTTACTTTTTCAAATTTGCCTCTTAAATTTACTCTCAAAAAATCCTTATTTCACCCCTTTTTTATAAATTAAGGGGCAATTTAAGATTGTTTCAAGGTCTGTAATTACATAACATTGCCCTTTAATTCTGATTAATTAAGGGGCAGTTTAAGAGTATTGCAAGGTTCCATTACTACTTAAAATTACTTACATCTGTCCTCAATTCTAATAAAGGGAGTTTAATATTATTATAGGGGTCCACAAACCAGGGCGGCATGGTGGTGCAGTGGTTAGCACTGTCGCCTCACACCTCTGGGACCCGTGTTCGAGTCTCCGCCTGGGTCACATGTGTGCGGAGTTTGCATGTTCTCCCCGTGTCGTCGTGGGGTTTCCTCCGGGTACTCCGGTTTCCCCCCACAGTCCAAAAACCATTAAAATTCTTTATTTCACCTATTAATTTTTATTAAGTAAGTGATTATTTTTATTATTTTTTTATTAAGTAAGTGATTATTTTTATTAATTTTTATTAAGTAAGTGATTATTTAAGACTGTTCTTAAGTTCTTAAGCACTTAAAATATCCTTATATCGCCACTTAATTTTAATTGTGTGCTCAAATGTTTATGTAAAAATAAAGCATAATAAATCACAAACCAGTATGACAAACATATTGTTTTATTATCATGCATGAATGAATTACAATGAGAAAAGCTTCCTTCCTTTTACCGGCCGCTTGTCCCCTTGCGCTTGGAAAGCCTTCGCTGGGCTATAAGTTCCGTCTTCATAGCCTCTTCCTCCTTTACATTTGTTGCTTCCTTCCTTTTACCGGCCGCTTGCCCCCTTGGGCTTGGAAAGCCTTCGCTGGGCTATAAGCTCCGTCTTCATAGCCTCTTCCTCCTTTACATTTGTTGCTTCCTTCTTCCACTGCTTTTCCCTCCTCATCTGTCTTCTCTCCTCTCTCTCTCTTTTCCTCTCCCTTCTTCTTTCCTATTTCCTCTTCTGCTCTTTGCTCCTGCTGCTTACTTGACCCATCTATGTATTTTTTCCTCCATTTCACTCTTTCTCCTGCCTATGATGGTAAAGAAGAAAAAAATATTAGGAGGATGGAGCTTCTTCAAACATGCAATTACTACAACTTGTACATCAAAATGTATTGACATTCGGATCAGTCAGTAAGATGTATGAGATAAAAAACAAACCAGCCAGTGAAAGAGTTTATATAGCCTTATTCTTGTTATTACAGGGTTTTTGAGGGTGTGTGCAAATCCATATTATGTTATATATATAAGGTATTTACTAAAGATGGAATCGTGGCCATGTTAAAATGTGCTGATGTTTCTTTACATTAACCTGTGTCAGTAAATGCTGGGTGAGGACTTGGACTCACAGTGGTATAGAGGTATAAGCAAGGTGTGTCTTAATAACCCTCAGTTTTAATCCCACAGGTCCTTTTGAAATACAGTGTATATTATTAATAATCATGATGCTCTCATACAACAGGCACTGTGGACAGGTTAATGTGCCCTGCAGTAATTTAACATGTCTGGCTTTTAAATAGGACAGACTTTACTTCCCCTTCTGTGGTAATTATGAATCTGCGAATCTGTATATGAAGCTGAAGAATCAACACAAAACATTTGCAATTGTCACTAATTAACCCAGAAGCAAATTCCCCCTTAACACCGTATATTTTACACTGGTATATTTGTGACTCCATTCTGAGAGCACAGTGATATCCACAAGCATCACAAACCAGCCAATCACAGGTTGGAGAATTTAGCCAACTGGTCCTGTGTGTATATTAAATGTTTAATGTACATGACAATAAAGCGTCATGCTTTTTAAAGCCATTTAAGGCGTTGTTTGTCAATTAAACCATTTTTAATGCTATGTAAGACCAAATTGGTTTAATTACTTCTAATCCTAATAATGTCCCACGGAAACCCAGTCTTAGAGCTGTCCAGAAAAAAAATATTTTGATGATATTTCAAGGAAATTACTTTGTAACGGTGCTTAATAGGAGGTGTGATGTCCTGGAGGCAAACCTCAAGTGCTTCTGTTCTTTCTACAAGAAACCACAAACATTTCAGGTATGTAGCCATTTGAAACATTGTTCAAAATTAAGTTCAGTTCACTCCACACAAGCAATAGCTTCCATTATTTCCATTCCACATTTAATATTTCAGAATTAGGTTAAATGACTGATATTTTAAACTGTATTTGTCAAACACTGCGCCCACTAACAGGTGAATAATATTGATTACCTGGTAATAGTGGCACCTGCTAGTAGGTGGGACCTATTAGGCAGCAAATAAACAATGTGTAGGACATACTGGGATGCAGAAAAGTGGACAAGCCTAAAGATTTGAGTGACAAGGGCCAAGTTGTGATGGCTTGATGATTCGGTCACAGCATCTCCAAAACTGTAGGGAAATATGTGAACGGGTGACGGAGGCTCATTACATGTCAGATAGTACAGCAAACCTTCAGAGGTCTAGAGGAATCCACGCCCTGATGAGTCATGGCTATTTTGGCGGCAAAGGTGAGCCTGGGCCCCACCATGAACCTGCTGACCACTGCAGGACCATCTCACAAGAGCTGGGGGTTATGATCCAGCTCTCTAGCCATCACCAAATGGCCCATATCAAAGTCACTCCCATCCTTACACTTGCACATTGTTTCTGCTTCCAACACATCAGCTTCAAGGACAAAGCATCCACCTGCTGCCTAATATAACCCCCCCCACAGTCAGAAGCCACTGTAACCAAATAATCAATGTTATTCGCTTCACATGTTATGGCTGATCAGTGTATAACCTCTGTATCTCAGTTACGTTTCAGACTGTTTTGCTACATTGTGCAGATTATTATACTGTGTTTATAATACATTTCAAAATTTCCCAAAATTCAGCACATTGTCAGTTTCACTGGCCAACACACTGATAATCGTAACATCATCAAGTTCTTTAGCCAAATTATGTGTGCTGAGCAATGGGAAACCTGACACTGCAGTACAGTGAATCATGCAGCAGCACTGGGAAAATGTAAAAACACATTTTACCTCCAAGGGCCACTGTTCTCCAACCTTTTTTCAGCAGTCTTACATGTCTGTAAAGACATAAAATATGTTTGCACATATACTGTACTGATCCTGGGAGGATTAAGATGGCAAAAATATCAATTGGGCTGGTGATTGCACAATATTTTAGAAGCTAAATTATGAAACGTATTACTATATATATTACACAATGATAAGGTATAAATACAGAAAAGCTACATACCGTTGGAGTGAAGCTGAAGTCCTTCTCTCTTCTAGACAATGGAATCAGTAGAAATGAAGTTTTGCCACGACATGAGAAGCCAGGAAAGTGAAGCAGAACAAGAACAGGAACATTATTCAGCCTTGGCTGACTAGGTCTGTATTCCGGACATTACATTCATGATTTAATTTGATTGCAAGGCCCTTGAATAATTTTAACTTGCTTGCAGGTTCCCTATGTACAGTATGTATTACCTTTCCTGACCTTCGGAGGTCCTCCCTCCTGTTTCGGAGCATTTTTAAGGCTTTTTTCAGAATTTCCTGCTCTTTGCCGACGAGGCTGCAGGGCAACTCTGCTGTGACCTTGAAATTACATGAAATATTCTGTTAAAACACTTTATTTGGTGATTGAAAATTTAAGCCCTCATTGGGCTTTATGTGGTAAAAAAGTAAAATAGAGAAATTAAACTATTTGATTAGAAATATTGATTTTAAACAGTTTTATGAGGTACAGACTTTGCTTATGACAGGGTTCCAGTCAATTTCCGCTCCCTTGCAGGCAGTGGTCCACATTTTTGATGCACCCAGGGATGATCTTACAACAGCCTGGTGGAGACGTGTAGAAAAAAGAAAGAGATCAGTTTTGCACCAAAAACGTTAGAATAGAGAGGAGTGCAGGTGGACATAGAATGAGCAGAATGAATGGTAGCAGTATTTCTGATGTGAGAACCACTTATTCTGCTGATTCTACTTCCACCTGCACTGTCTGTGTTCTAACAGCTCTGTCCACTTTACTTTCTATTTCCAGGACTGTGTGATACTTACACTGAATCTCTTTTGTTCAGGTGTTGCCGCTGATTTCCCTGGTTATTTTTTAGGAAGTCTTCTGCTTCCACTCCAGACTGCTTGAAGGAAAGACCATGAAACTAAATATGATATATTCTGTAACCATGACCTGACAGCAGTATGTCTGTGAAACCACAAAAAACACAGAGCTTGCTATCAAACAGACAGTTTACTTGCCTTTAGTTTTAAAATGGAAATTAGGGATTTCCTCAGTCTGAAGTTTTTGGGGAACAAAAGGTAAACATCTTGCTCCCCAATGTCCACAAAATCATCCCCTGTCACACCTTGTTCTTCATGGTTAAACACAGAGAAAATAGATTAATCCACATGACTGTAACTATAAAACCCAAAATATTATGGCCACACAGAGGTTGAAAAAATAACAATGATTATGAATAAATTAATAATAAAACCCCATAATATAATTAAGGCACGCAGAGTGAGCACATAGCAGGCATAGCAACAGTAAGTAAGGTGGATAAAGGGGCAACTGAGAAGACTGCATCAGCAAATTTAGCATATTTCCCATAAACACAACACTGATAGGAGTTATCAATTTAGCATTACCATATACAGTACAGTACTGTGCAAAAGTCTTAGGCAGTCCAAAGAAATGTTTAAAGCTGTTTATCTGGGTAGCAAGTGCACTTTGGCTTAGAACAAAAAATACAATTTAATATTAGAATGTGTGCAAATTAAGAGTAACACAATAAAAACTAGTAATAATTTCTTCTGTTTTCTAAAAAGTTACTGATATCTAGTTGGATGGCTAGATGAACACCGCTTCAGTTCCCAAACTTGTCTTCAGGGGCACATCAGCCGTTCCACGATTTTGTTAAATTTCACCAACAGCTCAATTAAATAATTAAATATATTGGTTCAAAAAGTCAGTGAGAGATTGACTAACTGTATGAGGTGCCTGCCTTCTTTGCCTGCCTAAGACTTTTGCACAGTACTGTATATATATATTTAGGTCCACAATCATGGCCTTACAATGGCTGAGGCTGGTTGGCCGAATGATGGGAGAACAACCATGTCCTCAACCATTCAAACATTTCATAGAGCCAACAGGTATGTAATCCAACAATGTGCCCTGTACTGTAATATTGTCCTCTTACTGCAATGCTTCATATTACAGTATCCATTTGCATTTTATATTACTCAGTGAGTTTTACTTTATACAGTTACATACTGGATGTATACTGTAGCACACATGTCGCGTCACTCACGGTCACACACACAGATTAACCTCCCCTCAAACCACAGGCAATATGCCAGGACAAGCAGTGTAGTACAATCTTTTATTAAACACGCAAGAGCAAACCCAGTACTTAACACACGGGGGGGGGGGGGGGGGGGGGGACAGAATATCTAACACCACAAATAGGGGGGGGGGGGACATGCCCTACATACACACCTTTCCCACTGAATACACCCCCATAGAATTAGCACTTCAACCTCCCAAATTCCTGTGAAAATGTTACTGCGATTGAGCATGTACATGAGTGATTGACTACACACCAATACAATCCAAATCCAAAACACACATGATAAATGTGCTTTTCTACTTTTATGAGAACTGAAAGCGCTTTACAATTCATGCCTCACATTCACCCATCCACACACCGGTGGCGGAGGCTGCCATGCAAGGCGCCAACCTGCACGCCGGGAGCAATTTGGGGTTCAGTGTCTTGCTCAAGGACACTTTGATGGGGTCACGAGAAACCAGGGCTCGAACCTGCAACTCTCTGGTTGCTAAACGATAGCACTACCTCCTACGCCACCATCTTCCCCAAATGTAAGGAGAAGGAGGTTCCTCGGAGCTCCGAGATGTGTTTGGCTGTAATAAATCTGGAATATAGTTATATGACATAGTTTTTGATAACACCAGCATTTACTTTTTAGCCTTTTCAGCTTTTATTGAAAGACAAAACAAAATTAAAAAATGCAGAAGTTTGAATGACTGTGTGTTTATTTCAGTTATTTTATATTGGACTCAAGGATTGGTTTCATCATACAAATACAGCACATATAATGTTTACTTGAAAAATATGAAAAGTAAGTGATACCAGAATCAGGGGGTCAATAAGCTTTTAAGTAATAATATGGATTGTGCTTGGGATAGAAGCTGCACTTTGTTTTGAAGAAAAGTATAGATTTTGAAAATATGCAAATTAATTGTAATAATAATATTAGTGACGTTCATTTTCAGATTACATTAATTACATAGCTAATAATACATTGAGAAGAAATGGTTTGTCATTATGTGGATGGAAAGACATGAAAGTGATGTGGAAAATCGCCTCTTACCACTGAAACACATGGGGATGGGTGGTGCTAATAATGGTACTGCAGCTAGCCAGTAGGGGGCGCTTGACATGTAGAGTTTTCACCTTTTAGAGACGTTATGGTCTCCATGTTTTTGCAGTCAGTGCTTTGATCACAGATTTGAAAGCAGTATGCATAATGCATCAGGGCTCACGCTGAAATTCCCTATATTTGGATATATTATGTAACATGGTTCTGTAGGAATGTTGGTACCTTGGAAACACACATATACAAATATACCTTATATGTGAGTTTGGATATGGGTGTGGCTGCAACTGGAGAGGCTTGTAGTACATATTCTGCAAAAATTTCATAATGGTTGTTGCAAATATTATGTACAAACCATGACAGAGACTTGAATGCATGCATGGGTTTTGTTGGGGAAGTATCAGTTCATGAAATACATTACTGAGGAAACTGTAGTTGTTTAAACTCTTATTTAATACTATTAAGCACAGACAAGTCACAAGGAAAATAAACTATTATTTATAATTATGGAGCACAGAATAACTAAACATAAAAAATATATATATAGCATAGAAAAATCCAATAATACTATCGGACAAAATGGCCATGGAAATGTAAGAGAGAGCGGTGAGCTGGAGACCAGAGTCTTGACCCTGAGGAGTGAAATAAAATATTTAATTTCTCTGTTGTGTCACAAACCTGACAGATACACTACTTGTCAAAAAGAAAAGAACTTACTTCCTCACGCATTTCTAAAAGGATGTTTTTGTCAAATCCCTGCAACTCACTGAAAAACAACAAATCAAATTCACATATTATGACTTAAAATAAAAATATAATATAGACAGTTCATGGTGCATTTTGTAATACTCAAGATACACCAAGGCCATGCAGAGTGCATACTGATAAAAGGGAGGGGAGGGGGGAATACTTCAATACATTCTCTGTATTACAAGTCCAACAATTCAAGGTGGTCTGTCTTACAATTGTCATGCGCCGCTTGTCCGCTCCTCCCGTGTGCCACGCCCCCTCGTTAACCTCGTGTGGAACCCCGATGTCATTCGCTGTTTCCAGTTGTTTTCATTAGTCCTATGTATTTAACTCCGCTTCAAAATATGTTTCCCCAATCATGTCATTTAAGTCGCTACTTCTATTGCCCCGTGTTCCTAGCTGGTTTCCCCAATAAATCCTTTGTTTCCCGATTCTCCGTCTTCCTGCTCCTGCTTCCCCGATCCGTGACGTGACAACAATCAACATGAACACACCACAGTCCACAGAACCAATCTGTCAAGGAACATCCTGCGAAATACAATATAGTACTAACGAAGACATTTGTTACAATTCTAATACAAATGTGACGACAGAAAATGCTGAAATCCACTTTACCATGTTTTTCAAGTATTTTCCAGTATCCTGGACTTATTCTGTTTGTCAGTTTGCTGCAAAAAGAAATTTGGAATTGTCAGGGACACAAAAAGTACAGCTTTTCATGTAAATGGGATTAAAACTCTATGTAGGAATAAATGGACGAACAGAAGACCTTTTGTCACATTTCTAAATGTTTTACTGTTAGGCCGCGTCTGGCTGTGAGTGTTACCCAGAGCATATTTCAGTCTCTGCCCCAACTGTCGGCAGGAATGAACGAAGAAAATTATGATTAAAAAAGATCCAACAATACAACTTAAATGTCATAGCATTTATTGTACAATATACTATACATATGATCAGGATCACATAACTGCATGGTGCGCAAGTACGCATTCCCTGTACACTCGCGGCAACTCCTTGTTGTAGCAGCGCAAATGCGTACCATTTATTTTATGTGCATTCACGCTGTTATGAAAAGAAATTACCCTGCATCTTAACATTTATGTGGCTAATTTGTACTTCGTCTGCGGCATGAAGGCTAAAATGCACAATGATTTCTTGTCATAACATTGCGAATGTACATAAAATAAACACGTATTTGCGCTGCTACAAGACATTACCGCGCGTATCGGTTTAAACGGCGAATAAGTACTTTCACACCAGGTATGTGCCCCCTGCATATGATCATTTTTGCATATAAAATAAAGGGTCGATTTACGCAGGGTTGCCAACTTTGGTCAGTTCTGGTTGGCGTGAGATTTTCATTTCGAGACAAGTCTACATACGTATTCACATTTATATAACGGTTTTATCACCTTGTAAATAATCTTTAGGATTTGCAAACTGCCCAAACACTTTTGATGTAGCCAGTTTTAGGTTTTAAATGGATTAATAGAGATTCTCCATAAAGATCCTGACTGTAAAAAAAACTACCTGCATTTAAATCATACATTAATGACACAAAATACCTTAAAGTTTACTTACTTATTTTGCATAGTAGAAACAAAGAACCCCCTTTAAGGGGGGGGGGGGGGCGCTTGACATTTGGTGTTTTCACCTTTTATAGATGTTATGGTCTCCTTGTTTTTTGCAGTCAATGCTTTGATCATAGAATAAATGTTAAAGAAGTGAGCACTTCTGTCATGCTTTAGTAAGATTAGTAACACACTGCTTCAGATTTCAGTGACCTGATCTCTGCTTGCAAAGAGCCTGAGATGGACCTCAAAGGTTTAAATATACATTTGCAGATAAATTAAATGCTATGTGGCCCAGTGGGTGGCCCTGTCTGGGGATTTGAACCCCCATTACTGCATGTTCGTACCTTGTTTGTGCTGGTTTGCCTGCTGTTTCTGCCGCAGGTGAAAAAGCATACAGGCAGCTGAACCGGTGTCTCTAAACAAGCCATTGTGGGTGCAGGTCATAAGGCGATTTCCTACTGCACGAACTTGGCCCAATTGAAGGTCTTAGGAGGTAGTTCCTGAACCATTTTTTAGTTCCAAAAAGAACATACTTTTTTCTCGACCAAGACTTACTGGGTGGGGCTTATAGTGATAAACTTTTCCTATTGGTTGACCACAAGCCCCAGCGCCAACTTGAAAGTTTCATGGAAATGCAGGAAAAGAGAAGTGGAGCAAAAATTGAGCAGATGTAATTTTTTGTAGCTCAGTTACACTAAAGGCATCAATGAGTAACTTTTTTGCTTCTGTCCCCATAGTTCTGCATCTGAAAATGCGATTGATAACGATTAGCGTAATGAAGAAGTGTATATTATGGACACTGGACTGGAGCATTATCAGATAACCTCTCAGTTATCCTTGTGTGAGAAATATACACAGTCACATATTGAGATTATATTAGATGATGTGGTCTTGAGAGTGGGGCGGCATGGTGGTGCAGTGTTGCCTCACACCTCTGGGACCCGGGTTCGAGTCTCCGCCTAGGTCACATGTGTGCAGAGTTTGCATGTTCTCCCCATGTCGTTGTGGGGTTTCCTCCAGGTACTCCGGTTTCCCCCCATAGTCCAAGTACATGCTGAGCCTAATTGGACTTGCTAAAATTGCCTGTAGGTGTGCATGTGTGAATGCATGGTGTGTGAGTGTGCCCTGCGATGGGCTGGTCCCACATCCTGGGTTGTTCCCTGCCTCGTGCCCATTGCTTCCGGGATAGGCTCCGGACCCCCCACGACCCAGTAGGATAAGCGGTTTTGAAAATGGATGGATAATAATAATAACAAATAATGATGATAATAATAATTGCACTATGTCCAATGACTGCCAGTTACTGTAAACAGTAAAGTACACGTAACTGGACATGACGTGTTAAAACGTCCGAAAACGTGTCAAGTACATCATTTGCTGACAATTACTTTGACAGCTGGGAGGAAGACACAGAGTAGATGAATTGATCATATTGAGGGGTTGTGCCATTGCCTTTCTCTGTCCATGTCCTTGTGTTCTACACCACATGATTGTTTCCTGTAAACCTGCGTTAGGCTCTTTCTGTACCTTTCCGACACAGAAACCTTTTCTTAACATGGATTTATAACTGTCTTCTCACTTGAGTATGAATGATGCTTAGATATAATCTATATAATATAAATTTGATATATACTATATATGTGCACCCCACAGAAATCTCCACAATTGTAGAGATACATACGGTCTCTATGCTTTTCCTAGAGAGCCCAGGCATGAGACACAAAATAATCAGTTTTCCATAGCATTTTCCTCCAAGCCTACTCTAGTTAAACCATAGAGACTATACCATCTCGCGTAGTCACTGGATAGCATGCAAAGAGCCATTTCTGTGGTTTTTGTTCTCTTGCCCCATTCATCACAATCGCGGTGGATTAAAAGAAAAAGTCAAAAACAGTACTGTGTCATGCTATGTGTAATAGGATTGCAGATTAGCTTAATGGACAGTCACCCCCGTTTAATTTTTTTACAGTTTTTCTGAATACTTAAACACTAACAATGATTCTTATAAAACTATTAATAGTTATAGCAAAATTACTCACTGTTTTGCACTCAGTTTGCACTTTTGTAACACACAATTTGCAAATGTGTAAATACAATCCACTGCACAGCACTCTTTTTGCGGAACTGTAAACACAACTCACTGTTTTACACACAATTTCTAAATGATCAACACACTCCTAGTAAAACTATACACATTTATAGCTATTGATTACACTACTTTGCCAGCTGTCTGGCCACACTGTCACATGTGAAAACGGTTTTAGATAATTAGTTCACTTTGCAATCAGCATGAGCGCTATAAATAAGCCACAGGTACAGTAAGCTTTCAGTGTGGAGAACAATGGAGGGAGAAGGAAGACTGAGAAGAGTGAGAATTAGAGAAGGGCGAGGAAGAGGATGAAGACTAGGAGGTGAATTTAGAGGATGAGGAGGTGAAGAGGAAGGAGGAAGGGTAAGAAGAAATAGAATAACTGATGTCATCAGAGCTACAACAGTGGATCATGTGATCAACCATGGAATGACCCTGAGGGAAGCTGGCCAACGGGTTCAGCCTGACCTGAGCCGCTACGCTGTAGCAGGCATCATAAGGACGGTTCCAAATGAGAATCGGCAAGTACAGTTACTTCACAGTACGTTTTGTAATAGTACCATACTGTAATGAGAATCGGTTAGTACAGTTACTTCACAGTACGTTTTGTAATAGTACTATACTCTAATGAGAAACACAACAATGCTGTACAGGTAAAAACTGAAAAGGGTACTCTACAGACCTGCTAGACATCCAGAATCTGGGGGCAGAGGAAGAATGTTCACTGAAGAACGAGAGACCCATATTGTTAATATGGTGATCACAAATAATTCCATTAGGCTATGAGAAATACAGCAGCGTATAACAGAGGATGACACCATCTCCCAAAACATGAACAATGCATCTCTGCATTATCTCGTGTACTGGCATGCAACAGAATCAGGATGAAGCACATTTACAGAGTCCCTTTTGAAAGAAACAGTGAACGCGTTAGCATGGCAGGAACATTATTGTACACGGTGCCATAATCAATGTCCCAGGACAGCGTGGTGGTAACATAACTATGTGCGCAGCTATAAGTCAGAACGGTGCTGTTCACCATCATGCAACCCTGGGCCCATGTAACACTGCACACATTATTACATTCCTGGACAGCCTACATCATATGCTCACTAATGTTCACAGACCAGTTATGTCATCATCCATCCATCCATTTTCCAAACCGCTTATCCTACTGGGTCGCGGGGGGTCCGGAGCCTATCCCGGAAGCAATGGGCATGAGGCAGGGAACAACCCAGGATGGGGGACCAGCCCATCGCAGGGCACACTCACACACCATGCATTCACAAATGCACACCTACAGGCAATTTAGCAAGTCCAATTAGCCTCAGCATGTATTTGGACTGTGGGGGGAAACCGGAGTACCCGGAGGAAACCCCACAACGACATGGGGAGAACATGCAAACTCTGCACACATGTGACCCAGGCGGAGACTCGAACCCGGGTCCCAAAGGTGTGAGGCAACACTGCACCACCATGCCGCCCCACTCTCAAGACCACATCATCTAATATAATCTCAATATTCTCTCAGATGCAGAACTATGGGGACAGAAGCAAAAAAGTTACTCATTGATGCCTTTAGTATAACTGAGCTACAAAAAATTACATCTGCTCAATTTTTGCTCCACTTCTCTTTTCCTGCATTTCCATGAAACTTTCAAGTTGGCGCTGGGGCTTGTGGTCAACCAATAGGAAAAGTTTATCACTATAAGCCCCACCCAGTAAGTCTTGGTCGAGAAAAAAGTATGTTCTTTTTGGAACTAAAAAATGGTTCAGGAACTACCTCCTAAGACCTTCAATTGGGCCAAGTTCGTGCAGTAGGAAATCGCCTTATCACCTGCACCCACAATGGCTTGTTTAGAGACACCGGTTCAGCTGCCTGTATGCTTTTTCACCTGCGGCAGAAACAGCAGGCAAACCAGCACAAACAAGGTACGAACATGCAGTAATGGGGGTTCAAATCCCCAGACAGCGCTACCCACTGGGCCACATAGCATTTCATTTATCAGCAAATGTATATTTAAACCTTTGAGGTCCATCTCAGGCTCTTTGCAAGCAGAGATCAGGTCACTGAAATCTGAAGCAGTTTGTTACTAATCTTACTAAAGCATGACAGAAGTGCTCACTTCTTTAATATTTATTCTGTGATCAAAGCATTGACTGCAAAAAACAAGGAGACCATAACATCTCTAATAGGTGAAAACCCTAAATGTCAAGCGCCCCCTACTGGCTGGCTGCAGTACCATTATTAGCACCACCCATCCCCATGTCTTTCAGTGGTAAGAGGCGATTTTCCACATCACTTTCACTTTGCCACCCCCCCCCCCCCCCCAAAAGGGGTTCTTTGTTTCTACTGTGCAAAATAAGTAAGTAAGTAATACTTTAAGGTATTTTGTGTCATTAATGTATGATTTAAATGCAGGTAGTTTTATTACAGTCAGCTTTTATTCACAGTGAGTAGCTTGTCATCATGAAGAGGAAATGTGACAATCGTGAGTTTTTGGGCAACCACAGAAAAGCAGGAAAGTACAGACAGTGAGATAATTAGTGCCAGTCACATGATAGACGTATACAGTATGTGAGTCAAGGGTTCTTCATATATTAATCATCCCATTCAGATAACAAATCCTGAGAGATCCATTCCTGAGCATCATGCCAAGAAACACCACTTGTTTACTGATAACTGCTTTCATGTAAATTCTGCTGTGCTGAGAGCAAAGATGAAGAGGGAGAGACAGCAAGAGGCTGCTGACGGCAGAAAATGCAGGCGACATGGAGGGGAGTGAGAAAAGGAGCAAATATTGATGGTTAAGAGTGAATAATGACGTCACAGCAGCCTGATCCTGATGTTAGTTTAATATGCTTCTTAGTTTGGCCTGTGGTGTGTATTTCAGATACAGCATTTAAGCAGGGAGACTGAGTGTGAGACAGAGACAATGACAGAGAGAGAGAGAGAGAGAGAGAGCAGACAGGCAGGTGAAGATGAAGGTGTATTAGGGAGGAGGGGGGAGGAGCTTGGACCTTCACCAAATCAGCCAAATGTAAATGTCACGTCTATCAAACAGGAGACCCTGCTTTCAGGAGAAATGGTTTAAAGATCACACTGGGCTCCCTTACAGCCCCCCTCGTCTTAAGGGGGGTTCTTTGTTTCTACTGTGCAAAATAATTTGTAACACAAATGTCTAAACTGGCATGAAAGACACATTCAGCTCTTGTGAAGACTGGCATGTGAAACTGGAAAAGGCACTGGGGAAATTCAGTGCACATAAAGACAGGCAGTGCCACAGATTAGCACTGATGACATGGATTCAGAAGATCAATCCTGTTAATATTCAACCTTCAGATGAGCTGGAAAGAGCAGCAGCAAGTGAGGAAAAATCTTCTGAAGTTAAGTACTTGGCACGGCAAGGCCTGGCTTTTCGAGGTGTTGGTAAGGAGAGTGGGAATTCTGATCCTTCCTGATCCTTTTGGTTTTGATGTGTGTGTTGTAAAAAACCCTATTTTTCCACCCGTGTCATGTACTGCCGCAACCAGAAGAGGGCAGAAGATATGGCACAAAAACAAAGGAAGAAGCCTAACTTTAAAAAGAACAAAAAACATCAAGACTCATCCAGCATGGGGTGGTGGGTTAACGAATAACACAAACAATCAAAGAATAAGCAAACAAATGAGAGAAAAGATGCAGAGATGACTGAGAAGCAGGGGATGACTGGAGAAGAGAAGACAGGAGGGATACAGGGAGAGCGGAGAAGACAGTATAACTGAAGAATGGGAGAAGAGGAGAGACCGCAGAGGAAGGAGAACATAGATGACTGGAGGGGAGGGAATATAGGAGCAACAGAGAGAAGGAGGAAGGGCTGCGGAGGAGAAGACAGGATAAGAGGGGAAAATGTGAGCAGAGAAGGACAAACACCCCCACTGCCCAGCAAAGTGCACTTGTAAGTAAACCACAATTTTAGCCTTGGGCTCAATATCTGGACTTGTCTCCTTGTAGCAATGCATAGAATCCCTGACACTGGTTATGGCTGTACTGTATTAGTCTTGATATTATCCTTCTTATCAGGAAAAACTACTTCTGCATATAGATATTTCTCAATTTTTAGTCTCATCTAATATAAAAATTGGCAGGTAGTACAAATATAATCTTATAAATGCTGAGATTAGAGTATCTGCGATGCAGGAATGCAGGGGTTTCATTGGGGCCCTTTCTATGGCTTAGTACTGTGAAGGAGTACATGGTTAGTGCCAGGCGCAAATGAATATCTTTGATTTTGCATCCATTTGGTAACTTGTTGAAGTTGTCTGATAGTCAGTAATACATGGTTTAATTAATATGATTCTTTATTTACTACTTTATAACATCTGAAAGAAACTGAAATAGGAAAGCTTATTTTAATTTATGGTCCACTGGATAAACACAGACATTACAGACGGTTTTAGAGTCTAATGCTGAATGTTTTTTGCTATCATTTTTCTGCCTGCATATGCTATGATTGGTGCAGTGAAATTTGAGAATGTGTTTGTGGTCAGTATCATAGCCTCAGACAACAAACCAACGCTGTAGCGTGTCACTGTGTTTACATGTGAGAGGGGTTCCAGTTACATAATGGACTCGTTCTAATTGTTTTGACGGAGCTCGACAAACCTAAAAAATAAATGCTGGTTTTATCAAAAACTATGTCATATAGCTATATTTCAGATTTATTACAGCCAAACACATCTCGGAGCTCCGAGGAACCTCCTTCTCCCTACATTTCCCTCCTTCACACTCTTCCCTCAAATACTGTTACATTTGTCTTTTTTCCACACTCACACCCTGTCTTGATCATACTCTGACTGCATGGCATCCATATGCAGGGCAAACTATTTTAGTCTTATCTAGTATAATAGGACATAAACATTGAATTTGATAGTTATCTTTTATTTACACATTAGAACACAACACATGAACATGAAGGGATCGTTTGCATTTGCAACCAACACCTCCGCAAACCCCCTGTGGAATACTGGCCGCGGACAGGGGTGGGAATCCCCAAGCTGGAAGACTGTACTGCATCATGTTAACATTAGCTAGCTAGTTAGCATGGATACAGAGTGCACCGGACTACAACTATAAAGGACGTAAGGTGTGTGATATAGTAAAACACTTACTAACAGGTAATGCACGTTAGCATTACGTTAAATGACAACTTTACCTGTTACCAGAATAGCCTCCTACACGTTCGCCGAATGACAGCAGGCAGAAGGCTGCGCGTTTTTCAGAAACACACCGGAGTTAAACTTACGCCGCGTTATTTACCAGCACTTGTAACACCAACATTTGCAGCCATTAACTCATATGTGGTAGTAACACTGAAATTACTTTCTCTGCGTCAAAATAAGGTAGCACTGTGATTTTGATACTTTATCATTTATACTTAACCGTACCTTCCTCCCATTCCTCCGTCTCTGCTTATTGACATTTAGGAGAGTCTCAGATATAAATTAACGATTCAAAATTATCAAACAAAGACAGACACAACACTGAAAAGATGACAAAGACACAGTTTGAAAAGTAAATATGTTTTATTGCAAATCTCTTATCTTAACATAGCCTACCTTATCATATGTTAACTTAGCCTATCATATTTTATCTTAGCCTATCTTGTCATATCTTAACTTAACCTATCTTATTATATTTTAACTTAGCCTATCTTATCATATAACTTAACCTATCTTATCTTATTATATTTCAACTTAGCTTATATTAATATATTTCATCTTAGCCTATCTTATATTTTAACTCAGCATATCTTATCCTATCGTATCTTATAGCTACATTAACACTTAAACAGTATCACTTTCCATTGGGTCCCGCGGGATCCCAGTCCCAATGCAGGGCTCTAACACGGGTATTCTAAGAAAAAGAAAATAAACACTTTACTTAACTTTACTTAAAGCAGTCATATAACTAATAAATACCCAATTAATGCCTTATAAATCATTTATAAAAGTATTAAAAACACGGCTGTAAATACTTATACAAAGGCATAACACATTATAGCTATCTTGATAATGCATTATGAATGCTCTGATCTATATATACACAATAAATATCTTCATAATACATTATATCGGCCATTGATCCATAATAAACATGGCTATAATGTGTTATGCTTTTTTTTCTTCAATATTTATACCCATGTCTATAATATATTTATGGATGCATTACAGTGCATTGTGAAGGTGTCAATAATGCAGTTATATTACTGCTTTAAGTCATTTGTAAACCTGAATTCACAACCTTATAATTACTGCCTCTTGCTACTTCTTCTGAAGGGCAGGGGACAGCAGAAGAAGCACCACTTCATCTTCTTCTTCTTCTTCTTGTGGCTCTTCTCAGTATCATCTTCAGAAAGATCTTCGGCATTCACATGGAATGATACTTCTTCTTCACTGTAGATCTTCTCGGCAGCATCAGCATCTTCTTTTGTTTTATCTGTCTTCATCACTTCAGTCTCGTCCTCTTCCTCAGGTCCTTCTTCTGGTATAGTCAGTAGCTGTGATCTGTCTTCAGATGCCACCATACACTGAAACCTGACCAGTGTGGTAGCATCAGCATCTTCTGCCTGCTGGAATACCACATCAGCTTCTTCATTTTCCTCAGGTCCATCTTCCTGTAAAGTCTGCAGCCATATTCTGGCTACATATGCCGCCATGCACTGCCAACTGTCCACTGTGGCAGCATCAGTGTCTTCTGCTTCCTGAAGCTCCTCATCTGTTTCTTCATCTTCCTCAAGGTCTTCCTCCTGGATGGGTTCTAGCCAAGTTCTGCCTACTTGTGACACCACATATTCCACAGCATTCCCTGTACTTTTCCCTCTTCCTCCCTTAACCTCCTCCACATTCACTCCCACCTCACATACATTCTCCTCACCTCCATTTAGCATATCCATCATACTAATACCAGCCTCTGTCCCCTCCATCACAACCCTGGAGGCCTTCCCCTCAAATGTTCCCCACTCTGGTACCTCCACATATTCCTCACTACTCTGCCCCCTTACCTCACCCTCCCCCCGGCTTGTCCGGTCCTTCCTGACTTTCTTTTTTTTGTTAAGGTAGCAAGTTTTATAAATTTCCCAGTCTTCAGATGAAAGGCCGTAATTACTCTGAAGACTTTGAGATGAAATACTAGTGCTGGCTAGCAGTCCATCCTTTCCCACACTCTCCCCTCCCTTACCCAAATCAGTAGACCCCCCCAATCCCCCCTTAACCCCCCCAGCCTGGACAGTGGGGAGTGTCACTGGTGAGAAGTCCTCCACACCTTCTCCCCAGTTGATCACTTCATCCCACAGGTTCCAGGCTTCCCAGTGTTGGGTGTTGGTCCATCGATCAGCTCTCTCAATTCGCTCTCTGGGGAATAAATGAGAGATTAACCAGCACTTAAGAGAGATAATAAAATAAATAAAGAGCTGGAAATTCTTCAACCATACAGAAAATACAATTGTTATAATTATTATAATAAATAATTACAGGGTTCACATATATAAAAAAGAAAGAATAAAATAAACGCGAGCAAAATTGCAAAAACAATCTACTGTAAAATGCACGATACTGTAAGTGCAATAGCATATTAAACAGTAATGTCACCAAATTATAACTAGAATCAAATACGAAACAACTGTGCTCCATATCAAATAAATACCCAGATGAATACTACCAAGAACTGAGTTAACACTAACCAAGCTAAGAATATTTGAGTGTTAATCCTGTGTAACAATGTAAATAGATGTAATGATAAACTTAGAAGCATCTAGCCTACTCCGAAAGTAATGCCCCAAATTTTTTTTAACAATTTACCTACCACCCTGTACAGTAGGGGGTCCCAACTTCCGGTCGGTGTTCCGGTACCGTCCGCGCGGAGTATTGCACCGGGCGGCAGACAACCGGGGGTAGAGGAGCCAGCCGTCCCGTTTATTAGGGGATCGCGCCGTTTTGGAAAGAAAGCTGCCCGTATTGATGTACGGAAATACGCCATTAGCCCCGCATGTCCGTATACACCGTCAATCTCCCGCCGCTCGGCGTGGGAACCCCCAAATTATACCGCCGTCTTACCGATCCGTGACACTTTTCTACGACGGAAACCGATCCGCGGACATCGAAAGGTTGGGAAGCCCTACTAAACTAGCATGTTTGAGATGAATTTACTAACCAAATAGTCTGTCATTATTTAAATATTAGCAACCACAGTAGCAATAAAAACCACTGCACTTTAAATGACGTTAAAAAATATGTAATATTAAAAAAATATGTAATGTTTTTTATTGTATTATAGACATTTACTATGTCATTATAGTATAAAAGGCTAAATAATCGAAGTAGCACAACATCAGTTGAAGAATTCAAAGACATTTTGGAGAGCTAACAAGCTACTCACCTCTGCGCCATTTTCACTCAGAGTTTGTTGTGCTTCAAACGGTAAAGTTTGTTTACGTTGTTTCTATGGAAACTGCTCTGACTCTCCGCTTGACCGTAATATAAAGGCATGTATGCAGTAATTTTCTGATTGCAGATTTGATCCCTATGCAGTAATTGACCACTGACCTCTTGGACCCTCTGGGCTGCCTTCACCTGCATTGAGGCAGCTGTTATGTTTGCTGTCATTACATTCAGCCCAAAATATCAAAGTACAGGATTTAAGATTTGAATTAGTAACAGGACCGTGGGAAACAAAACATATATGTTATTGATCCCACGAAGAAAGTTTTCAATTTTCTCCTTCTTTCAGTTCTTAAATAACGTGTCAGTTCTTGCTCTGGTTGGTTGGGATTTACCATTTTAACATTGTAGCAGTTCCTAGGCAATACACAGACAAATTCTTTTTTTTAGGATGGAATTGTTATGCTGTAAACGATTACCTTCACGTTTCAACAAAGGTACTTGCTTTTGATATATAATTTTTTGTACATGTGTACTCTGGTCATACCCCTTGTACATATGGATTGCATGGAAGGACAGTCACTGCAGTCACCTATACTCTCCCTGTCTGCTTTTCTCATTTAAGTGTTGATACGGCAAAAGAAGATGGACCTTTTGTAGAAATTTCCAGCCAGAGACTTGGTTCCTATATGAAGAGAATATTTAATTTTAATTCAGGCTAAGAAACTACGGAAAACCAGCTCTGCATGTGATCTCCCCTTTACTGCACAAGGAGGGCACACACATCAACAATTAGCAATGCAGCAAAATACAGATGAACAATTTTTCACAGTTTCAGAATAAATCAGATTTCTCTGTAATTCAGAGATTGTCTAAGACTTCTGCTAGATCATTTTCTGCACTTGAACCTAATTTCAAGATAAATGACACCTGGGTCTATTAAAAGAAGGTGATGCTGCCTGACCCACCAACCAAGGCTGGGAGGAAAGGGAGGAATACTAGTCAAAGGAAGGAAGAAAAGCAGCCCACCCTATCTCATGGTCATGGATACAAAAGTCAGGGAGTGTTACGAAGAAGACACCACACTTAAGACCATTGGTTTTATGCACTGAATTACACCAGATAGAGTTTTTGCATTCTAGCTGTGTTACGTAACATTCCTCAGCCTTCATTTGTTTCCACAGTATGCAGGACATAATTTAGGGTGCCAAACAAGACAGCGGAACTGCAGTATAGCCAATTATTTGTTTCAGTAGTTTTATAAAAACTCGAACATAAAATGTTTGTTTTTCTTAGATAAAAGTCCAGTTGAAACAGACTTTATTTTTAAAAGTTAGATTGGATTTAAGAGATGGAACATGTTGCTTGTGTTAATACTGCTTTGATTTTGAGGATGAAGTCTGAAGTGTAGGTGACGTGTAACAGGTTGTTATTTTACTTTTAATTTATAATTATACAAGATTCTGTTTTCCTTCTTCTGTCTAACCTGATGGGTACAATATCCTTTAAACCTTCCCATGATGCTTTTGTCCTGCATCGCCCCTCCCTCTGTCTTTTCCCCTTTATAAGGGTCCCGACCTCATTTCCTCTTCCCTTTGGTGTATTGCACACGTGGGAAGAGGTGAGGATCTAGTGGCAGGGTCCCCCGAGTTAGTAAATCAATTGTATAATTATGACCCATATATTATATATAATATTTGATTTATTATTCATCATAAGCAGGGGATAGAAAACACGTCTATACATAAGTATATACATTGTTTTACTTTGTGCAGAGAGAGCGAGAGGGCCAGAGCATATGAATTTTACCCCTTTCCTTATTGTTCCCAACAGTTTCAATAAAATCCAGGAACGACAGCGGCGTCTGTAATATCCCTTCCTCCTGCACCCCACACACACCTGATAACACCCCAAAACACAATGCAGAGTATAGGCAGGGAATGACCGGTTACATAGGTACACTAGTGCGGCTTGTAAATATGCCCTTAATTTATGCCTGAATATCCCTCCCATATAGTGGCTGACCACATATCATGTGAAAGACCCGGAGAGAGTGAGTGTATATATATATATATGTATGATGTGCATGTGAGAGACACCATCGGAAGTCCGGTTCAGTTCCTCAGAGGCACTACTATGGAGGCGCTTACAGTAATAAACTTGCTGACTGCAAAAACTGGCACTATGATGGAAGTTATGCAGATGTGCAGAGTAGATGGAATAATTTTTGTACCTCGATAAGATTGTATGCCTTTTGCCTGTGTCTCCAGCCAGTGCCGGGGGTGAAACGCGCCTGCAATTATCAGCGGGATAACATTATCGTTCTTTTTATTCTGTGGAAAATGAAAGACCGATTTGCTGGCCAGATTTATTTATGAATCATAAACATGTTGTGGGCTATATAAGTAAAGTCAGGGCTCTCAAGTCTTATGCATTGACTGTGAGACACTTGCATTTCAACCAGTTCACATGCTCACGCGCCGCACCTTATGTTTGTCAAGCTGAGAAGTAAGGGTTAGGGTTATAATTATCAATAAATAATGTACTTCCCTGTGAAACAATGATGCTGGATGTTTATTTGCATATCATGATATGGTGCAGCCTTTTAATAGGTTTCTGTTTTTCTGTTAATCCTTCATGGTGTTGAATAAGTCAGCAAGCATAAGTGTAAGGCTAGTGAGTGACTGGTGTTTTCGGGGGAGACTCCCTAGAGCTGGAGAGAAATACCTTAAGGCACGGGATGAAAAATCCCAAATCTTCCAGGAAAAATGTCAGCATTATATGTATTTGCCACACAGAACAGAACAAAAAATTCCTTAGGGAATCACACGCCTACCATAGTCACTATACTACTCAGAACGCCTGGCAGCCACCAAATCAAACATAGGAAAAGGTCCGGATTTATAGCTTTAGAATGTGGTAGAGACTAATATCTATAACGTACCATCCTAGAACACACTGTGTTCTAAAATTTAAGCCCAATTAAAATCTGAATATTAAATGAGGAAAATAATTTGATTTGTTCTTATATCCCAAGTTGTGGTCTAAAAGCAATAAGACCACCCTCCATTATATCTGCTTTGGGGAAAATGCACTCCTGTAGCCACTAGGGGAGCTCTCACCTCTTCTGGGCCCAGCTAAATAATTATGTTACGCATTCTAACAAGCTTTATTATCTGTATCAATAAGCCCTGCTTTCACACTAACACTCCTGCTGAGAGGCTAGTTTGATTACCAGTCTTGCCCTTGTCATTAGGAACACATGAGAATTGGCGCAGTGCTGTTCCACAGTGGATTCTCACTGGTTTTCCCCAAGACTGGTACGATACATTTTATTTAGTTTCATACCACAGGTTATTGTAAGAGGGATCAATTGGTTTACTTTTATACTGGTGCAAGGAAACTATTATTATGATGGTGGGTTATCAAACACAGTAGCTGGCTACCTCAGACATAAGACGCCCATTATGTACCTGTGTGTCACCTATATGGGCTTGGAATCTGTATATCAATTGAAATAATTATTCATAGCCCAGATAGCATCATGTTATTGTTTCAGCGTTGAAGTATAGTTAAATGCATTGAATTATGGTCAGTGATAAATTATCAGCATTGAAACTGAATGGATTTTTGGTCAGATGTTCAATATTGAAAAATTAATGGTGGCGAAACCTTGATATAAAGTGACTTTTTCAACATTGAAAATAAGATGCTGAGTTAACATCAATATTATTGAAAATAAAAATGGAAAAATGAATTTATGGGGGGCGGCATGGTGGTGCAGTGGTCAGCACTGTTGCCTCACACCTCTGGGACCCGGGTTTGAGTCTCCGCCTGGGTCGCATGTGTGGAGTTTGCATGTTCTCCCCATGTCGTCGTGAGGTTTCCTCCGGGTACTCTGGTTTCCCCCCACAGTCAAAAAACATGCTGAGGCTAATTGCAGTTGCTAAATTGCCCGTAGGTGTGTGTGTGAGAGTGACTGGTGTGTGAGTGTGCCCTGCAATGGACTGGCCCCCCATCCTGGGTTGTTCCCTGCCTCGTGCCCATTGCTTCCAGGATAGGCTCCGGACCCCCCCGCGACCCTGTAGGATAAGCGGTTTGGAAAATGGATGGATGGATGGATGTGCACCAAAGCACACACGTTTTTTTCTGGTGGCTTAAACACATTTTTGTAACTACTGGCTATTTTGCAAAAACTCTGCACACAAATAAAAAAAACACCAAATCAGCAAAACATTGTAGGTCTCTTGCAAAAGCTAATAAATCTTGCTTAACTCTGCAAACCTTTGGAAAAATTGTATTTTCAGTTAACACAAACCATCATCTTAATAAGCACACAATGCACCAACTACACACTGATGGTAGGAATGGAAAACACATCTGGCTTTTGCTTTCTCTGTGCACGAGGTATGTCAATTTGAGGTCATACTTTTGTCATAAATAGTTCTGTAAACACAATTCAAGATTCAAATTTCAAGTATGAATGTTTATTCACATGCATCAAAAGAAACACAAGACAACATACAATTTCACTGAGAGAGAGAAAAAAAAACATTCTTGTCGTCTCTTTGGGTCCGGCCACAGAATTTCATCAACATCACATGCAATGCTTTCTAGACCAAGGCACCGGGGAAACTCTCCTGGAGTGCCTTATCCTGGCCTGACATGATGCCTGGTCAATATCCTCGCATGCCTCCTCCATTGCCTGTAAAAGAGCCATGCGTTGATGGGGATGACGATCATAGACCTTCCAGCACCAGGCAGAGAAGAATTCTTCAATCGGATTCAAGAATGGAGAGTAAGGCGGGGGATTGAGTACAGTGAAGAGTGGGCAACTGTAAACCAGTTGCGAACTAAAGCAGTCCTATGGAAACTAATATTGTCCCATATGATGACATAACTGGTCTGTGAACATTAGTGAGCATATGATGTAGACTGTCCAGGAATGTAATAATGTGTGCAGTGTTACATGGGCCCAGGGTTGCATGATGGTGAACAGCACCGTTCTGACTTATAGCTGCACACATAGTTATGTTACCACCACGCTGTCCTGGGACACTGGTTATGGCACCGTGTCCAGTAATGTTCCTGCCATGCCAACGCGTTCACTGTTTCTTTCAAAAGGGACTCTGTAAATGTGCTTCATCCTGATTCTGTTGCATGCCAGTACACGAGATAATGCAGAGATGCTCACATTGTTTATGTTTCGGAAGGTGGTGTCATCCTCTATTATGCGCTGCTGTATTTCTCGTAGCCTAATGGAATTATTTGTGATCACCATATTGACTATATGGGTCTCTCGTTCTTCAGTGAACATTCTTCCTCTGCCCCCAGATTCTGGATGTCTAGCAGGTCTGTAGAGTACCCTTTTCAGTTTTTACCTGTACAGCATTGTTGTGTTTCTCATTAGAGTATAGTACTATTACAAAACGTACTGTGAAGTAACTGTACTAACCGATTCTCATTTGGAACCGTCCTTATGATGCCTGCTACAGCGTAGCGGCTCAGGTCAGGCTGAACCCGTTGGCCAGCTTCCCTCAGGGTCATTCCATGGTTGATCACATGATCCACTGTTGTAGCTCTGATGACATCAGTTATTCTATTTCTTCTTACCCTTCCTCCTTCCTCTTCACCTCCTCATCCTCTAAATTCACCTCCTAGTCTTCATCCTCTTCCTCGCCCTTCTCTAATTCTCACTCTTCAGTCTTCCTTCTCCCTCCATTGTTCTCCACACCGAAAGCTTACTGTACCTGTGGCTTATTTATAGCGCTCATGCTGATTGCAAAGTGAACTAATTATCTAAAACCGTTTTCACATGTGACAGTGTGGCCAGGCAGTTGGCAAAATAGTGTAAACAATAGCCATAAATGTGTATAGTTTTACTAGGAGTGTGTTGATCATTTGGAAATTGTGTGTAAAACAGTGAGTTGTGTTTACAGTTCCGCAAAAAGAGTGCTGTGCAGTGGATTGTATTTACACATTTGCAAATTGTGTGTTACATAAGTGCCAACTGAGTGCAAAACAGTGAGTAATTTTGCTATAACTATTAATAGTTTTATAAGAATCATTTTTAGTGTTTAAACATTCAGAAAAACTGTAAAAAAATTAAACGGGGGTGACTGTCCATTAAGCTAATCTGCAATCCTATTGCACATAGCATGACACAGTACTGTTTTTGACTTTTTCTTTTAATCCACCGCGATTGTGATGAATGGGGCAAAAGAACAAAAACCACAGAAATGGCTCTTTGCATGCTATCCAGTGACTACGCGAGATGGTATAGTCGCTATGGTTTAAGTAGAGAAGGCTTGGAGGAAAATGCTGTGGAAAACTGATTATTTTGTGTCTTCTCTATGCCTGGGCTCTCTAGGAAAAGCATAGAGACCATATGTATCTCTACAATTGTGGAGATTTCTGTGGGGTGCACATATATAATATATATCAAATTTATATTATATAGATTATATCTAAGCATCATTCATACTCGAGTGAGAAGACAATTATAAATCCATGTTATGAAAAGGTTTCTGTGTCGGAAAGGTACAGAAAGAGCCTAACGCAGGTTTACAGGAAACAAAGGTGTGGTGTAGAACACAAGGACATGGACAGAGAAAGGCAATGGCACAACCCCTCAATATGATCAATTCATCTACTCTGTGTCGTCCTCCCAGCTGTCAAAGTAATTGTCAGCAAATGATGTACTTGACACGTACATTATTTACGTGTCAAGCCGTTCGGACGTTTTAACATGTCTTAAAACTACGTGTTAACGCAGCCAATCTGAACGTCTTAACACGTTTAAAATTGGGTGCTACCACTTTATCGGTTTTGAGGGGAAGCCCTGCAGACAGTCATTGCAAGAAGAGAAATATGTTCCTCGGTCACTAGATAATAACCTCAGGTGGCTGATTGACTGTCAGTGCCTGATCTGTTCCATGTTTTTACAGTTTTTTATTAGATTTCTTTAAAATACGTGGGAAAAAAATTAACAATGCAGTCACAGAATAATTATTTTGCATTTTAAAATAGTTTAATACTGCAGCACAGGAACAATACATGCAAAAGTATGGCAAGGCGTTTTAACATTTAATCGCTAGACTGGATATGTATTGCAGATATCTATCTTCCTAGTCAAAGAGAGCATTTCAGATATCCACAATGACATTCTTCCTATCCACAATTGTCATTTCAGATATCTAGAATGGCTATGCGACGTACATCCGGTAAAATATAAGGCAGCTAAATTATTGATGCCATTCATACTGTTGCTATGACCGTTCACTATAAACTCCTTATTACAAATAAATGAATAACTACATACGTTTCTTTGCTGAATATATAGTTTTTGCTGTTAATGCAGAACAGAAAGTGATCAAAATGATAAGTTTAGTTCATCTGCACTGTTCAGCACAAAGACACCAGTGTAATTAAATCAATATTAGGCAGATGTACCATTTTTGCTCCAGTTTCATTAAATGTTAAAACTGCCAGTTATACTTTGTAAAGATTTAAAGATAACTGTTCTGCCAGTTTAAATAAACCCGTGATTCACCCCTCCAACAAATGGACTGTGCTGAAAACAACATCACAGTCACGTTTGACACGTAATACATATGTTGACTATACGTAATAACAACGTAGGACTCACATGGCTGAACGTAGAGACCACGTGACTACAACGTACAGGGCACGTACTGCATACGTATAGCCCTTACGTCAAAAGGGGTGTGTACGTTTATGCCAACCAATAGCATAGATGCATTAAAGGTACAAACGTCTTTAGAAGTTCACATTGGCCACATTAACATGCAGTTTTAAGACGTGTTAAGATGTCCGAATGGCTTAACACATAAATAATATACGTGTTAAGACGTAATTTGTTTGACGTGTTGACATGGGCGTCAAAGTAGACGTTAAGTCCCAAATGGCCTTCCATAATAAAGTGATCTTTCAAAATAAAATCAATACTCATGTTTAATCAATTAGCCTATGATTACGGTTTAAAAGAAAATTGCGAAGAGCCATTTTCTTTTGCATCCCAATGATTTTGATTTCATACATAATAAATAAAACCACATATTTGTTGATAGTGATGTATTTGTGATTTTTTTCTATAGATCATCTGCAGTATATGGAGTCCCTTAGATGTCAGGGTGAGAAAATATATTTTTAATTGTTTTGTGTTTCCTCTCAATAGTTTTGCGTTCCCTCACAATACTTTTCCTAATAATAATAACTGTACTCTGTCCATTTAAAGTACAAAAGTTAGAATTAATGGATTAATAAGTATAAACCAAAATAATACAGACATGTCCAGTTACGTGTACTTTACTGTTTACAGTAACTGGCAGTCATTGGACATAGTGCAATTATTATTATCATCATTATTTGTTATTATTATTATCCATCCATTTTCCAAACCGCTTATCCTACTGGGTCGTGGGGGGTCCGGAGCCTATCCCGGAAGCAATGGGCACGAGGCAGGGAACAACCCAGGATGTGGGACCAGCCCATCGCAGGGCACACTCACACACCATGCATTCACACATGCACACCTACAGGCAATTTAGCAAGTCCAATTAGGGTCAGCATGTATTTGGACTGTGGGGGGAAACCGGAGTACCCGGAGGAAACCCCACAACGACATGGGGAGAACATGTAAACTCTGCACACATGTGACCCAGGCGGAGACTCGAACCCGGGTCCCAGAGGTGTGAGGCAACACTGCACCAGCATGCCGCCCCACTCTCAAGACCACATCATCTAATATAGTCTCAATATGTGACTGTGTATATTTCTCACACAAGGATAACTGAGAGGTTATCTGAAAATGCTCCAGTCCAGTGTCCATAATATACACTTCTTCATTACGCTAATCGTTATCAATCGCATTTTCAGATGCAGAACTATGGGGACAGAAGCAAAAAAGTTACTCATTGATGCTTTTAGTGTAACTGAGCTACAAAAATTACATCTGCTCAATTTTTGCTCCACTTCTCTTTTCCTGCATTTCCATGAAACTTACAATTTGGCGCTGGGGCTTGTGGTCAACCTATAGGAAAAGTTTATCACTTTAAGCCCCACCCAGTAAGTCTTGGTCGAGAAAAAAGTATGTTCTTTTTGGAACTAAAAAATGGTTCAGGAACTACCTCCTAAGACCTTCAATTGGGCCAAGTTCGTGCAGTAGGAAATCGCCTTATGACCTGCACCCACAATGGCTTGTTTAGAGACACCGGTTCAGCTGCCTGTATGCTTTTTCACCTTCGGCAGAAACAGCAGGCAAACCAGCACAAACAAGGTACGAACATGCAGTAATGGGGGTTCAAATCCCCAGACAGCGCCACCCACTGGGCCACATAGCATTTCATTTATCAGCAAATGTATATTTAAACCTTTGAGGTCCATCTCAGGCTCTTTGCAAGCAGAGATCAGGTCACTGAAATCTGAAGCAGTGTGTTACTAATCTTACTAAAGCATGACAGAAGTGCTCACTTCTTTAATATTTATTCTGTGATCAAAGCATTGACTGCAAAAAACAAGGAGACCATAACATCTCTAATAGGTGAAAACCCTAAATGTCAAGCGCCCCCTACTGGCTGGCTGCAGTACCATTATTAGCACCACCCATCCCCATGTCTTTCAGTGGTAAGAGGCGATTTTCCACATCACTTTCACTTTGCCCCCCCCCCCCCCTTAAAGGGGGTTCTTTGTTTCTACTGTGCAAAATAAGTAAGTAAGTAATACTTTAAGGTATTTTGTGTCATTAATGTATGATTTAAATGCAGGTAGTTTTATTACAGTCAGCTTTTATTCACAGTGAGTAGCTTATCATCATGAAGAGGAAGTGTGACAATCGTGAGTTTTTGGGCAACCACAGAAAAGCAGGAAAGTACAGACAGTGAGATAATTAGTGCCAGTCAGATGATAGACGTATACAGTATGTGAGTCAAGGGTTCTTCATATATTAATCATCCCATTCAGATAACAAATCCTGAGAGACCCATTCCTGAGCATTATGCCAAGAAACACCACTTGTTTACTGATAACTGCTTTCATGTAAATTCTGCTGTGCTGAGAGTAAAGATGAAGAGGGAGAGACAGCAAGAGGCTGCTGACGGCAGAAAATGCAGGCGACATGGAGGGGAGTGAGAAAAGGAGCAAATATTGATGGTTAAGAATGAATAATGACGTCACAGCAGCCTGATCCTGATGTTGGTTTAATATGCTTCTTAGTTTGGCCTGTGGTGTGTATTTCAGATACAGCATTTAAGCAGGGAGACTGAGTGTGAGACAGAGACAATGACAGAGAGAGAGAGAGAGAGAGAGAGCAGACAGGCAGGTGAAGATGAAGGTGTATTAGGGAGGAGGGGGGGGGCGGAGCTTGGGCCTTCACCAAATCAGCCAAATGTAAATGTCACGTCTATCAAACAGAAGACCCTGCTTTCAGGAGAAATGGTTTAAAGATCACACTGGGCTCCATTACAGCCCCCCCTCGTCTTAAGGGGGGTTCTTTGTTTCTACTGTGCAAAATAATTTGTAACACAAATGTCTAAACTGGCATGAAAGACACATTCAGCTCTTGTGAAGACTGGCATGTGTCACTGGAAAAGGCACTGGGGAAATTCAGTGCACATAAAGACAGGCAGTGCCACAGATTAGCACTGATGACATGGATTCAGAAGATCAATCCTGTTAATATTCAACCTTCAGATGAGCTGGAAAGAGCAGCAGCAAGTGAGGAAAAATCTTCTGAAGTTAAGTACTTGGCACGGCAAGGCCTGGCTTTTCGAGGTGTTGGTAAGGAGAGTGGGAATTCCGATCCTTCCTGATCCTTTTGGTTTTGATGTGTTTGTTGTAAAAAAACCCTATTTTCCACCCGTGTCATGTAATGCCGCAACCAGAAGAGGGCAGAAGATATGGCACAAAAACAAAGGAAGAAGCCTAACTTTAAAAAAACTTCAAAAAACATCAAGACTCATCCAGCATAGGGTGGTGGGTTAACGAATAACACAAACAATCAAAGAATAAGCAAACAAATGAGAGAAAAGATGCAGAGATGACTGAGAAGCAGGGGATGACTGGAGAAGAGACGACAGGACCAGAAGACAGGAGGGATACAGGGAGAGCGGAGAAGACAGTATAACTGAAGAATGGGAGAAGAGGAGAGACCGCAGAGGAAGGAGAACATAGATGACTGGAGGGGAGGGAATATAGGAGCAACAGAGAGAAGGAGGAAGGGCTGCGGAGGAGAAGACAGGATAAGAGGGGAAAATGTGAGCAGAGAAGGACAAACACCCCCACTGCCCACCAAAGTGCACTTGTAAGTAAACCACAATTTTAGCCTTGGGCTCAATATCTGGACTTGTCTCTGTGTAGCAATGCATAGAATCCCTGACACTGGTTATGACTGTACTGTATTAGTCCTAAACCTGCCATTATAGTGTAAGAAGAAAAGATTTTTTTTTTTTAAATAAATTATTTTAAAAAAAGGTAGAGCGATGTAGCCCCCGGAGAAGTCCCCCCCCCCAAAGCCCTGTTTGTTCCCTTCTAGCTTCCAGATGAAACTCACAATGCACCCCAACGCCACCTAACTTCTCTTCCACATGATGCACCTTATTTACCCTTTGAATCCTGTCTATTATTGAGCGTTTTTCTATCCATTTGATTATAAGCTTATTACACTGTATGTACATTAGTCAGCCACATATGCTGTACGGCTTTGTTTTCCGGACAATCTGGGCTACTCAGATATGTCATAATTCGATTTGTAAATGCTGACAGTCTTGATATTATCCTTCTTATCAGGAAAAACTACTTCCGCATATAGATATTTCTCAATTTTTAGTCTCATCTAATATAAAAATTGGCAGGTAGTACAAATATAATCTTATAAATGCTGAGATTAGAGTATCTGCGATGCAGGAATGAAGGGGTTTCATTGGGGCCCTTTCTATGGCTTAGTACTGTGAAGGAGTACATGGTTAGTGCCAGGCGCAAATGAATATCTTTGATTTTGCATCCATTTGGTAACTTGTTGAAGTTGTCTGATAGTCAGTAATGCATGGTTTAATTATTATGATTGTTTATTTATTACTTTATAACATCTAAAAGAAACTGAAACAGGAAAGCTTATTTTAATTTATGGTCCACTGGATAAACACAGACATTACAGACGGTTTTAGAGTCTAATGCTGAATGTTTTTTGCTATCATTTTTCTGCCTGTATATGCTATGATTGGTGCAGTGAAATTTGAGAATGTGTTTGTGGTCAGTATCATAGCCTCAGACAACAAACCAATGCTGTAGTGTGTCACTGTGTTTACATGTGAGAGGGGTTCCAGTTACATAATGGACTCGTTCTAATTGTTTTGACGGAGCTCGACAAACCTAAAAAATAAATGCTGGTTTTATCAAAAACTATGTCATATAGCTATATTCCAGATTTATTACAGCCAAACACATCTCGGAGCTCCGAGGAACCTCCTTCTCCCTACATTTCCCTCCTTCACACTCTTCCCTCAAATACTGTTACATTTGTCTTTTTTCCACACTCACACCCTGTCTTGATCATACTCTGACTGCATGGCATCCATATGCAGGGCAAGCTATTTTACAGTCTTATCTAGTATAATAGGACATAAACATTGAATTTGATAGTTATCTTTTATTTACACATTAGAACACAACACATGAACATGGAGGGATCGTTTGCATTTGCAACCAACACCTCCGCAAACCCCCTGTGGAATACTGGCCGCGGACAGGGGTGGGAATCCCCAAGCTGGAAGACTGTACTGCATCATGTTAACATTAACTAGCTAGTTAGCATGGATACAGAGTGCACCGGACTACAACTATAAAGGACGTAAGGTGTGTGATATAGTAAAACACTTACTAACAGGTAATGCACGTTAGCATTACGTTAAATGACAACTTTACCTGTTACCAGAATAGCCTCCTACACGTTTGCCGAATGACAGCAGGCAGAAGGCGGTGCGTTTTTCAGAAACACACCAGAGTTAAACTTACGCCGCGTTATTTACCAGCACTTGTAACACCAACATTTGCAGCCATTAACTCATATGTGGTAGTAACACTGAAATTACTTTCTCTGCGTCAAAATAAGGTAGCACTGTGATTTTGATACTTTATCATTTATACTTAACCGTACCTTCCTCCCATTCCTCCGTCTCTGCTTATTGACATTTAGGAGAGTCTCAGATATAAATTAACGATTCGAAATTATCAAACAAAGACAGACACAACACTGAAAAGATGACAAAGACACAGTTTGAAAAGTAAATATGTTTTATTGCAAATCTCTTATCTTAACATAGCCTACCTTATCATATGTTAACTTAGCCTATCATATTTTATCTTAGCCTATCTTGTCATATCTTAACTTAACCTATCTTATTATATTTTAACTTAGCCTATCTTATCATATAACTTAACCTGTCTTATCTTATTATATTTCAACTTAGCTTATATTAATATATTTCGTCTTAGCCTATCTTATATTTTAACTCAGCATATCTTATCCTATCGTATCTTATAGCTACATTAACACTTAAACAGTATCACTTTCCGTTGGGTCCCGCGGGATCCCAGTCCCAATGCAGGGCTCTAACACGGGTATTCTAAGAAAAAGAAAATAAACACTTTACTTAACTTTACTTAAAGCAGTCATATAACTAATAAATAAATAAATAAATACCCAATTAATGCCTTATAAATCATTTATAAAAGTATTAAAAACACGGCTGTAAATACTTATACAAAGGCATAACACATTATAGCTATCTTGATAATGCATTATGAATGCTCTGATCTATATATACACAATAAATATCTTCATAATACATTATATCGACCATCCATAATAAACATGGCTATAATGTGTTATGCTTTTTTTTCTTCAATATAATATATTTATGGATGCATTACAGTGCATTGTGAAGGTGTCAATAATGTAGTTATATTACTGCTTTAAGTCATTTGTAAACCTGAATTCACAACCTTATAATTACTGCCTCTTGCTACTTCTTCTGAAGGGCAGGGGACAGCAGAAGAAGCACCACTTCATCTTCTTCTTCTTCTTCTTGTGGCTCTTCTCAGTATCATCTTCAGAAAGATCTTCGGCATTCACATGGAATGATACTTCTTCTTCACTGTAGATCTTCTCGGCAGCATCAGCATCTTCTTTTGTTTTATCTGTCTTCATCACTTCAGTCTCGTCCTCTTCCTCAGGTCCTTCTTCTGGTATAGTCAGTAGCTGTGATCTGTCTTCAGATGCCACCATACACTGAAACCTGACCAGTGTGGTAGCATCAGCATCTTCTGCCTGCTGGAATACCACATCAGCTTCTTCATTTTCCTCAGGTCCATCTTCCTGTAAAGTCTGCAGCCATATTCTGGCTACATATGCCGCCATGCACTGCCAACTGTCCACTGTGGCAGCATCAGTGTCTTCTGCTTCCTGAAGCTCCTCATCTGTTTCTTCATCTTCCTCAAGGTCTTCCTCCTGGATGGGTTCTAGCCAAGTTCTGCCTACTTGTGACACCACATATTCCACAGCATTCCCTGTACTTTTCCCTCTTCCTCCCTTAACCTCCTCCACATTCACTCCCACCTCACATACATTCTCCTCACCTCCATTTAGCATATCCATCATACTAATACCAGCCTCTGTCCCCTCCATCACAACCCTGGAGGCCTTCCCCTCAAATGTTCCCCACTCTGGTACCTCCACATATTCCTCACTACTCTGCCCCCTTACCTCACCCTCCCCCCGGCTTGTCCGGTCCTTCCTGACTTTCTTTTTTTTGTTAAGGTAGCAAGTTTTATAAATTTCCCAGTCTTCAGATGAAAGGCCATAATTACTCTGAAGACTTTGAGATGAAATACTAGTGCTGGCTAGCAGTCCATCCTTTCCCACACTCTCCCCTCCCTTACCCAAATCAGTAGACCCCCCCAATCCCCCCTTAACCCCCCCCAGCCTGGACAGTGGGGAGTGTCACTGGTGAGAAGTCCTCCACACCTTCTCCCCAGTTGATCACTTCATCCCACAGGTTCCAGGCTTCCCAGTGTTGGGTGTTGGTCCATCGATCAGCTCTCTCAATTCGCTCTCTGGGGAATAAATGAGAGATTAACCAGCACTTAAGAGAGATAATAAAATAAATAAAGAGCTGGAAATTCTTCAACCATACAGAAAATACAATTGTTATAATTATTATAATAAATAATTACAGGGTTCACATATATAAAAAAGAAAGAATAAAATAAACAGCGAGCAAAATTGCAAAAACAATCTACTGTAAAATGCACGATACTGTAAGTGCAATAGCATATTAAACAGTAATGTCACCAAATTATAACTAGAATCAAATACGAAACAACTGTGCTCCACATCAAATAAATACCCAGATGAATACTACCAAGAACTGAGTTAACACTAACCAAGCTAAGAATATTTGAAAGTGTTAATCCTGTGTAACAATGTAAATAGATGTAATGATAAACTTAGAAGCATCTAGCCTACTCCGAAAGTAATGCCCCAAATTTTTTTTAACAATTTACCTACCACCCTGTACAGCAGGGGGTCCCAACTTCCGGTCGGTGTTCCGGTACCGTCCGCGCGGAGTATTGCAGCGGGCGGCAGACAACCGGGGGTAGAGGAGCCAGCCGTCCCGTTTATTATTGGGGATCGCGCCGTTTTGGAAAGAAAGCTGCCCGTATTGATGTACGGAAATACGCCATTAGCCCCGCATGTCCGTATACACCGTCAATCTCCCGCCGCTCGGCGTGGGAACCCCCAAATTATACCGCCGTCTTACCGATCCGTGACACTTTTTTACGACGGAAACCGATCCGCGGACATCGAAAGGTTGGGAAGCCCTACTAAACTAGCATGTTTGAGATGAATTTACTAACCAAATACTCTGTCATTATTTAAATATTAGCAACCACAGTAGCAATAAAAACCACTGCACTTTAAATGACGTTAAAAAATATGTAATATTAAAAAAAATGTAATGTTTTTTATTGTATTATAGACATTTACTATGTCATTATAGTATAAAAGGCTAAATAATCAAAGTAGCACAACATCAGTTGAAGAATTCAAAGACATTTTGGAGAGCTAACAAGCTACTCACCTCTGCGCCATTTTCACTCAGAGTTTGTTGTGCTTCAAACGGTAAAGTTTGTTTACGTTGTTTCTATGGAAACTGCTCTGACTCTCCGCTTGACCGTAATATAAAGGCATGTATGCAGTAATTTTCTGATTGCAGATTTGATCCCTATGCAGTAATTGACCACTGACCTCTTGGACCCTCTGGGCTGCCTTCACCTGCATTGAGGCAGCTGTTACGTTTGCTGTCATTACATTCAGCCCAAAATATCAAAGTACAGGATTTAAGATTTGAATTAGTAACAGGACCATGGGAAACAAAACATATATGTTATTGATCCCTCGAAGAAAGTTTTCAATTTTCTCCTTCTTTCAGTTCTTAAATAACGTGTCAGTTTTTGCTCTGTTTGGTTGGGATTTACCATTTTAACATTGTAGCAGTTCCTAGGCAATACACAGACAAATTCTTTTTTTTAGGATGGAATTGTTATGCTGTAAACGATTACCTTCACGTTTCAACAAAGGTACTTGCTTTTGATATATAATTTTTTGTACATGTGTACTCTGGTCATACCCCTTGTACATATGGATGGCATGGAAGGACAGTCACTGCAGTCACCTATACTGTCCCTGTCTGCTTTTCTCATTTAAGTGTTGATATGGCAAAAGAAGATGGACCTTTTGTAGAAATTTCCAGCCAGAGACTTGGTTCCTATATGAAGAGAATATTTAATTTTAATTCAGGCTAAGAAACTACGGAAAACCAGCTCTGCATGTGATCTCCCCTTTACTGCACAAGGAGGGCACACACATCAACAATTAGCAATGCAGCAAAATACAGATGAACAATTTTTCACAGTTTCAGAATAAATCAGATTTCTCTGTAATTCAGAGATTGTCTAAGACTTCTGCTAGATCATTTTCTGCACTTGAACCTAATTTCAAGATAAATGACACCTGGGTCTATTAAAAGAAGGTGATGCTGCTTGACCCACCAACCAAGGCTGGGAGGAAAGGGAGGAATACTAGTCAAAGGAAGGAAGAAAAGCAGCCCACCCTATCTCATGGTCATGGATAGAAAAGTCAGGGAGTGTTACGAAGAAGACACCACACTTAAGACCATTGGTTTTATGCACTGAATTACACCAGGTAGAGTTTTTGCATTCTAGCTGTGTTACGTAACATTCCTCAGCCTTCATTTGTTTCCACAGAATGCAGGACATAATTTAGGGTGCCAAACAAGACAGCGGAACTGCAGTATAGCCAATTATTTGTTTCAGTAGTTTTATAACAACTCGAACATAAAATGTTTGTTTTTCTTAGATAAAAGTCCAGTTGAAACAGACTTTATTTTTAAAAGTTAGATTGGATTTAAGAGATGGAACATGTTGCTTGTGTTAATACTGCTTTGATTTTGAGGATGAAGTCTGAAGTGTAGGTGACGTGTAACAGGTTGTTATTTTACTTTTAATTTATAATTATACAAGATTCTGTTTTCCTTCTTCTGTCTAACCTGATGGGTACAATATCCTTTAAACTTTCCCATGATGCTTTTGTCCTGCATCGCCCCTCCCTCTGTCTTTTCCCCTTTATAAGGGTCCCGACCTCATTTCCTCTTCCCTTTGGTGTATTGCACACGTGGGAAGAGGTGAGGATCTAGTGGCAGGGTCCCCCGAGTTAGTAAATCAATTGTATAATTATGACCCATATATATTATATTTGATTGATTATTCATCATAAGCAGGGGATAGAAAACACATCTATACATAAGTATATACATTGTTTTACTTTGTGCAGAGAGAGCGAGAGGGCCAGAGCATATGAATTTTACCCCTTTCCTTATTGTTCCCAACAGTTTCAATAAAATCCAGGAACGACAGCGGCGTCTGTAATATCCCTTCCTCCTGCACCCCACACACACCTGATAACACCCCAAAACACAATGCAGAGTATAGGCAGGGAATGACCGGTTACATAGGTACACTAGTGCGGCTTGTAAATATGCCCTTAATTTATGCCTGAATATCCCTCCCATATAGTGGCTGACCACATATCATGTGAATGACCCGGAGAGAGTGAGTGTATATATATATATATATGTATGATGTGCATGTGAGAGACACCATCGGAAGTCCGGTTCAGTTCCTCAGAGGCACTACTATGGAGGCGCTTACAGTAATAAACTTGCTGACCGCAAAAACTGGCACTATGATGGAAGTTATGCTGAAGTGCAGAGTAGATGGAATAATTTTTGTACCTCAATAAGATTGTATGCCTTTTGCCTGTGTCTCCAGCCAGTGCCGGGGGTGAAACGCGCCTGCAATTATCAGCGGGATAACATTATCGTTCTTTTTATTCTGTGGAAAATGAAAGACCGATTTGCTGGCCAGATTTATTTATGAATCATAAGCATGTTGTGGGCTATATAAGTAAAGTCAGGGCTCTCAAGTCTTATGCATTGACTGTGAGACACTTGCATTTCAACCAGTTCACATGCTCACGCGCCGCACCTTATGTTTGTCAAGCTGAGAAGTAAGGGTTAGGGTTATAATTATCAATAAATAATGTACTTCCCTGTGAAACAATGATGCTGGATGTTTATTTGCATATCATGATATGGTGCAGCCTTTTAATAGGTTTCTGTTTTTCTGTTAATCCTTCATGGTGTTGAATAAGTCAGCAAGCATAAGTGTAAGGCTAGTGAGTGACTGGTGTTTTCGGGGGAGACTCCCTAGAGCTGGAGAGAAATACCTTAAGGCACGGGATGAAAAATCCCAAATCTTCCAGGAAAAATGTCAGCATTATATGTATTTGCCACACAGAACAGAACAAAAAATTCCTTAGGGAATCACACGCCTACCATAGTCACTATACTACTCAGAACGCCTGGCAGCCACCAAATCAAACATAGGAAAAGGTCCGGATTTATAGCTTTAGAATGTGGTAGAGACTAATATCTATAACGTACCATCCTAGAACACACTGTGTTCTAAAATTTAAGCCCAATTAAAATCTGAATATTAAATGAGGAAAATAATTTGATTTGTTCTTCTATCCCAAGTTGTGGTCTAAAAGCAATAAGACCACCATCCATTATACCTGCTTTGGGGAAAATGCACTCCTGTAGCCACTAGGGGAGCTCTCACCTCTTCTGGGCCCAGCTAAATAAGAACATAAGAACTATACAAACGAGAGGAGGCCATTCGGCCCATCAAGCTCGCTTGGGGAGAACTAAACTAATAGCTCAGAGTCGTTAAAATCTTATCTAGCTCTGATTTAAAGGAACCCAAGGATTCAGCTTGCACTACATTATCAGGAAGGCTATTCCATACTCTGACTACACACTGTGTAAAGAAGTGCTTCCTTAAATCCAGCTTGAAATGTTCTCCCGCTAATTTCCACCTATGGCCACGAGTTCGTGTATTTAAACTAATGCTGAAGTAACTATTTGGTTGAACAGCATCCAAACCTGTTAGAATCTTATATACCTGGATCATGTCCCCCCTCAGTCTCCTTTGCTTGAGACTGAACAGATTTAGCTCAAGTAACCGTTCCTCGTATGACATTCCTCTAAGACCAGGAATCATTTTTGTGGCCCTACGCTGCACCTTTTCTAAGGCCACAATGTCCTTTTTAAGATATGGTGACCAAACCTGCACACAATATTCTAGGTGAGGTCTCACCAAGGAATTGTATAATCTTAGCATTACCTCCCTTGACTTAAACTCCACACACCTGGAGATATACCCCAACATCCTATTGGCCTTTTTTATTGCTTCCCCACACTGGCGAGAATGGGACATGGAAGCATCAACATACGCACCAAGGTCTTTCTCATGATCAGCTACCTTTATTTCAGTGACACCCATGAAATACCTGTACTTTATATTTCTGCTCCCTAGATGGAGTACCTTACATTTATCAACGTTAAATTTCATCTGCCAGGTATCGGCCCAGTCACTAATTAAATCAAGATCCCGCTGTAGCTGCTGAGCCACTAATTCAGTATCTGCTACACCACCCACCTTGGTGTCATCTGCAAATTTCACCAGTTTACTATATATATTGGTATCCATATCATTTATGTAAATTAGGAACAATAGTGGTCCTAAAATCGAACCCTGCGGTACCCCACTATGAACGCAAGCCCACTGTGACATTGTGCCTCTTATAACTACTCGCTGTTTCCTATCTGTTAACCAGTTATCAATCCAGGTCGCTACGGTACCTAAAATACCTGTCGCTTTGAGTTTAAGTAGGAGCCTCTTGTGGGGGACAACATCAAAAGCCTTTTGGAAATCTAAGTAGATGACATCATAGGCCTTCTTATCATCAACTTCCTGAGTAGCTTCCTCAAAAAACTCCAACAGATTTGTTAAACAGGATCTACCTCTCCTAAATCCATGCTGGCTATCCCGCAAAATGTTATTGGAGTCCAGGTAATTTACCATTTTCTCTTTGATTATAGCCTCCATAACTTTACCAGTTATACAAGTTAGACTGATTGGCCTATAGTTAGACAAATTACTTCTATCCCCTTTTTTGAAAATAGGCGTTATGAAGGCGTGCTTCCAATCAGAAGGTACCACCCCCTCAAAAATAATTATGTTACGCATTCTAACAAGCTTTATTATCTGTGTCAATAAGCCCTGCTTTTACACTAACACTCCTGCTGAGAGGCTAGTTTGATTACCAGTCTTGCCCTTGTCATTAGGAACACATGAGAATTTGCGCAGAGCTGTTTCACAGTGGATTCTCACTGGTTTTCCCCAAGACTGGTACGATACATTTTATTCAGTTTCATACCACAGGTTATTGCAAGAGGGATCAATTGGTTTACTTTTATACTGGTGCAAGGAAACTATTATTATGATGGTGGGTTATCAAACACAGTAGCTGGCTACCTCAGACATAAGACGCCCATTATGTACCTGTGTGTCACCTATATGGGCTTGGAATCTGTATATCAATTGAAATAATTATTCATAGCCCAGATAGCATCATATTATTGTTTCAGCGTTGAAGTATAGTTAAATGCATTGAATTATGGTCAGTGTTAAATTATCAGCATTGAAACTGAATTGATTTTTGGTCATTTTTTCAATATTGAAAAATTAATGGTGGCGAAACCTTGATATAAAGCGACTTTTTCAACATTGAAAATAAGATGCTGAGTTAACATCAATATTATTGAAAATAAAAATGGAAAAATGAATTTATGGGGGGCGGCATGATGGTGCAGTGGTTAGCACTGTTGCCTCACACCTCTGGGACCCGGGTTTGAGACTCTGCCTGGGTCACGTGTGTGGAGCTTGCATGTTCTCCCCATGTCGTCGTGAGGTTTCCTCCGGGTACTCTGGTTTCCCCCCACAGCCCAAAAACATGCTGAGGCTAATTGGACTTGCTAAATTGCCTGTAGGTGTGCATGTGTGAATGCATGGTGTGTGAGTGTGCCCTGCGATGGGCTGGTCCCACATCCCGGGTTGTTCCCTGCCTCATGCCCATTGCTTCCAGGATAGGCTCCGGACCCCCCGCGACCCAGTTGGATAAGCGGTTTGGAAAATGGATGGATGGATGGATTACTCATACAAACACACACATCTGAAGGTTCTCAACTCTAGGTTTATATCAAACACATTAAAGCCAAACAAATGCAAAAAGTCCATGTATCGTTTGTCCGTTTTTTGGTTTTTCTGTCAGAAGGGGAAAAAGCGAAAAGCAGAAAACAAAAAATCAGGCTTCATATTTTATCCGAAAATGTAGAAATTATTACAAAAATACACCATTCTAAGGGTGGGTGTTTCCAAGCTTATGACTGGGACTGTTAATGTTGTAAGATAAAGTTCACATTAGGCTGTATCTTACATCTCCGGTATCTGTTAGATCTGAATTTACTCATAGAAAAGAAACAAAAGAAGGTGATTTTACGGTTTTCCCATTTGGTTTTAAAACAGAAAAATAACAAATTTATTTTTGTATAGCGCGTTATCCCAACAATACATTGTCTCAAAGCGCTTTACAGCATCCCCACCCAAAGCCCCCAGTGAGTAAGACATAGGTGACAGTGGCAAGGAAAAACTCTCTAGAAGGAAGAAACCTTGGGAGGGACCAGACTCAAAGGGGGAGCCCATCCTCCAGGGGCCGGCAGGGAGAGTCGAATAGAAGAGATGGCTAAGTGCCAAGTCACATTGTCCAAATCATAGGATTTGAGGCACAACCGGGGAGCAGGGAGGTGATGACAAGCCCGTGCCGACTCTCCTTCCAATCGCCAGGCAACCAGAAGTAATTAGGCAGCGGGTCATGCTTGGAAGATGGCACAGGCAGAACGCGAGCTGGATGCAAGGACGTCATGGGTACATGTCACATGTAGCAGGGTGTGCTGAAAATCTTGATAGATTGAGGTCTCCAGGCAGCACAACCCAGGAGGAGTTGGGGAAATAAAATGTGCAATTAGTCAAAGTATAGGGGAGACTATAGGCAGTGCTAACAGTTAGGTGAGTGCAATATGAAGTGCAAAGTGCAAGCTCCGGCAGATATGGCAATGGCAGCATAAGTAGGAGGGAGAGGCAAGTGGGAATGCAGGCATGGGGAGTCCCTGAAATGTCAGCTCTCCAGTTCCACAAGGGATGGTGAAGCTAGAGTGACAGCGCTGACAGTTCAGTTTATCTAAAGCCAATGGCATCGAACGCCACCCAGCTCTACACCTCACACTGTAGGTCTGACTGGTGGCAGCGGTGGGATCATTTCTTTCCTTTGTGGTTTTCCTGTTTAGAAACCTAGAATTAGCTTTAACATATCGGAGGCGGAGGATAGTGTACAATCTCCTAATTATGAGGGCGCTGATTGTCCTGTTACGTCTAGAGAGTGTTTTCTCAATCTCCCGGTGGCCCCCCCTGCTCACCCAATGTTTATACCGGAAACTTTTAATGGTGTGGGGCGTGAGTGGTCTGACTGGTCGGAACAATTTTATCTGGCGCCTGAGGTAAACAGGTGGGATGAGTCTCTGAAAATTAAGTTTATGTCTTTGCTGTTGTCTGGCCGTGCTAGAGAGATGTATGCCGAGTGAGGCTAAAAGTAATTATGGGTTGTTAAAAGCGGCTATGGCAAGGTGTTTTGAACCTGGTGATAGTAGTGATTGGAATAGAGCTAGTTTTACCGCCCGTCGCCGCCTGCATAGCGAGACGGCAAGGGAATTTGGTAACGCCTTACGGAGATTAGCCGCTAGGGGTTATCCCACGGCTGATCATCGGATTTGTGATCTGTTGGCAAGAGACCAGTTTATTACGCATGTTGCTACCGTAAGCAAAAAGCATAAAACTTGGCAAAGACTAGACTATGAAAAGGGAAGGTGAACATCATACTTACAAGATCTTCTGCTAAAGCAAATGGACAAACCCCTTTTAACTGAATCAAGTTACTTTAAAAAATTAATAATCCAAAAATAAATCAATAAAAATTAAGAAAAACACAATCATGCTTTGAACTAATACTGCAGTCAGTCCTAAATGTTCCCATGACATTCTTTTCGTCACGACGCACACTCGGTACATACTGGTTAAAAACCATTTATAATCCTTCATGTTCCAGTCTATGATGGAGCACCCCAACCTGGGCCACCCATCCAACATGGCAGATTTCTGCCCCCTGGCCCTGGAGACTAACATACCAACCTCTGGAAACAGGGAACCAGGGGGACATGGGCCGCTGACTGGATGGGTGGCTCCAGAATGAGGTGAAGCAGAAGGTAGACTCCACAGCAGAGGACCGAGGAATGTAGACCAAAACCAGGAAACCTGAAGTGGCAAGAACACAAACCAGGACAGACATATAAAACCAAAGCAAACGCATCAGTGGCACAGCCCACCAGCTTGTGAAAGATGGCTACCTGGCATCATGAATCCCTTAATCAAAAACCTTTGTGATGGCAACTTTGCCACCCAGGACTGATCCCTTCTAAAGACCTCAAGTTTCAATGCAAGGTTTCCGAAATGTTTTGAAACATCAGTCCATGTGACTGCTGTGGTATTGTTCCAGGCAGGGAAAACAACTTAGGAGAAAATTTCCGTGCATGTTGGGTGTTTGTGGTACTGTTGGGCTGAGGGGGTAATTGAGTGACTATTAACCTTTGAAATCCAATTATATTATTTAAACAGGTTAGTAGTTAGACAGTGTGATTTAGATGAGGATAAGGATGTTTTATTGTCATTACAAAACGTGATCTACATGAAGGGAACAAAATGAGGCACTCAGATCCGGTGTATTAGCAATAATAAAATAGAAATAAAATCGAAAGAACAATACAATGAATAATATGGTAACAGTTCAAATAAAATAGAATAAAGACATTAAGATAAATTCCATTAGGAGAATTTAACCATGGATATAAAGTGAGCAGGTGTGAGTGTAGCAGAGATTACTGAGGTCTGTGTGTAATAAAGTATATGTGACACTGGCTGAGGAAGCAGCAACGTGTGTGTGTGCAAAGTCACAGTAATAACCTGCAGCACTGAGGGATCTATTGCAGCGAAGCCCTGACATGTAACACTGATGATGAATAGCAGTGTTAGATATAGGTATAGTGAGGTACTTATAATTATAGTAGGTAGATTTAGTGGATTAGATTTAGTTAGAAACATACAGGGCAAATCTAGATAACACATACACACACAGATTACATATAAATATAAATTTAGGGGCAGTGTGTAGCTCAGTGTGCTAAGCCTGTGATCAGAAAATAGCCCACTTTAGCCCAGCCTGGGCACATCTGTGGGTCCTTCAGCAAGGCCCCCAGCTCCCTGGGTGCCAATATGACTGGCAGCCCATCACGACCAGCTCACTCTGAGCAAGTTGGGGGAGGCAAAACGAAAATATCTTGATTAGGATCAATAAAAAGTATTAATTCTTATCCTACGGTCTGAGCATTCGGTCAATCCAAGTACAGAGAGTGGTAATGTGGACAATGCTGCTTGCATTTCCGGCCCAGCAAGGTCTGCTGCTGCTCCACAGCTATATATATATTCAGCACTGACCTTTTTCCATTCAGTGGTTGTTAAAATAACTTTGTGTAGCCTAGTAATGGTGTAGTGCAATATTCTTTGGTTTGTAATATAAGGGATTAAATAATATCTTCCAAGTGAGATACAGGCCCTCCACATTTTCAGTGAAAGGAGACCAGACAGCATGAAAGCTCTTCCTACAGTTGCCTCTGCTGTATCTCAGATTTTCAATAGGTAACATAGAAAACACATCTTTAACCTATTGTCTGAAGGCAGGGGGTCTGGAGGACTTCCACTGCGTGAGAGTTGTTCTTCCACCCAGCAGAGAGGAGAAGGCTGTGGCTCTGGCCTGTGAGGCGGTGTATTGTTTTTCTGCGGGGAGATGTGAGCATCGGGTGAGACTCGACTCAAATGCAGCCGCTTTGAGACAGACGTGGACTTTAAGGAAACACAGACTACACATGGAACAGCAATGACTGAGCTGGGGAACGCAGTGAGGGCAGACATATTTATACACAGCACACTAATCAGCGACAAAACAGGTGTACAGGGTTAGGATGGAGAACTATAATGGGATACAGGAGAATTAGGAGGGTTACAAAGGGCCAGCAGCGACCCCTGCTGGCATGAGTGGGAGGAGACATGAAAAAATAAGAGATTACAGGTCATGACAGGAGCACCAAGCACAGCAACAGTGGGGTCATGCTCAATTATCACACCACATATATTAGAAAACATTATGAAAATCTGTTCCCAAAAATTGTTCAAACATCAGCATGACCGAAACATACGACTGGTTGTACCTAGGCTACACTGGCACTGACAGCAGAGTGTAACAAATTACCAGCTACGACACATATCCAATGATTCAGAAGAAAGACAATTTGAAGAAACAAAGTGGTTAATTGACTATTGTATAATAATCAAATCACTTCATAATCATGTAATACATAATATGTCACGATGGGAAGAGGGACAGTCCAAGGGCAGCCTTGTGGTTTTTATTGCTGAGCCAAAAGACATGAATAGAAACCAAAAGGAGGAGGAGAACGCAAATAGGAGGGAGGGAGAGAGGAATAAGCAGGAGGAGTCGGGGAGAACCTACTAACACGGGGAGCAGAGAGGGGTCCTCCTCCTTTTTGGGTGAAACTAATTGCTTGTGACATGGTAAGAGGCAACTTCTTTCTTGAGAGAATTTCTTTAAAGGGCAAGACAACCAAAGCTGTTAATCCAACAGGAAAAAATAGCCTTTGTAGAATTCTATGTGAAGACCCTCTGGGCCAGGCGCCCTGCCACTCTGCATTGTTTTATTTGCATGTACAACTTTGTACTCCATAATTTTAATATTTTATCACGAAGCCTGAAGAGCAATATGAACTTTTCATGCTTTAAGTAAATTGTCTCATCCATTATTAGATTTAAACACAGTCATAATCCACAGCAAATTGTACTTACAGCCTTCATCCTGCTCTTCAGTCTCTGACGTGCTGCATCTAAATGGGGACTCGTCAAAAAGCCAAGTGGAGCTGTCATGAATGAAGGCCTTGTTCAAGCTTCCCCTGCCTGACAACAAGTTAGTCTCTCATTTGACTAAAGCATATTTAACTTCTACAGAACTTTGCAGGCTCATCTAGGATGGAGAATTTCTGCTGCTGAGCGCCTTAGAAAAGATTCTCAGAGGGAGATACGAGTCCTAGGTGCCTGCTGAGTACATATTCAAGACAGAGTTAGGACCGACTCCAAAAATTCTGCACTGTCTCCCAGATTGGGGGAAAAATTTGTATTTTACTGAAAATTTCATTTCTAATAGATGGAATCTGATTTACCTTAGACTTGGTCAGGAGTCATGTGGATAAATTTCAGAACAACAGACGGCCTGTGGGCTGGGAGGGACAGGCAGGTTGGCAGGTGGGGGCACGCGGAATGCTCCTGGGGGTGTGGTGGGTGTGAGAGAGAGGAACAATGCCGCTTCCATCAAATTGACAGGTCGGGTCAAAAGGTCACTTGTGGGCGGGGCTTGTGTAGGCGGGGGCTTGGTTGTGGTGGTACGATGTGACGTCACGGGAGTTGGATTTATTTATTATTTATTTCATTATTTATTTATTAAATTATTTATTTAATTAATTATTTATTATTTATTTTAAATTATTTATTTTAAATTATTATTTATTATTATTATAAATTATTTTTAATGATTTATTTAATTATTATTTTATTTTAAAATTATATTGAGGAGAGTGTTATATTGAGGAGAGTGCTTATGAGTGTGTGTGTGTTATTTTAATAAGTTATTATTTTGTCGGGCACAGCCGTGGCTGAGCGGGGGTGGGTTACCTGATGGAGCGTGAGCGTACGGCGTGTCTGGTGTTACGGTACCGCGGTAAGGTCCCGGGCTTTGGAGAATCAGCAAAGGCCTTAGAACCCTGTGTCTGGTGCGGTACTGCGCTAAGGTCCACGCGGGCTCGGACGAGTCTGATGCCGGAGAGCTGAGAGCCGTGCCGCTGCGCGAGTCTGTGACAAACTCTGAGAGACTGAGACTCTGGGAGAAAATGATAAAGTTGGAGCAAAGAATGAGAGGAGGAGGAGGTGGAGGGTCTGTCGTCCGATAAAAACGCTTGGCGCTAGTTTTGACAGTGTATGTGTGTTTCTTCCTCACGCAGGCGTTTGTATTACATCAGCGTATGGTGCCACACTTTTGAAGGCCGTCTCTAACAACTTGGGCCATATATGCACCCCCAGTAAAATCAGTTTGAAGCTTTGTTTTCCATATATGACCTCGCACAAGTACAGATATGAGTGCACCTGGTTAATTGCAATTAAATAATCTAGTAAAGACAGGCAAGCGTATTACATCAGCGTATGGGGCCATACTTTTGAAGGTCGTCTCTAACGACTCGGGCCATACATCAAGTTGGATACCTTGGCTCCCAGTAAATCCTGTTTTTCATACATGACAGTACAGATATGGGTTAACAGAGAAACGATATGACTGCACCCGGTTGATATTGCGGCGAGCGGGGGGGGGGGGGGGGGGGGGGGGCTATTCCTCCTAGGGTAGAGGCACAAGTATCTTCGAGGTCTTACCCTTCCTGCCAGCCAAAGAGCCACAAGTTTCATCCAGGCCTTACCCGGTGAGTATATTATTTCTTTTATTTGCGTGATAAAAATGCTAATTAATTAAATCAAATTAAATTAACATTCTAATAATAGGTATTCTCTGTTTTTTCTATGTACAAGAGAGAGACTGCGCTGACCGGTCAAGAGAAAATCTACAAGAGACCTGAATCAGCAGTGTTATAAAGCACATAGCCAACGCTAATTAATAAAGAATTTAAGCATAATAGCCCAGACGTACCATGGCCTATAGCTGGTAGAAATGGAGCTATCCTACGGCCTACAAGATAAAAGCATATGGCACCAAATTGGAATCAGTAGTCTTTAAAAGAATAAATGGACTAGCAACTGTCTCTGGGGGAGCACCCCCGGTTAGGTACTATTAAGCAGCATTTAGTGACATGCATCAAAACACATTTTTAAAAACTTTGACAGAATAAAGTCTTAGTTATTTTAATAAATACGTTTTTCAGTAAATGTTTATTCACGCGCATGCGGACAAACACACACCCCGGAGGTCAAACTTAACAAACTACAGTTGAATCGGACACGCACACAAAAACACAAAAGAGTTTGCGCAATCAAAAAAAAAACACCAAACATATATAGTTCACGTTTTTTATTAAAATGTATAAGGATTGTTTTGATTTAAATTAATATGAGTGGGATATAAGGGATATAACATTTAGGCAACAGGATTTGAGGAAGAACCTAAATAGCGGCTAGAAATGACCGACCAGGCAGGCAGAAGTCTGCTTTTCTTATCTCACAAGTCATGGAAGGGTGGGAGGGGGGCCACATAAGTGTGGGGTAGGAACTGTGGAATCAGGCAGGGGTGTAAGAATTTAGGATATAGTCTTGTTATTTTAAAGAAGGTGTACATGATTATTTAATTATATTTAAAGAAGGTGTACATGATTATTTAATTATATTTAATAGGAACCAGTAAGCTGCGTTTAGCACCATGCTGCAAATACACATTAAAAACTTTAAAGAATAAGGTCTTAGTTATTTTAATAAAGACATCCTACAAGGTGCCCACGGCCCCAGCTTGTATAATCTACAAGCTTGATCTGAGATGCTTGCTGGAGTACAATGCTAAGTTGACAACGGTAACGGAGCTGCAGACTGTTTGATAGTTAATGAAACATAGTTCAAATTCAACAGTGTCAGCAGTCATCCACTATGCAGGGAGACTACAGATTCACTATAACGACCCCATTTATCTGCTAGAATTATTTAAAAATTGTTTTTGACAGAATAAAGCCTTAGCTATTTTAATAAATATGTTTTTTCAGTAAATGTATATTCATGCTCATGTGCACAAACACACACACACACACACACACACACACCGGTGGTCAGGGGCTTTAGAGTTTAACTTTAGGTCTGTGAAAGTATAGGACCGCCATGTGTATACAGACCCCAAAACATACTAACTTAGTCGTTCATGAGTCTTATTGTGAAAAACCACACAAAATAGACTTGTAAATTTTAAAGAAAACAACATTAACAGCTTTTGTTAATGGTTTAAATGTATAAAAACTTTAGATGTGTTTGTTAAACAGTCAAACAAAAATGTGTTATTTTAAAGTAGTATAAAATATAACCTTAACTTTGGACGCAAGATGAACAACCTACACAGACACAAACACAGACAGACACACACACACACACACACACACACACACACACACACACACACACACACACACACACACACACACAGCAAAACCCCAAGCATGCGCACAAGCGCACAACCAAAGGTTGGGAAGTGTGCTTTCCTTATCTCACAAGTCATGGAAGGGTGGGAGGGGGGCCATATAAGTGAGGGGTAGGAACTGTGGAATCAGGCAAGGGTGTAAGAATTTAGGATATAGTCTTGTTATTTTAAAGAAGGTGTACATGATTATTTAATTACATTTAATAGCAACCAGTAAGCTGCATTTACACATTAAATGCAAATACACTTTAAAACTTTAAAGAATGGTAATATAACTTGACCATAGTTTTTAGTTACACAAATATTTTAAGACGTAACATGAACGTTTTTCAAAGTAAGATGTACAAATGTTTTAAAATGTGACATGAAAGTTTTTCAAAGTAAGATGTACAAGTATTTTAAAATGTAACATGAAAGTTTTTCAAAGTAAGATGTACAATTGTTTTAAAATGTAACATTAAAGTTTTTCAAAGTAAGATGTACAACTGTTTTAAGACGTAACATAAAAGTTTTTCAAAGTAAGATGTACAGATGTTTTAAGATGTAAGATGTTTGGGTGTTTTACAAAAACATTTTGTTATATGTTTGCAGCCCAAACGTATTTTTAAAATGTACAAAGTTTTATGCATTCATTTTGTGAATTAGTTTTGAAATCTAATATGAACATGGCTTTTATTTTACAAAAGCAAAGTTGTAAAAAGTTTGTAGGGATTTTATCAAAGGAGATTTTGTTAATGTAATATGAAGTTTTTTTATTTTCAAAGTTGCACAAGTGTTTTAAAATGTATCATGTATACGTGTGTTTTATTTTTCAAGCTTGTGTACATTTATCAAATGAGTTTTTAAAATGTACCATGACGGGTGTTTTATTATTCAAAATAAAAGTTGTGCATATGTTTTGTTATATGTATGTAGCACGGTTGTGTTTTTAAAATGTACTAATTTTGTGGGGTGGTGGGAATAAACCGTATTTAAAGGGGTACTTCTCATGGAATCTACCAATCTTTAACAGCTGATGAACCCTGAGCCACACGGGGACTGGGAGTTTTAACCGTGAGACTCGACACCTAGGCATTAGATCCTTATGTCAGCAATGCTCCCCATGCATGTACCCAGTGTAGGGTCAGGTCCAGAGAAAGCTGTAACTACGAGTGCAGCTGATTAATAGCATTTAATTTATAACAGTAGGAGCTAGTAAACTACATTTAGCAGTCGCATTAAAACACGTTAAAGACTTTAAAGAATAAAGGCTTAGTTATTTTTTAATAAAGATGGCTTTTCAGTAAATGTTGACTTCCCTACAAGGTGACCCCCAAGGCCTATGCTTATAGCATCCGGGTGCCTGATTTGAGATGCTTACTGAGGATGCCATGTTAACACCGGTAACTGAGCTGCACCATCTGTCACACTTAATGAAACTTAGTCCTAATTCAACAGAACCAGTCGTCATCCACTTTGCAGTGAGATTTCTGAGCGAAAAGTGAGCGAAGTTTCATTTTCTTACTTTACCACCTATCGGTTAGTAAGGGAAATGGAGGCGGTAATATGTCGGACACGTCAATGGCACTGAGCGCGAGGGAGTGTGCGGTGTGGCGCGAGCTGCTAGCTGATGTAACGCTGCGAACAGTGGGGCTCTGACGTTTTTAAGATGCGGCTAACTATCCCCGAGACACTTTAGCCAGGTTCGTGTACATTTGCTCTTAATGCTGCTGTCAACGCCAGGAGGGAGCTGGCTAGCAATAACATCTTTAGCTGGTCTTAAAGCTTGCTGTATTTTTCATTCAGTAAATACACGGTTTAGAAGAAAACCTAATCGACATTTAATAAATAAAAAATAAACGTACAAAACTATTGAAATCCGCAAGAAGCATGTGCATATTTTTCTGGTTTGCATGTTATGTGTGGTTGTCTAAGCACCGACGGCCTAGTGTTTGATAGGTGATGGAGAAGCATACGGTCGTAAACTGCATGCGCTTATGCCAACAGGTGTTTAACATACAAACATAGACGCTTTTCTTTAACGTAAAACATTTAAAGGCTCATTCTGTTTTGTCGAAATTCTTTAATTTTATTCAAGTAGCCTCTAATCACCTTACACTTGTTCTATTTTACTGTAGAGTATTTTAAAACAATGTCACTGAAATGTCACCACATGTCAAAGCTAACAAGGTAACATGATTGTATCAGCGGAACAAAAAGCCGTCGCCTGGATATGTATAGACAGATCATGTATTGCTCAGCAAATCGACAGCATTTTGAAATCTATTTGTATTTAGACAAATATATTGGGAATGAAGCGTCGCGTTTTAAGAGGCAGACATTGAGGCCGAATTTAAGTTGGTCACAAATGTATTTTTCTTCTGCAGCTAGAAGCGTCGTCTGAGCCTGATTTAACTGGCATGACGGTGTGGGATTCTTGTAGTAGAAGTTAAGTGAATTGCGGTACTCTGAAATTAAGTGATATGTGTATTAGAATCGTGAAGTGTCATCTTCCTTTTGTTTTAGCTTCCCCCTGGGCATTTTTATGAACTGTATTGCAATATCAGACAGTGTGTCATGAATTTCTGAAGGCATGTTATATATGACCGTTCCTTGGATACGTCTCTTGTACAGTAGTTGCAGTTTGTCAGGACAAGACTGTTTGCCTAATGTGACATGGTGAACAAGTCCTGTGATTAAAGCATGTCCTGCTGCTTAAAACATTGTGTTGTATGATGAAGGTTTCTTGCCGGTACATGTTGAATTACATTAGAATATTCAAGTATTATTTTTTAAATCATTTAATGAAATAGGTATTTATCTCATCATTGATGATGACTGTGGTCCACCTGTATGACAAGTAACCTGTCCCGGACAGAGGTTTCTTCAAGGCCTGTTGTAGGAACCCCATGGTGTAGCATTATGAGAAAGTATACAGGGAGTAGTACAAATGAGCAGTCGCCCTGCCTCTCTTTTACTCATTTTGGATGCTTAAATTACTAAATTGTGTCTTTAATGCTATTCTGTATGATTCTATGGTCTGAGTGAGTCTCCAGTACTACATGAATGGTAAACTTAAAAACTCTACTTCTCTTAGCTTAATAATATTTTCTTTCTTGAGTTGAATTAGTTTGTGTCTAATTTTCATTTTATTGATTTTCTGCACACTTGGATTATTTATTTGCCCCCCTTGTCTTAAAGGCTAGAGGGGGTCTGTGCTTGTGACCTGGCAATTATTTTCGGTGTTTGTCACTAAACTTGCAATATAAAATTTGAAGACAGGTCTGTGACCTGTGCTTGCAACAAAAAACGTCTAAGTGGTAGTAGGCAAAGCACAGCACTGCCTATACTTTCTGAAAAGGCTAATCTTTTATGGCACAGACAGAAAAGGTGATGATTCCACTAGCAGCTCCAAGACGAAAATGGGGTTTATTAAAGAAAAACAGAGCACCCTGGGTAAAATACTAAACAAAAAGGCCGTGAGGGGTCCCAAAACTAGCTGGGAGAAATAAGATTGAACTAAAGAAATCATTAAGTAACACAAACTAAGGAACTAGGCTAAACAGAGAGCAGGACTAAAAAACCAAGCACAGGTCACAGACCTGTCTTCAAATTTTATATTGCAAGTTTAGTGACAAACACCGAAAATAATTGCCAGGTCACAAGCACAGACCCCCTCTAGCCTTTAAGACAAGGGGGGCAAATAAATAATCCAAGTGTGCAGAAAATCAATAAAATGAAAATTAGACACAAACTAATTCAACTCAGAAAGAAAATATTATTAAGCTAAGAGAAGTAGAGTTTTTAAGTTTACCATTCATGTAGTACTGGAGACTCACTCAGACCATAGAATCATACAGAATAGCATTAAAGACACAATTTAGTAATTTAAGCATCCAAAATGAGTAAAAGAGAGGCAGGGCGACTGCTCATTTGTACTACTCCCTGTATACTTTCTCATAATGCTACACCATGGGGTTCCTACAACAGGCCTTGAAGAAACCTCTGTCCGGGACAGGTTACTTGTCATACAGGTGGACCACAGTCATCATCAATGATGAGATAAATACCTATTTCATTAAATGATTTAAAAAATAATACTTGAATATTCTAATGTAATTCAACATGTACCGGCAAGAAACCTTCATCATACAACACAATGTTTTAAGCAGCAGACATGCTTTAATCACAGGACTTGTTCACCATGTCACATTAGGCAAACAGTCTTGTCCTGACAAACTGCAACTACTGTACAAGAGACGTATCCAAGGAACGGTCATATATACATGCCTTCAGAAATTCATGACACACTGTCTGATATTGCAATACAGTTCATAAAAATGCCCAGGGGGAAGCTAAAACAAAAGGAAGATGACACTTCACGATTCTAATACACATATCACTTAATTTCAGAGTACCGCAATTCACTTAACTTCTACTACAAGAATCCCACACCGTCATGCCAGTTAAAATCAGGCTCAGACGACGCTTCTAGCTGCAGAAGAAAAATACATTTGTGACCAACTTAAATTCGGCCTCAATGTCTGCCTCTTAAAACGCGACGCTTCATTCCCAATATATTTGTCTAAATACAAATAGATTTCAAAATGCTGTCGATTTGCTGAGCAATACATGATCTGTCTATACATATCCAGGCGACGGCTTTTTGTTCCGCTGATACAATCATGTTACCTTGTTAGCTTTGACATGTGGTGACATTTCAGTGACATTGTTTTAAAATACTCTACAGTAAAATAGAACAAGTGTAAGGTGATTAGAGGCTACTTGAATAAAATTAAAGAATTTCGACAAAACAGAATGAGCCTTTAA